>NC_140296.1:40319485-40919485 GCF_964211825.1 Aythya ferina
TGTTGTTGTTGTTGTTTTTTTTTTTTTTTTTTTTTTTTTTTAACCATTGATTTTTTGACTTTTTGTTAATTTGCAAATTCACCTACAGATAGCCTCCTGTTTACCAGTGGAAATTAGAGAGTATCTGTCCAAACTGCAGTAAATAAATGTTGAAATTCTCCAAAGCATCTACTTGGATGTACTATATATGTGGCAAACTAGAGCTAAATTCTGAGTCAGATCTTTGAAATTCTGCTCTGCTCCTATGTGCATGCAGAATATCCTTTGGTAGTTTCAACACTATTTCAAAACAGTTTCATACTTAGTAAACAAGAGGAATTTGCATCACAACCTGCTTATCACTGTTTTATTTATGTATTAATTATTTTTATTTTCTCTCATATTTTAATTTTTTGTGCCTGTAATATTTCTAGTGAAAATATTTACTTAGTCACAGAACACGTTAAAAGGTAAAATTAAACAACTTTTTTTTTCCTGTTCGTCACACAAGAATCTTTTTTTTTTTTAATTATTTTTTTTAATTATTATTATTATTTTCTCTAATTGTCTGTCTTACTTTTACTTTGGGGGCATAAATCAATATTTTATCAATATTTTGTGGTTATTTTGCTTAGTCTTGTAGTTCCACGGCAACTAGGAAATCTACTTCCGTAATAAACATCAACAACTGAAATCTAGTGTGACCTTCAACCTAACCAATGTCAATTTTCTCAGAGCTTAAAAGAATTTTTAATATTGTACCCTTGGTTCTGAAAAACACTATTTAATTATACAATATAGATCAGTTTTTCTGGCATTCAAAGAATTATGTAGATTTCTCTTTTTACTTAGCACTTTAAAGAACATTGAAGGGTAGTTTCAAGTTTACTTATTCTGTTTATTATTATTTTTTTTTATGCTGATTGCAATTTGGAAGGTTTTTGTTTGTTTGTTTGTTTTGTTTTTAATACATAATTGCATGTCTATCACTGAAATTTCCACTATCTTCTGCTATTTATTGTCAATTACACCCATCTTAAGTGGGTATAAAATAAGTCCAGTTTATTTGGTAGTTTATTCTCGTGTTATACAGGTATAAATGATTACCATATAGTGCAAAAAAGCTGAATCTATTCTTTCATATTCCGAATATATTTAGTAATCATCATGGGCATTTATTTAAGTGGCTAACAAGCATTAAAAGAGAAAAGTTACACGTATTCTATTTAATAAGACTTTAAGACTGTGAAATGAGAAATATATTACAAAAGTACTCTAGAGGTCAATATGTTAAAAAGTTGGATGTTATGTCTGGAGATGAAAAGACTGCATGGAGGAATTTGGGACAGCCTGTTTAGTCAGAAAGCAATTGTTGGACAGCGAGCACTGATATAGAACTTGCAATTGTGAGTACATAAATAGAGTGTTTAGACAAATATTTGCAAGAAAAAGAAATGAGAGAGTACAAATGTTTGATGGACTTAGATGAGCCACAAAGTGTTCTTTCATGCTGCAGTATTATTTTAGCAATGGAAATTAATTTCCCACTCACTCAAGCTAAATTAATCTATGAGTATGTAATTTATTTCCAAGAAAGATTTTTAAAAGTAAAATGACTAAAGGTTCACTCCAGTATTTGTTCTTTAATATTTTTAATAAAAAGACAGATATATGTATATTATTCTCACTACTTATAGTGAAAAAATAGTATAACTACTTTTTTTTTTTTTTTTTTTTTTTTTTTTTTTTTTTTTTTTCACTACTTATAAACCTGCTCAAAACTCTGACAATCAAATTGACAACACAGTTAAACAAATTCCTTCCTACGGCCATTTCCTAGGTAACCATCCACATAAATAAATTGTACATAGTGGGAGAAAAAGAAATCCATGCTTTTTATGCCTTTCTGATCCAAATTTTGCCACCACTATTCATTTTGAATTTACTTACTACTAGTCATTTGTAGATGAAATCTGACCATTACTCTATGAAGTCTTAGGTAAAAGACATTGTCTTTTTATTAGCAAAGTATATAGAATGATGGGATCATGGTAAGACATGAAATTTTAAGTATATTAAAATAAAAAAGTCAGTCATAATTTTTTGCAGATGACACAAATGCAAAGAGTTAAAAGAACAAACAAAAACAAAACCCTCCACAAGTTAAATCCACAAGTTAAATCCTGTGCATCCAAAACCAATCAAAATATTTTAAACCTTTGTTGTATCAGAATCATCTGGAAATGCCGTTCATCTTACAAAGACGTACTCGAAGCCCAATCCTCACTTTTCTGTTGTCATGATCGTTTTCACTCATCTGTCCAGTCTGTAATATTCAACCTACTCAGCAATACTGAGAAGCACTGCACAACTATACAAGTAGTAGATGACGCAGAGAAGATATTTTACATACACTTGTGACTAGGGTCACAAAAATAGAGCAGTTTAGAGAAGGTATTTTTAAGCAACAAATGAACTACACTTTTGTGTCCAATATATAGCATACACTTAGTTTTTAATAAATTAGTACAGAAGCTGGCATCTACTGCTCTCTTGGAGACATACTATGAAGTCTGTAGAATATACTTGATAGTCTTATTTAACTAGATTTGGACTCTCATCCTTTTGAAATAATAATGATAGTTTCCTATTTTCTTGTGCCTTTTTTTTTTTTTTTTTTTTCTCATCCTATAAGTCCAACAAGTGTTTCTCATCCTAAAAGTCTTATATGACTACTTCAGCTGAGTTCAAAACAAGCTAATTATTCACATAAATTCAGGTTTGTTTGTTTGATAATTGAATCACTCACTCAATACAAATACCGGGAATGTCACAAGAAAAGACTGCAGTGTGTTGACAGAAAGCATTTACAAATCAAAGAGCAATTTGCCTGGTGTTTGGCTTCTGTTATTTTTAATCTAATTAATCTTACTGTTTTGATTCAGCAGAATCAATTTTTGAAGATTGTTTATAAAGTTAATTAAAAAGTACATGTATGATCTGAAACTTCTGTGTCTATTTCATCTTAATATCTAGTTTAGTTTCAGGTTTTGGCATACTCCTTTGCACATTTTTTTATGCACTTGATATTTCTAAAATATAAATATTAACGACTGAATTATAAATATAAAATATGATCCAACTTTGATTTATTTGGTCATTTTAATGTGGAAATATTTTATATTGTACGAAGTTGCAAATGCTTGTTCACAAACTCTCAATTGCATTATGGTAGTAAGTATATTTCTGACAGCCATCCACTTAGACCTTACTTGCTCCTAATAGGCCCTTTGAAATTAAAATAATGATAAAAACAAGGAAGTTGAGAACTGACAATCAATTTAAGCTATAATTCTATGGTATGTTGTGGGCATTGCTACCAATGCTACAGGAAGATACTATACAACATAGTAAAAGTAATGCAATGTGTGTGCATTTATTACTATAGCAATAGATAAACAAATAGAATATAATGATAACTAGATATAATTCCAGAATGATAGAATCTAGTTCTCATTTGATTCTATCTGTGTATCTATTGATAAATTATAATTATATCTAGTTATCATTAGTATATTTTCTTATAATAATCGTACACATATATACATATATATACGTATATATATATGTATATATATATACATATATGTACATATATGCTTGTTTTCAACATTTAAAATACTTGTTTTGTATTTTGTTCCAATATAAACAACTTGTTCAAGCTGTTCCAATATGAACATTTTCAGATGCACATTTTATACATTAATATAGTTTTCATCCTATAAATTATTTTCTCAAATCCTGTTTGATTTTATGAGAATATTAATTACATATCATTCAGTTGTTTATTTCACCTCATTTTTCAAAATTTTAATATTTTGGGACGGTTTTCCATGACAGCGCATAAAAATAATTAGTGGTAGTAGTAATATTATGAGCATGACTAAATGTATCTAGAAATTCAATTGTTTCAGTCTTTTAGAGGGTACGAATTTTGCATAACTACTGACCCATGTCTGCACAGTGCATACCCATTAATACAATTACCTGAACTTCAGCCAGTTGCGGGTGACAGATCTGTATAATCACTGTATTTAATCACTTTACCTCACTGTGGAAGTCCATGCCATGTGAACAATGTCCAATGTGATAAGAACAATAGGAAAAACTATCACTGTTGTAAACACATGATAAAACACACAGAATCTGTATAATCAAGCATAATGCAGTGTAGAAGTGACCCTTTAAAAAAGTTTCTGCCTTTTAGAAAGATCTGCCTTTTAGAAAGATCCCCAGAGGGGGTTCTTCACAGAGGGTGGTTGCACACTGGAACAGGCTCCCCAGGGAAGTGGTCACTGCACCGAGCCTGTCTGAATTTAAGAAGAGATTGGACTGTGCACTTAGTCACATGGTCTGAACTTTTGGGTAGACCTGTGCGGTGTCAAGAGTTGGACTTGATGATCCTTAAGGGTCTCTTCCAACTCAGGATATTCTATGATTCTATGATTCTATGATTCTACTAGCTGTTGAAGACTAGTTGCCATGAATAAAAAGCAGAGTATCAGTAAGGTGGGTTCTCAGTTCCATTAGCACACATTTCAAATAAATTCAGTGCATGAACAAAAAAAAAGCATTTTTGATCATTCTTCAGTGGCGCTATATATCCTATCTGGCCTCTGCATATGTATTTGATGTATTTTATTATTTATTTATTTATTTATTTATTTTCATTCACTAGCCAGTGATTATCTTATCTATTGATTTTCAGCAGGAGTCTTTACAAGAGAGAGACTCTCAGGTTCTCAGTGGAATAACTTCATGTTACCCACCTTTACACATTTACATGCGTGGTTTGTTCTTCCCTGTTGTCACTTAATGAAACCGTCTAGTGTTCAATAGCTGCACAGGCAAATGTGTTATACAGAGAACCAGCAGTTACTTTTGTGCTGTGAACAACCAAGACTACCTGTGCGTAAATATAGGCACTACTGTGATAAAAAAAAAAACTCTATAGGAGAAATGTTTGATTTCTTGGATTGGGTTTGGTTAGGATAGGCTTGATAATACACAGCTTCAATGTACAAGCTGGTCACACGCTGTACTTTATCTGAAAATATGGCAAGGAGTCTGGACCAACAAGCTGGCACTACTGATCTCCATCTACTATGTGTTTACACTTAGTTTCAGCTGCAGCTCCCAGGCAGTAACTATCAGAGGCTCCCAGCCTCCAGGCTGCTCTGCACCCACTCCTTTCTAAACCACCACTACCACTTTGCTGCTCCCTTTGTCTTTGACAATCATGATGCTCTGTGGCATTTGGATCGAGACCTTCCTGAATTTGCTCAGCCACAGTGCCATACAGGTTCTACTGTCCGTATTTGTGCACAATCCAAAGCACGCTCCTTCCCAAGAAAGACTCTGCAGTACTCTGCAGTATTGCTTCTTGTTTTGCACTGGTCTCTTTAAGTTCAAAATTTTAAAGCCCAATCTACAATGTACTGGTATTATTGATTAATTTCCCTGAAACAAGGATAGAAGTGAATAAATAGAAAAAATTAAAAAAAAAAAAAAAAAGAAATAAAAATAAATAAATAAAAAATAGGCAAAAAATGTGGATCCTGGTTGAACATACCACATTCCAGTTTGTATAAGATATACTTAATAAAACATAATATAGTTCTCACTGAAATATGGACTGGAACAAGAGACTTTGTCTTTATTAGGAAATTAAACAGCCATGAGGAAATGTGACTAGCTTATTGGATACTCAAACCTGACCACCAATAGCTATTAAATTGCAAAAAGGGTCCTGGGCTGTTTTTGTCCCGAGCCTGACAGCACTCCTAAATAATTTCCAGATAAAACTTGGCAGTAACCACAGACCATCATTCCTGATACATATTTGGATATGGCCATCCAGTTAGTTACAAATAATAGGGAAAGATAACATTACGCATGCAGACAGTTCTGTAATAATTTTGTAATCTTACTGCCAGATAAAAGTTATAAACCTGTTTAATTTGCTAGTTTAGATGTACACTGAGTCTTTTCCAGCAGTTTGCAACTAGGTTATTTTTATTTTTGTTTTTGTGTATTTTAATATTTTACATAACTGGCAAGAAGCTGAACAAGAAGACAATTCTTAATGCCTTTCAACACAGAGAGCATCTGGGACATATGAGAGTTGGTATTGAGGAAAAAAGGAGCAGTTCATTTGCTGAGGCCACCACCTCACTGCAGCACAGGTGCAGAGATCCAAGGGATGGCCCTTCCTGTGAATTTCATGAAGTTCAACAAGGCCAACTGCAAGGTCCTGCACCTAAGTTGGGGCAATCTCAAGCACAAATACAGGCTGGGTGGAGAATGGACTGAGAGCAGTTCTGAGGAGGCGGACTTGAGAGTGTTGATGGATGAAAAACACCACATGAGATGTCATGTGTGCTTGCAGCCTAGAAGGCCAATCATATCCTTGGCTGAATCAAAAGAAGCATGACCAGCAGGCCAAGGGATGTGATTCTCCTCTTCTGCTCTCCTATTCTGACTCACCACCTAGAGTAAGAATACTGCATTCAGCTCTGGGGCCTCCAACATAAAAAGGATGTGGATGTGTTGGAGTGAGTCCAGAGAGGGGCCTCTGGAATGATGAGAAGGTTGGAGAACCAATCTTATGAAGACAGGCTGAAAGGCTGGGTCTGTTCAGCCTGGAGAAGAGAAGGTTCTGAGGGGATAACTTAGTACCTAAACCTACCTTAGTACCCTTTCAGTACCTAAAGAGGACCTACAAGAAAGTTGTAGAGGGGCTCTTTATCGGGGGGTGTAGTGATAGAACAACGGGTAACAGCTTTAAACTAAAAGATTTAGATTTGGGTTAAATATAAAGAAGAAATTCTTTATTCAGACAGAGTGTGGTGAGGCACTGGAACAGGTTGCCCAGAGAGATTGTGGATGACCCATCCCTGGAGGTGTTCAAGACCAGTCTGGATGAGGCCCTGGGCAACCTGATCTAGAGGGTGGAATCCCTGTCCATGGAAAGTGGGTTTGGAACTAGGTGATCAAGGTCCTTCCAACCCATTGGAAGCCATTCCAAGCCATTTTATGATGATTATTAGTTCAGCTGATGGATGTCTAAATGTTCTTTCATTGCCCTACACATGAAAGAATAGCACCATGTGCTATTTGAGACATCTTGGGCTAACACTCTAAGCTAAGGTTGGAAGATGCACAGGATGAAGAGAAGTCCATTTTAAAGTGTATAATATGGCAGTAGATACATCTACTATTCATCATATGACTTGGTCTTGACAGTCAGTAAAGTCTAGACTGCTATTCAGAGAAGATATTTACTTTAAGATACGAGAAATGCAAGATAAATATATTTGTCAGATCTCGATTAAATATAGAAATTTACACAATTAATCTTTAGATATCTAAACTCTACTCCCAACTGAAATGTCTGCAGCAAACATTGCATAAGCATGCAGAGTACGTTCTTGAGGGAGGCCAGCCCTGGAAATCAGTGGATATATTGAAGTATACACAGGAAACAAGGAATTTAAGAGGTCATCCATATGAATCTGAGTATGGCTAAGCTTGAATGAATAGCAGAATCTGGAAAAGGGAAAATTTGCTGTGATCAAGCCATAGAAGTTAAATATTGAAGCTTTCCTAAATTCTTAATTAGATTATATTCAAGCTCAAGTGTCTACCTCATGGCTGCTCTCTGACTAGAGAAAAAGATAGTGAAATAACTTGTCCGCTGGGAAAAAAAATCCAGACCAAATCAATGGGTATTACTTATGAGGCCTGCTGATATGAACACCATAATATAACTCAGAGCCCCAAAAGATGCCCTATCTTAAATAGAACAGAGCAGTTGTTAATAGCTAATCAGTGGGGAGATCTGATTCAGGTTCATGCTCAAATGAAATCTTAGTATGTAACAGTGACAAGTTGTAATGGATATACCTTTAAAATGTTGTAACCCATGATTCGATTTGTATGTTCTAGGAAGCACTATAGCAGAAAACACTTGACACAACAGAGGACAAGCCTCACAAGAAGCACTGCAAATGCACCAGTGACGCCTCCTGAGGTTATTTTGGTGCCCAATATCTCCACATAGTACACTACCTCTCCTGCCCTAAGTAACCACTGTAACAGATAAAACCCAAGTCCTGGACTAAATTAACTCAGTGGACATTTTATAGACATTTTAGACATCTCTTATTAGAAAAACCACCCCTAGGGAGCGCAAGCAACCAGGAGCGTGGCAAACAGGACAGGTAAACAGGGCGTGGCGCATCAGAAGGGAGTGGCGCGGCAGTTAGTTAACGCAGCAGTTAGCATAAGTAGGGCGAGCAGGAAGGGCAGAGCATTCCCCCCGCCCATATGAACACCTCTAACAGTGGTCTACCGCTAGCTCAGCTGCAATGATGTACACCAGGCTAGATACAGCTATTTTCTCTTAAAAACATAACAAAATAATTCTTGTGTGTGTGTGTGTGCACACGTAAAGAAATGAAGTAGATAAGAAAAAAAAAACACTTGCTGTAACTGAATGATTTAATTAAAAAATAAAATAAAAAATAAAATAAAATAAAATAAAATAAAATAAAATAAAATAAAATAAAATAAAATAAAATAAAATGATAAAATAAAAATATATACACACACAAAACCCTCAAATCCTTAGTATTATTCTTCATCTACAAATTATCTGATGAAAAAAGAGGGACTTTCCAACAAACAAATAAAATGGATATAAATCATAGTCTTTATAATTAAGAACAAACTTTCTACAGGACAATTAATTACAGAGTAGAGTAACAGATGCTTATGAAATTGTGTAAAAATGAAGAATTCTTCCTAAACAATAAAATCTAAGTAGTGCAAATTAAAAAATCATGAAAGCTTCCTCGAAAATTCTCAAACATATTTATGAACATGTCCATGTTTCATGAAGTGAATATTTTAAATGACTGTGGGATATTAAAACAAACTAATTTTGTTTTGAACACTAAAATAACATCAGAAAAAGAAAATATGAGAAAATAAATATAAATGATGTTAAAGGAGGAAACATAAGTGTTAGAGAAGATTAAACAAATTAGTTCATAATCAGAACAAATACTTTGTTATGAACTCTTTCAAGAGATTTTAGTATCAAGTAAGTTGATAATTTTGTAACAGTTTCAACAGTTTTTCTACTTCAAATATATTCATAAATAATATGATCTTGATAATATCAAAGTGAAAAATATCTGTTTCTATGTTCAAAAAATATTAAAGATGGGATTCAGCTCCAGAATTTAGAGTGGGAGTTGTCTGCGTAAGTATAGATGTTTCCTCTTGAGCTTTTAATGCTTCTTCATAGTGGTGGCAAATACGACAAGGTCTAGGGAAAGTAATTTCTGGAAAAGCAGCTGGATGCTAGGTGTAATCTAAGAAATCTCATATACTACTAGACACCACTTGTACTCAATTTAATTGAGACCCTAAATAGAATGTATACATGTAAAAGTAGATAAATTCATCTACATTCATATGCTAGTTAGTAGAGAACTAGGAATTAATTTGTCCAAGCATACTTGTTAATGGAGTTTGGCATGTTATACGCTATTGTAGAATTCTTATACAGAGTTGCTGTATTTGACAGAGAAGCAGTAGGAATGCCCTTTTGCAACAGTGGTTGAAATTATTCAAGATACTCTATGACATCTCGCTGTCACTAGAATCTTTGTGTTAGCAAATTAATCATGTCATAAGTCATTAAAAACAGTGGAAATTGAAGAGACATACTTCTAACCAAATGTCTGTGATATGATAAAATGAATAGACTATGATGTTCCCTATCACCATAGTGTGTATTAGATGCCTGATTTAGTTGTTTAATGTAGCAAGCATTTTCAAATTTGGCATCTGAGCCAAAAAGAGAGCTGCTTCTATCTGGATTAGCAACTAGAGCATTGTAAAAGCAGTTAGTCTCATATGTTTTGGAAACTGAACCAAGGCCTACATGAGAAGTTAAGAAAAAATAATTTGGACCATAGTGAGTAATATAAATTAACATTGTGTGGTGGTTTTACTCAGGTGGGCAGCTGAGTTCCACCACGGCTGCTCTCTTGATCCCCATACTCAAAGAGGAAGGGAGAAAAAATATGATGCAAAGGGCTCAAGAGTTGAGATAAAGATGAGGAGATCACTCAACAATTATCATGATGAGTAAAACAGACTCAGAGTAGGGAGATAGTAAGATAGAGAAGTAAGAAACAAAGGAAAGAAACCAAAACCACCTTCCCCCGATCCACCCTCTTTCACTTACTCCCTCCAAGCAGTGCAGGGAAATGGGGGAATCGGGGTTGCTGTCAGTCTGTAGAACTTCGTCTTCACTGCTCCTTCTCTGTCGTTCTCTGCCCCTGCTCCACCATGGGGTCTCTCCCACAGGATTCCATCCTTCCAAACCTGATCCTGCGTGGGCTTCCTACAGGCAGCAGCTCTTAAATAACTGCTCCAGATACAGGTCTATACCGTAGTGTACCAGAAGTACACTGCTCCAACCTGGGTCCCCCATGGGCGGCAGCTACTTCCAGGTCACCTGCTCCTGCATGGGCTGCTGTGGAGTTGAGGAGGAATGGAAACAGGTCCCAGCTCGACATTGCAGGCAATTCCCTCCCTACTGGCCCCACCTTCCCAAGTGCCCTTATACAACAGGTTTGAGGCCCTGGAGCTTGAGAGACCAGTAGCTGAGGAAGAGGTAGAAAGTCTACCCAGGAGGATGCCTACGGCAAGGAAGTCGACTCCATGCCTCAGGATTGCCTCCAACAAGACAAAAAGAAGGGGGATTGTTGTGGGCGACTCCCTTCTCAGGGGAACAGAGGGCCCTATTTGTCAGCCTGACCCTACCCGTAGGGAAGTCTGCTGTCTCCCTGGGGCCAGGGTCAGGGACATTGCCAGAAAGCCTCCCAACCTGACTACTATCATCTTTTGATAGCCCAGGCTGGCAGAGACGATATTGGAGAGAGAAGCCTGACGAACATCAAACAGGACTTTAGGGGATTGGGACGGTTAGTGGATGGAGCAGGAGTACAGGTGGTGTTTTTGTCCATCCCTAGGGTGGCAGGGAGGGGTACAGAGAAGACACGGAAAGCCCACCTGATAAACACGTGGCTCAGAGGCTGGTGCCAACACAGAAATTTTAGTTTCTTTGACCATGGGGCGCTTTACTCGGCACCCGACCTGATGGCCGCAGATGGGTCCCTGTCTGTAAGGGGAAAATGGATCCTAGTCCAGGAGCTGGTTGGGGCTCGTTGAGAGGGCTTTAAAATAGATAAGAAGGGGGACAGGGCTGAAACAAGGCTTGTTGGAGGTGTGCCAGGGGGAACAATGGCTAGGCCAGAAGAGAAGGCAATGGCCCAACTGAAGTGCATCTACACTAATGCACGCAGCATGGGTAACAAACAGGAGGAGCTGGAAGCCATCATGAGGCAGGCAGGCTACGACTTGGTTGCCATCACGGAAACGTGGTGGGACCACTCTCATGACTGGAGTGCTGCAATGTCTGGCTATAGGCTCTTCAGAAGGGACAGGCAGCACAGAAGGGGTGGTGGTGTGGCTCTCTATATCAGAGAGTTTTGATGTTGTGGAACTTGAGTCTGGGAATTATAAGGTTGAGTCCCTATGGGTTAGGATCAGCGGGAAGGCCAACAAGGGAAGCATCCTGGTGGGGGTCTGTTATAGACTGCCGAACCAGGATGAGGAGACGGATGAGGAGTTCTACAGGCAGCTGGCAGAAGTTGCAAAATCATCAGAGCTTGTTCTTGTGGGGGACTTCAACTTCCCAGACATATCCTGGAAGCACAACACAGCCCAGAGAAAGTAGTCTAGGAGGTTTCTGGAGAGCGTGGAAGATAACTTCCTGACACAGCTGGTTAGTGAGCCTACCAGGGGAGGTTCCCCACTAGACCTTCTGTTCACAAACAGAGAAGGACTGGTGGGAGATGTGGTGGTCAGGAGCTGTCTTGGGCAGAGTGACCACGAAATGGTGGAGGTCTCTATTCTTGGCAAAGTCAGGAGGGGGATCAGTAAAACCACAGATTTGGACTTCCGGAGGGCTGACTTTGAGCCGTTCAGGACACTGGTAGGTAAAGTCCTTTGGGAGGTAGTGCTGAAAGGCAGAGGAGTCCAGGAAGTCTGGGCACTCTTCAAGAAGGAAATCTTAATGGCTCAGGAGCAGTCTGTCCCCATATGCCCAAAGACGAGCCAGCGTGGGAGAAGACTGGCCTGGCTGAACAGAGATCTGTGGCTTGAGATTAGGAGTAAAAAGAGACACTTGCAGGGCCACCAGGTGATCAGGCCCAGTCTGCATGGGTTTATGAAAGGCAGGTCCTGCTTGACGAACCTGATCTCCTTCTATGACAAAGTGACGCGCTCGGTGGATGAGGGAAAGGCTGTGGATGTAGTCTACCTTGACTTCAGCAAGGATTTTGACACCGTTCCCCACAACATTCCCCTCAAGAAACTGGCTGCTCATGGCTTGGACTGGCGTACGCTTCATTGGGTTAGAAACTGCCTGGATAGCCAGGCCCAAAGAGTTGTGGTGAATGGAGTCAAATCCAGTTGGAGGTCGGTCACTGGTGTTGTCCCCCAGGGCTCAGTACTGGGGCCAGATGTCTTGAATATCTTTATTGATGATCTGGATGAGGGGATTGATTGTACCCTCAGTAAGTCTGCAGATGACACCAAGTTAGGTGCGTGTGTCGATCTGCTTGAGGGTAGGAAGGCTCTGCAGGAGGATCTGGATAGGCTGGACCAATGGACTGAGGTCAACTGTATGAAGTTCAACAGGGTCAAGCGTCAGGTCCTGCACCTGGAGCACAACAACCCCAAGCAGAGCTGGGAGATGAGTGGTTAGAAAGCCGCCTGGCAGAGAAGGACCTGGGAGAACTGGTTGATAGGCGGCTGAATATGAGCCAGCAGTGTGCTCAGGTGACCAAGAAGGCCAACAGCATCCTGGTTTGTATAATCAGTGTGGCCAGCAGGCCTAGGGAAGTGATTTTCCCCCTGTACTTTCACAGAATTTCTAGGTTGGAAGAGACCTCAAGATCATCGAGTCCAACCTCTGACCTAACGCTAGCAGTCCCCACTAAACCATATCCCTAAGCTCTACATCTAAACATCTTTTAAAGACTTCCAGGGATGGTGACTCCACCACTTCCCTGGGCAGCCTGTTCCAATGCCTCACAACCCTTTCAGTAAAGAAGTTCTTCCTAACATCTAACCTAAAACTCCCCTGGCTCAACTTAAGCCCATTCCCCCTCGTCCTGTCACCAGGCATGTGGGAGAACAGGCCAACCCCCACCTCAATACAGCCTCCCTTGAGGTACCTATAGAGAGCGATAAGGTCGCCCCTGAGCCTCCTCTTCTCCAGGCTGAACAAGCCCAGATCCCTTAGCTGCTCCTCGTAGGACTTGTTCTCCAGGCTCCTCACCATCTGTGTCGCCCTTCTCTGCACCCGCTCAAGCACCTCAATGTCCTTCTTATAGCGAGGGGCCCAAAACTGAACACAGTACTCGAGGTGCGGCCTCACCAGAGCTGAGTACAGGGGGACGATCACCTCCCTAGCCCTGCTGGTCACGCTGTTCCTGATACAAGCCAGGATGCCGTTGGCTTTCTTGGCCACCTGAGCACACTGCTGGCTCATATTCAGCCGACTATCCACAATCACTCCCAGGTCCTTCTCTGCCTGGCAGCTCTCCAACCACTCATCTCCCAGCCTGTAGCTCAGCTTGGGGTTATTGCACCCCAGGTGCAGGACCTGGCACTTGGCCTTGTTGAACTTCATGCAGTTGACCTCACCCATCGGTGCAGCCTATCCAGATCCTCCTGCAGAGCTTTCCTACCCTCAAGCAGATCGACACATGCACCTAACTTGGTGTCATCTGTGAACTTACTGAGGGTGCACTCAATGCCCTCGTCCAGATCATCGATGAAGATATTAAAGAGGACCGGCCCCAGCACCGAGCCCTTGGCTCTGGTGAGGCCGCACCTTGAGGACTGTATTCAGTTTTGAGTCCCTCGCTAGAAGAAGGACATTTCTCGCTCAAATAAGAGGTGTTTGAGCAAGTCCAGAGAAGGGCGACGAAGCTGGTGAGGGGTCTGGAGAACAAGTCCTACGAGGAGTGGCTGAGGGAACTGGGTTTGTTCAGCCTGGAGAAAGGGAGGCTCAGGGGCGACCTTATCGCTCTTTATAAGTACATTAAAGGAGGCTGTATTGAGGTGGGGGTTGGTCTGTTCTCCCACGTGCCTGGTGACAGGATGAGGGGAAATGGGCTAAAGTTGCGCCAGGGGTGTTTTAGGTTGGATATTAGGAAGAACTTCTTTACTGAGAGGGTTGTTAGGCATTGGAATGGGCTGCCCAGGGAAGTGTTGGAGTCACCATCCCTGGAGGTCTTTAGAAGATGTTTAGATGTAGAGCTTAGTGATATGGTTTAGTGGATGACTTGTTAGTGTTAGGTCAGAGGTTGGACTTGATGATCTTGAGGTCTCTTCCAACCTAGACAATTCTGACTCTGATTCTGATTTTATGGAGAATTTACAGTGGTGACCCACAGACTCTGGATTGATATCTGTGTATTAATCCAAAGATGAAAAGGAGGGGAATGGGTTAATGGGGAGGTATTGGATGGGGTGGGAATGAGCATGATTGACATGGTATGAAATAAGGGGTGGAGTATACTGGTTTTGGCTGGGATTAAGTTAATTTTAATATGGTGCTGTTTGGGATTTTTGATTAAAATGGTGTTGGTAATACACCAATATTTAACTGTTGCTGAACAGTGTTTGCACAGCACCAAGGTTTCTCACACTGCCCTGCCAGGGAGGAGACTGGGTGGTGCACAAGTGGCTGGGAAGGGATCCTTGTTTGTGTAATCAGGGGCGACCTTAATGCTCTTTATAAGTATATTAAAGGAGGCTATAGCGAGGTGTGGGTTGGTGTGTTCTCCCACGTGCCTGGTGACAGGATGAGGGGGAATGGGCTAAAGTTGTGCCAGGGGAGCTTTAGGTTGGATATCAGGAAAAACTTCTTTACTGAGAGGGTTGTTAGGCATTGGAATGAGCTGCCCAGGGAAGTGGTGGAGTCACCATCCTTGGAGGTCTTTAAAAGATGTTTAGATTTAGAGAGTGGTGATATGGTTTAGTGGGGGACTTGTTAGTGTTAGGTCAGAGGTTGAAGTCGGTGACCTTGGCGGTCTCTTCCAACCTATATTATTCGGTGATTCTGTGACCCTGCTCCACCGTGGTACACCATGGGCTTCAGCAGGACAGCCTGCTTTACTGTGGTGCTCACCACATGCCACAGGGGAACTTCTGCTCTGGCACCTGGAGCACCTCCTGCCCTGCTTCTTCACTGACCTTCACACCTGCAAGGCCATTTCTCACTCTTCTCTGTCTCTCCAAACTGCTGTTTCCCAGCAATATTTTTTTTTTCCTTTCTTAAATCTGCTTTCACAGAGGTGCAAACAATATCACTTATTGGCTCGGCTGTGGCCAGCGGCGAGGCCCTTATCTACCATGGGTCAGCTTTTGGATTCTTGCAGAAGTTACCCCAGGGGCCCCCCAGCTGCCAAAACCTTGCCACTTAAACCTACTACACATTGAACATAAACTTTATGAGTTGTTGAAATATTTAATAATAATGCATGCAAGATTAAATGCTACAGAGGCACTTTACAGTGAAATAAAACAGGAACTCCAAGAACAATAACAGGAATAAAGATATTTAGTTATTGTATTTGGTAGTTCAAATACCTCCTGAACATAAGATAGAGCTTTTTAACAGTACCATAGAATCATAGAATCATTAAGGTTGTAAAAGACCTTCAGGATCATCTGGGTCAACCATCACCCTACTAGCAATGTCACCCACTAAACCATGTCACTAAGCACCAGATCCAACCTTTCCTTAAACACCCCCAGGAATGGTGACTCTATCACTTTCCTGGGCAACCCATTCCAATGTCTGACTACCCTTTCTGAGAAGAAATCTCTCCTAATTTCCAACCTAAACCTCCTCTGGCATTACTTGATGCCATTCCCTCTAGCCCTATCACTAGTTGTGAGAAGATACTGACCCCTAGATCCCCACTTTACTTATAACTGCTGTCTCCTCATAATGTTCAATATAGTTTTTGAAGATACATGCATCTGTCTGATTTTGAACCACACTATGTAGGTCAGAAAGCTACTATTCAAACCAACTGAAAATACATTTCCATGCAAGACTTTCTGAGAAACTGAGTAATTCACTGAAGACTTTTGATATAATATCTATTATGTGCTGTTTCTTGAGCAGACAGAAGATGAAGGGGATTAAGACCGTACTTCAGGACCAAGATGTTAATTAAGTAATTGAGAAAGCAAAGAATAATGAGACAAGGAAGAGTTATTCCCCATTGCATCTGAACATATTGTTTGTTGAAACTCCTCCAAACTAGTCCACAAACTATTGTTGCATAGATCAAAAGAATAAATTAAATCATAAATACAATAGATAGAATATACTGTGGAAAGAATGAAGATAAAATATATGGGAAATCATTGCTGCCAGGAGGTCAGAAAGATGGTAAATACCTTTTGAATTGGAATAGGAAGATATGCAGCATTGTTCTCTGACATGATGGCTTTTGACCTGTGTAAGTATTTAGCAGGACCTTAGTCTTATGAACTTTATAGTGTTTTTTGTTTGTTTTTCTTTTTTCTTTTTTTTTCCTTTTTTTTTTTTTTGTTTTTCTTTTATTTTTTCTTCCTTTTTCTTTTTTCTCTTTTCTATCTTTTCTTTTTCCTTTTTCTTTTTTCTTTTTTTCCTTTTTCTTTTTTCTTTTTTCTTTTTTTTTTTTTCCTTTTGCTTTTCTCTTTTTTCTTTTTTTCTTTCTTTTTTCTGTTTTTTTTTTTTTTTTTTTAATTTTATTTCCTCTTTTCTCTTTTTTCATTGTTTTGTTTTTCTTTTGTCTTTCTTTCTAGGTAAGAGAAACAGCAACTTTTCTTACGAGGAAAAAAGCAACATTTTCAAAAATTAAATGCCACATTTGGACAAGACAGACAATCGTCTTTATAGATTGAATCATATATCTGAATTATTTAGGGAAGTATTCTCTTAAGAAATGTACTTCAATATTTGTGAAGGATGATTAAGAGTAAAGAAAAAAAACAACACAATACAATCTAACTGGGAAAATCTGAGGCATATTTGTAAGCTAGTAGTCTTTTCTAAATTCTCATAACAGCAGCCACTGCTGAAATATTTGAGTGAAGTGCAAGAGATAAAACTAGTTACAAGAAGTACAGTGGAAATAATATATTCAACTACCATTAAATATTTATTTAGGCTTTGCTACCATAAATACTGTAAGAAGAAATTAGGAACTACAGACCAGATGCCCAATCAGTGTCTAAACCCCATTGAATTTAGAAGGCAATATAAGTCCTCTAGAGTAGAATGCCTAGGGCAGCAGTGACGAAGCAATTTAATTTGATTTTTCTGTAATGCCAGTAAGGAACTAAATCAGGAAGAACTTATTTGCATTGTGTTCCATGGTGAATTGCAAGCAATTGTGAGAAGTTGCACAAATAAATCTCTATCCAAACTTACACTTTGATTTAATTTTTTAACCTGAAATGCCTTCTTATCTGTCAGTTGCTTGGGATCGATGAACACTAACACTGGAATTTTAGACAGTTACTATATGTGTTTGCATCAGATTTTACCACCTCTTGATTCTGTCTCTATTTTTCTATGACAGCAGTAAAAATTGCAATTAAAAGCAATAGTTGAGGTCTCCCTGTGTGCTCCCCACCCCCAAAATTAAAATCAGAATTTTGTCTCTTCACACCCGAAGAGTTTTAACAATAACAAAAAAGCATTTGAAAATGTAGGTTTCTTACATTAACCGAATCATCATTTAATAGAAAAGAAATTATATTAAGAAACCATTGCACCACTCTAGCCTCAAATTTCATGAAATTATCACAGATTAATCTCAGTAGAAATTTAAATGAGAAAAACTATACAAGAATACTCAAGTAGTAGTGAATCTGGTGACAGTGGAAAGTTACTAAGTGAAATATGGATGGAGATGTATTCGAAGATAAATGATATAAATGGACCAAACATTAACTCAATTTAAAAATATTTAAAAATAATACTTACCCTTGTTGTAAACCTTCCACTACATTTCTCCAAACCTTCATTTTACTAAATACATGTACTTCCCACATTGCTCTTTCTATTTCTTATCCCCTTTCTTCCAGTTCCCATTCATCTGCAAAGCTCTTCTTTCGTCAAAATAACTGCATATGTTACTAGACAGAAGGGATGGAATGGGATTCTCCCAATGAGGATAGGAAGAAATAAATAAAATGTTACAATTTTTGTGAGGACAAGAACCTTGTTGACCTGCTTGCACAAGATAAAAATTAGGATGGGGAGGGGTATGTTTATGGAAATAGGAATAATCCAGTGAATCAACTTCTTTAATACAGTTTTCCTTTCAACTGCTTGGCAGCTCCATTTTCTTTGATTTTTGGCATATTTTATTCTATTCTTTCACATAAATTTTAGAGTTTTTCTACATCAGTTGGGAAGAAAGAGAAGCTGAGGCTGCATCTTTGTTGATGGTAAACAGCTTGAACAGCCTGAACTATTGAGAAATAACTGTACAGTGATTATGCAAATCAGATAAACTCAACCAACCAATGTGTAGAGAAATGCATAGCTAAGGAAAAATCTATACAGGTATGCATCAATAGCAGTTTAGTTACTCTGTGCCCTGATTGGTTAGAGCAAGGCTATTTCTATGTGTTATTCTTGAATTGGTGAAAAGCTAAGAGACATACAGGACTGATTCTCAAAATGTTTGGAAAATTATCTTGATTGCCTAAAGAATTTGGCTGTTTAAATGCACAAGAGATAAATTTAGCCTCCAAATTTAGTCATTCTCATGGACTAGAGTAATGCTTTCTCATTTATTACCGCTTACAGCTGCAATTCAGTTGAGAAGGTGCACAATAAATACTATAAATTATATTTAGAAAAATTATCCTAATTCAACAGGAAGACATTGTCCACCATTACATTATGAGGTTTCCAAATTTATTATTTAGATTATTTGAATATTCTGTAAGATTAAATTTACATCTATGGACCTATGTTGCATATGAGTTGTACTTCATTTTAATATATTACATCGTTCATTTAACTTTCAAATTGGTCTGGTGCAAAATTGATGTTATCCAAAGAACCGAAATACCAAATGCTTCTAATGCTTCTTAAATCCAGAGTTTTCAAACAAATAACAGGAAAAAAAAAAAAAAAAAAAAAAAAAAAAGCCTTTGCAATACTTCCCACATACACAGAATTCCCGAATCCTGAAGCAACACAGTGAAACTAAATTCTTGTTAGAAGCAGCAGTAAACTTGTGATAGTTCTAAAGCAGCATTCCTATGCTGTTTTCCCACAGAATTATATATTTGCAGTCCTAGGACTTCCTGTTTGAATTCCACTTCTTCATTTAACAAAGTTACATGTAGTGAATTGTTAGCCATGCACTTTGTGCTGATTTGATAAAATACAAACAATTTTAGATTTTTAATCATATGATATGTATATACCTTGATTAAAGCAGCTGTTCTGGGGCAAGAAGGCAATTCCACCACTGATGCCAATAGCCTTACGAATACCTTTTATATCTAATTATTTTTTTTTATTATTAGTCTTATTATTCTTCATACTGTCACTTAATGTAAAAATAATGATCTTTTTCTTGTGGTTATATGCAGACAGGCTGTCTATGCAGTGGAGGAATGAAATAGTAGATGGGCAGAACAAATCATTGTGGTACTCAATATACTGATGTGATTTATTTTTGCTAGGAAAATATTTCTCTGTCGATTAACTGACTCAATCAGTATTCTTTTTGTTGATATGTTTCAACACCAAAGCAATTAGTGATTAGTGATTAAGGATGGAATATGGTTCTATTTTAGATATAGGGCCTGAGTCACATCACAGTTAAATGACTTGTTTGAAAGACATAAGAAAACTTTATTTTACATAAAGTCCTCGTAGGACTTGTTCTCCAGACCCCTCACCAGCTTCGTCGCCCTTCTCTGGACTTGCTCAAACACCTAATGTTCGAGCGAGAAATGTCCTTCTTCTAGCGAGTGGCTCAAAACTGAATACAGTCCTCAAGGTGCGGCCTCACCAGAGCCAAGTACAGGGGGAAAATCACTTCCCTAGGCCTGCTGGCCACACTGATTATACAAACCAGGATGCTGTTGGCCTTCTTGGTCACCTGAGCACACTGCTGGCTCATATTCAGCCGCCTATCAACCAGTTCTCCCAGGTCCTTCTCTGCCAGGCGGCTTTCTAACCACTCATCTCCCAGCTCTGCTTGGGGTTGTTGTGCTCCAGGTGCAGGACCTGACGCTTGACCCTGTTGAACTTCATACAGTTGACCTCAGTCCATTGGTCCAGCCTATCCAGATCCTCCTGCAGAGCCTTCCTACCCTCAAGCAGATCGACACACGCACCTAACTTGGTGTCATCTGCAGACTTACTGAGGGTACAATCAATCCCCTCATCCAGATCATCAATAAAGATATTCAAGACATCTGGCCCCAGTACTGAGCCCTGGGGGACAACACCAGTGACCGACCTCCAACTGGATTTGACTCCATTCACCACAACTCTTTGGGCCTGGCTATCCAGGCAGTTTCTAACCCAATGAAGCGTACGCCAGTCCAAGCCATGAGCAGCCAGTTTCTTGAGGGGAATGTTGTGGGGAACGGTGTCAAAATCCTTGCTGAAGTCAAGGTAGACTACATCCACAGCCTTTCCCTCATCCACCGAGCGCGTCACTTTGTCATAGAAGGAGATCAGGTTCGTCAAGCAGGACCTGCCTTTCATAAACCCATGCAGACTGGGCCTGATCACCTGGTGGCCCTGCAAGTGTCTCTTTTTACTCCTAATCTCAAGCCACAGATCTCTGTTCAGCCAGGCCAGTCTTCTCCCACGCTGGCTCGTCTTTGGGCATATGGGGACAGACTGCTCCTGAGCCATTAAGATTTCCTTCTTGAAGAGTGCCCAGACTTCCTGGACTCCTCTGCCTTTCAGCACTACCTCCCAAAGGACTTTACCTACCAGTGTCCTGAACGGCTCAAAGTCAGCCCTCCGGAAGTCCAAATCTGTGGTTTTACTGATCCCCCTCCTGACTTTGCCAAGAATAGAGACCTCCACCATTTCGTGGTCACTCTGCCCAAGACAGCTCCTGACCACCACATCTCCCACCAGTCCTTCTCTGTTTGTGAACAGAAGGTCTAGTGGGGAACCTCCCCTGGTAGGCTCACTAACCAGCTGTGTCAGGAAGTTATCTTCCACGCTCTCCAGAAACCTCCTAGACTACTTTCTCTGGGCTGTGTTGTGCTTCCAGGATATGTCTGGGAAGTTGAAGTCCCCCACAAGAACAAGCTCTGATGATTTTGCAACTTCTGCCAGCTGCCTGTAGAACTCCTCATCCGTCTCCTCATCCTGGTTCGGCAGTCTATAACAGACCCCCACCAGGATGCTTCCCTTGTTGGCCTTCCCGCTGATCCTAACCCATAGGGACTCAACCTTATAATTCCCAGACTCAAGTTCCACAACATCAAAACTCTCTGATATAGAGAGCCACACCACCACCCCTTCTGTGCTGCCTGTCCCTTCTGAAGAGCCTATAGCCAGACATTGCAGCACTCCAGTCATGAGAGTGGTCCCACCACGTTTCCGTGATGGCAACCAAGTCGTAGCCTGCCTGCCTCATGAT
The DNA here is from genome assembly GCF_964211825.1 of Aythya ferina. Taxonomy (NCBI): domain Eukaryota; kingdom Metazoa; phylum Chordata; class Aves; order Anseriformes; family Anatidae; genus Aythya; species Aythya ferina. Next base: position 40,341,322 of record NC_140296.1, read on the forward strand.
GGCTTCCAGCTCCTCCTGTTTGTTACCCATGCTGCGTGCATTAGTGTAGATGCACTTCAGTTGGGCCATTGCCTTCTCTTCTGGCCTAGCCATTGTTCCCCCTGGCACACCTCCAACAAGCCTTGTTTCAGCCCTGTCCCCCTTCTTATCTATTTTAAAGCCCTCTCAACGAGCCCCAACCAGCTCCTGGACTAGGATCCATTTTCCCCTTACAGACAGGGACCCATCTGCGGCCATCAGGTCGGGTGCCGAGTAAAGCGCCCCATGGTCAAAGAAACTAAAATTTCTGTGTTGGCACCAGCCTCTGAGCCACGTGTTTATCAGGTGGGCTTTCCGTGTCTTCTCTGTACCCCTCCCTGCCACCCTAGGGATGGACAAAAACACCACCTGTACTCCTGCTCCATCCACTAACCGTCCCAATCCCCTAAAGTCCTGTTTGATGTTCGTCAGGCTTCTCTCTCCAATATCGTCTCTGCCAGCCTGGGCTATCAAAAGATGATAGTAGTCAGGTTGGGAGGCTTTCTGGCAATGTCCCTGACCCTGGCCCCAGGGAGACAGCAGACTTCCCTATGGGTAGGGTCAGGCTGACAAATAGGGCCCTCTGTTCCCCTGAGAAGGGAGTCGCCCACAACAATCCCCCTTCTTTTTGTCTTGTTGGAGGCAATCCTGAGGCATGGAGTCGACTTCCTTGCCGTAGGCATCCTCCTGGGTAGACTTTCTACCTCTTCCTCAGCTACTGGTCTCTCAAGCTCCAGGGCCTCAAACCTGTTGTATAAGGGCACTTGGGAAGGTGGGGCCAGTAGGGAGGGAATTGCCTGCAATGTCGAGCTGGGACCTGTTTCCATTCCTCCTCAACTCCACAGCAGCCCATGCAGGAGCAGGTGACCTGGAAGTAGCTGCCGCCCATGGGGGACCCAGGTTGGAGCAGTGTACTTCTGGTACACTACGGTATAGACCTGTATCTGGAGCAGTTATTTAAGAGCTGCTGCCTGTAGGAAGCCCACGCAGGATCAGGTTTGGAAGGATGGAATCCTGTGGGAGAGACCCCATGGTGGAGCAGGGGCAGAGAACGACAGAGAAGGAGCAGTGAAGACGAAGTTCTACAGACTGACAGCAACCCCGATTCCCCCATTTCCCTGCACTGCTTGGAGGGAGTAAGTGAAAGAGGGTGGATCGGGGGAAGGTGGTTTTGGTTTCTTTCCTTTGTTTCTTACTTCTCTATCTTACTATCTCCCTACTCTGAGTCTGTTTTACTCATCATGATAATTGTTGAGTGATCTCCTCATCTTTATCTCAACTCTTGAGCCCTTTGCATCATATTTTTTCTCCCTTCCTCTTTGAGTATGGGGATCAAGAGAGCAGCCGTGGTGGAACTCAGCTGCCCACCTGAGTAAAACCACCACACAATGTTAATTTATATTACTCACTATGGTCCAAATTATTTTTTCTTAACTTCTCATGTAGGCCTTGGTTCAGTTTCCAAAACATATGAGACTAACTGCTTTTACAATGCTCTAGTTGCTAATCCAGATAGAAGCAGCTCTCTTTTTGGCTCAGATGCCAAATTTGAAAATGCTTGCTACATTAAACAACTAAATCAGGCATCTAATACACACTATGGTGATAGGGAACATCATAGTCTATTCATTTTATCATATCACAGACATTTGGTTAGAAGTATGTCTCTTCAATTTCCACTGTTTTTAATGACTTATGACATGATTAATTTGCTAACACAAAGATTCTAGTGACAGCGAGATGTCATAGAGTATCTTGAATAATTTCAACCACTGTTGCAAAAGGGCATTCCTACTGCTTCTCTGTCAAATACAGCAACTCTGTATAAGAATTCTACAATAGCGTATAACATGCCAAACTCCATTAACAAGTATGCTTGGACAAATTAATTCCTAGTTCTCTACTAACTAGCATATGAATGTAGATGAATTTATCTACTTTTACATGTATACATTCTATTTAGGGTCTCAATTAAATTGAGTACAAGTGGTGTCTAGTAGTATATGAGATTTCTTAGATTACACCTAGCATCCAGCTGCTTTTCCAGAAATTACTTTCCCTAGACCTTGTCGTATTTGCCACCACTATGAAGAAGCATTAAAAGCTCAAGAGGAAACATCTATACTTACGCAGACAACTCCCACTCTAAATTCTGGAGCTGAATCCCATCTTTAATATTTTTTGAACATAGAAACAGATATTTTTCACTTTGATATTATCAAGATCATATTATTTATGAATATATTTGAAGTAGAAAAACTGTTGAAACTGTTACAAAATTATCAACTTACTTGATACTAAAATCTCTTGAAAGAGTTCATAACAAAGTATTTGTTCTGATTATGAACTAATTTGTTTAATCTTCTCTAACACTTATGTTTCCTCCTTTAACATCATTTATATTTATTTTCTCATATTTTCTTTTTCTGATGTTATTTTAGTGTTCAAAACAAAATTAGTTTGTTTTAATATCCCACAGTCATTTAAAATATTCACTTCATGAAACATGGACATGTTCATAAATATGTTTGAGAATTTTCGAGGAAGCTTTCATGATTTTTTAATTTGCACTACTTAGATTTTATTGTTTAGGAAGAATTCTTCATTTTTACACAATTTCATAAGCATCTGTTACTCTACTCTGTAATTAATTGTCCTGTAGAAAGTTTGTTCTTAATTATAAAGACTATGATTTATATCCATTTTATTTGTTTGTTGGAAAGTCCCTCTTTTTTCATCAGATAATTTGTAGATGAAGAATAATACTAAGGATTTGAGGGTTTTGTGTGTGTATATATTTTTATTTTATCATTTTATTTTATTTTATTTTATTTTATTTTATTTTATTTTATTTTATTTTATTTTATTTCATTTCATTTTATTTTATTTTATTTTTTATTTTATTTTTTAATTAAATCACTCAGTTACAGCAAGTGTTTTTTTTTCTTATCTACTTCATTTCTTTACATGTGCACACACACACACACAAGAATTATTTTGTTATGTTTTTAAGAGAAAATAGCTGTATCTAAATTGTTGGACAGACCCATTCTCTGGTGAGCATTCATTGATACCAACTGATCTTTTGGCTCAGGCTGTTGAACACTCACTTCCTAACTGCTTTTTTGTGCAATGGCATCCGTGAACAGAGGAGGGAAGTAAGTGTGCATTTACTTTCACACTGCTGTGCAGTCAAGACAGGAGGTGCTCAGGTCAAGAAAATGAAAAGTGTTTCTACAGCATTACACTTCAGGCACTGTTAATTATCTTTCTTTCCATTGTCTTTAAAAGAAACACCCTTCTAACTCTTTTCTTTCTTATACTTCATTCTGTAGGAGATGAGAATAGTAAAACAGTAATATTCATCTAGGGGCCAGGTAGTAAACAGTCATGTATTTGAAAAAGATTCTGATGTGTGTTATGTGGTATATGGGTATATTATTTGTTAAGTGATAGGATGGATGTTGCCTGGAATCTAATAATTGCATGAGAAGTCATCCCAGAAAGCTTTACTCCTGGAAACTTCTAACTCCCACTGAGTAATTTCAGAGGGTTGACACATGTATTAGCATTGCTGCTAGATTACATCATCTCGTTTTCTGAGACTTGTGACTTAGATATCTATACTTACATGTTGAACCTAGTGACCCATGTATTACTTTATGCCTCATTCTAATGAAACCTCTACCTAAAACAGCAGGATTCTCTGTGGAATGGGAAAGAAATTTTGATTCTGATGTATGTCTTCCACTCAAACAAAAGTGAAAAGAAAAAAGAGCGGTTTCCTAATGAGCTGGATATTCTGATGTGGAAACCATAATGTGCATAAGTGAACTGGATTTCGGTTCTTTGCAGTATTTGATTGCCACACCTTCTAAAATATTTTAATAGTTAAATATATTAAAAATAATAATAAAACAGACACAGAATTGTGTTTAACAATTTAGACCAAAGCAAGCAATATTTACGGGAAGGGAAGGGAAGGGAAGGGAAGGGAAGGGAAGGGAAGGGAAGGGAAGGGAAGGGAAGGGAAGGGAAGGGAAGGGAAGGGAAGGGAAGGGAAGGGAAGGGAAGGGAAGGGAAGGGAAGGGAAGGGAAGGGAAGGGAAGGGAAGGGAAGGGAAGGGAAGGGAAGGGAAGGGAAGGGAAGGGAAGGGAAGGGAAGGGAAGGGAAGGGAAGGGAAGGGAAGGGAAGGGAAGGGAAGGGAAGGGAAGGGAAGGGAAGGGAAGGGAAGGGAAGGGAAGGGAAGGGAAGGGAAGGGAAGGGAAGGGAAGGGAAGGGAAGGGAAGGGAAGGGAAGGGAAGGGAAGGGGAGGGAAGGGGAGGGGAGGGGAGGGGAGGGAAGGGGAGGGGAGGGAAGGGGAGGGGAGGGAAGGGAAGGGAAGGAGGGAGGGAGGGAGGGAGGGAGGGAGGGAGGAAGGAAGGAAGGAAGGAAGGAAGGAAGGAAGGAAGGAAGGAAGGGAGGGAGGGAGGGAGGGAGGGAGGGAGGGAGGGAGGGAGGGAGGGAAAGACTTCTTCCTCTGTTCCAGTATTTCACTAAGCTTTCACAGATCCTTATAGAAAGACCAAAATGAAAGTAATCTGCAATAAACATGAAAATAAAGCATACCATTCTTGAACAAACAAACAAACAAACAAAAAAGTGAAATCAAAATACTAATTTTAAGCATTATTCCTCACACTGCTCAGGCTTTGCACGTATATTGTTAGAAAACTGGGTCATGTTCCTTAAGAAGTTTGACTGAATATTGCAACTAAGAAAAATGCAGAAAATTATAGACAGAAAATGCGTCAGTTAAGATGAACTAAAAGTAGGACAATTATGCTTAATTTTTATTTCTTACTTACACAATTATAAACAATACAACAGAGAAATTACTTACTAGTTGGCATATGGGTAGTTGACATAATATCTATCTTTATTTCAGACTAGTATAAAACTTGATTTTCAATGTCTCAGAAAATGAATATCTCTTATCCAGTAAAAGAACATTTTTCCCCCTGTAAAATCTCTCTGCCTGCTTTGCATATTTCTTCAAGTACTTATTTTCTTAAACATCAGGAATGAAATTGGTACACCTTGTATTTTTAATAAACGTTCAGGCAACATTCCCATGAAAAGAAGTTTGTATTTATTTAACAGCAGTATCTGTTCCCATCTGGAGGATGTCCCTAAGAAAGGAACTCTACATTATCCTTTCCTCATCTTTTCAACATGATTCAAGCTCATATTATCTGATTTGACAAGAGTATGGATAATCTGAATAGAGTTGTATGCAAGATACTCTGTTTTTGTTTGGTTTTGTTTTTATTATTATTATTATTAGTAGTAGTATTTTCATGGTTTCCTGCTAATTTAATTTCTTAGAATCTTATTTCTTGGAAATAAGATCTTTGTTGTAATTCTGTTTAATTCTGTTAAAATATGCTTGTTGCTTGTTTTGTACTATAGTAATAAAGTATTAATAATTTTATTTTATAATATGTTGTAGCTAATTTCAGCTTCTTATAAGAATAATAATAAAATAAGAATTAGTTGTATTAATCCTTATCATTAAATTGATGAGTATCATCACACAGATGACTGAGATTGTTTTTTATGTTACTAAGTAAAAAGAAGTCAAGGGATGAGCTTTCACACTGGATTCCTCCTTATCCAACCCCCTTGGAGATATCTATCTATCTATCTATCTATCTATCTATCTATCTATCTATCTATCCATCTATCTATCTATCTATCTATAATATATATAATATATATATGTTTTTGTTTTTTTTCCTAACACTTGGCTTTTTTTTTTTTTTTTTTTTTTTTTTTCAAATGACTCATTATCTCCTTCCAAGACAGTCTAGGTGCTAGAGAGGAATTGCCCTGACAACTATTTGGCTCAATTGCAGACTAGTTTGGCTTCATTTGTCTTTTTTATTATTATTATTTTATTATTATTATTTTTTCTTTAACAATTTAGATATATCCAGCACCTTCTTTTGGTAGTTATCTTGTAATTTCAAAATTTATTATCAGATCATTCTCTAGATCATTCTCTATGCATTCACTTTCATCTCCAGTGATTAACTAAACATAAACATTCACCGCATAAGATATGATAAAACAAGCTGTTGGATGAATATTCTATTTGAAAATATTATAGTCAAGTAACTATCAAAACAAACAAAACAAACAACAACAACAAAACAAAACAAAGTCCTGCTCCTGGGATGGGGCAACCCTGGCTATATGTTCAGACTGGGTGAGGAGATGCTGGAGAGGAGTCCCGCAGAGAGGGATCTGGGGGTTGTGATTGACAGCAAATTGAATATGAGCCAGCAGTGTGCCCTGGCAGCCAGGAAGGCCAACCGTATCCTGGGGTGCATCAAGCATGGCATTGCTAGTTGGTTGAGGGAAGTGATGGCCCTGCTCTACTCTGTGCAGGTATGGCCTCATCTCAAGTACTGTGTGCAATTCTGGGCACCACAGTACAAAAAGTACATAATCTGTTGGAGAGTGTGCAGAGGGTGTTTAAGATGGTGCAGAGGGTGTTTAAGATGGTGAAGGGGCTAGAGGGGAAGACGCATGAGGAGTGGCTAAGGTCACAGCCTGTTCAGCCTGGAAAAGAGGAGGCTAAGGGGAGACCTCATCACAGTCTAAAGCTTACTCGCGACGAGGTACGGAGGGGCAGGCGCTGACCTATTCTCCTTAGTCACCAGTGATAGGACCCACAGGAATGGTGCCAAGCTGAGGCAGGGGAGGTTTAGGCTAGATGTCAGGAAGAAGTTCTTCACTGAGAACCTCTTTGCACACTGGAGCAGGCTCCTCCGGGAAGTAGTCACTGCACCAAGCCTGTCCAAATGTAAGAAGTGTTTGGACTGTGCACTTAATCATATGGTCTAAAATTTTGCATAGACTTGTGTCGTGTCAGGAGTTGGACTTGATGATCCTTATGGGTCCCTTCCAGTTCAGGATATTCTATGATTCTAAGCAAGCATATGTCTGCATCTGAACTTACCTATATAAGGCTTTAAAATTAAAATTAAATACTTAAAGGTTTGAATGTGATTTTGAAGTCTGTCTGTAGAGTAATTCAAATATTTATTCCATAAACATTTTTTTAGAATAGAAATAAAACTAATAAAAATGAATTACACTTGTTGAAAATAGATAATTACGAAGAGAAACATAACAACAAATTCCTAATATACTGGCATGATTGGAGTAAATTAAATACTGAGATAGATGTCCCTGTTAGTATTATTATATTGTTAAAGCATGATTTCATAGTTTTCAAATTATTATTTTTTTTTGATATGTAATGTTCTTTTACTGTCTCTTTAAGATTAAAACTTTAAAATACACCTGATGTAACCTAAAAATTCCAGAATGTTTTCATACCTCTTCCATCCTTAGCTGAAGCTTGTATGCCTACTGCAATATGCAAAGTTTCTGTCTTGCTAGTGAGATAAGGGCAATTAAGCTCTGAAATAGCACATCATTATTTTTGGCATTATGTATATAATGCACAAGTTTGAAGAAATAAGAGATTAACTACTTGTTTAAGAAAGTCTGGAAAGCAATCCAGATCTTCTCAGTCTCTGCTCACAGAATTTCTGATTGGCTGAATGGCAATTGTTTGTCTTGCAGGCTGTGTGAGAATAACTTTATTTACATATTTATAAAATATTAATATATACATTTATAAACTTATAAAATACCAATCCTATGTTGCAAATCGAAATATTTGAAATGAAGAATCCCAGTGCAACTGGTCAGATTCCCAAAAATGTAAATAATTCCCTTTACTGAAACAGAACAGATAAATTGTAAATATATATGTGTACTGTTTTCCAACTATACAAGTAGCAATATATATATATATATTTAGTCACAATAAACAACAAAAAAAAATGCTTCACCATGAGATTTAGGTGAGGCCACTTAATGTGGTCTAAAATCTGTTAAGAGGGAGACTGTTTTGTTCCCTCATCTTCATTTTTTCAGTCCACATTTGACAGGAAATTGAGATGAAACAATTCACCTTAATAGCTATAATGGACTGAGCAGAAGTATTAATTCTTTGATGTTTAACTTTTCTAACTCAGGATAAAATACTTTTAGGCAACTCAGAAAACAGTGAGAGATGTTAACTTTCATAATACAATGTACAGTACAATCTTTGTGAAAACATATTTAGGAACATGCAAATAAATATTTCAAAACTCAGGTCTTAAAATTAATTTCTTAAATATTTGTCAATGCAAATGTAAATGAAAACTGAAGAAAAACTGAAAGGAGTTGATCCTGGACAATTTGTGTATGTCACATATTCATTAGAAATGGGGTTTAATCTGACAAAATTCAGTGACCTATCATGTAAAGTGTCATCAGTTCAACCATTTTTACAGGAGATTTCAGCAGACAGTAAGGTCTTCATCATGTTTACAACCAGAGTAAGTTCTCAGCTGTAACGTGAAAATATGGTATAAGGGTGAATGACCATTTCCTGTTTCATATATTTATATATGTATTTCATATATTTAGATATGTATATCTTATATATATGTATTACAAAATTGGAAACTGGAAGAAGTTGAAGACATAGGAAATACGTGGATATAGAGATACATAAGTTAGGAATATATCTATTCCTAGATATAGGAAACATAATATCAAATATATGAATGAAATCACTTTTAAGAGCCATTGAGCCAAAACACTTGTTTTCTTGGTAAATAAATCAAAATACAATCACTAACGTACAACCACACCAAGAAAAGCATATTGTTCAGGACAGAGAATTATTATAATTTTATCTTGAAGAAGATAGTGTAGCACTGAGCTAAAGAGATCAAAGGACACAAAAGATGAAAGCAAGAATGAGGAAGTGGCCTGAAAGAAGATTGTAACTGACCCATAGTAAGCTTTTGCTCATTAAGGGTCGCTCCCATCCAAATGGAAATGTATATGGGAACAGGTCCCCTGAAGCCCCACCTCTACCTCCTCCCTCAATGAGCCCATGCAACACACAGAGTCAAGAGGAAAAATGCTAGGTGAGCTAGGACAGCCAATTACAAGTTTCACAACTTGGCTGTGTAAATGACTGTACTACAAGTGGGAGGTATACTTGCTTTGTGAAAGATTTCCACATCAGGAGAAAGATTTCTCCTGATGATTCTGTTTAGAATTAAACAAAAGACATTTGTGTGAATTCTGACTCTGTATGGTGGCTGTGTGCACCAGGTACGAACCTATATGTAACAGCTGAATTTCTTTAGCTTCTTATATTTAAAAAGGTACCTAGATGTTGGACAGGTAGAAAAAAATCAATCTAAATATATATATATTTTCTAATAATAATGTCTAAATATGTTATGTCTCCAAGCTGTTTTCAGGCTGCTTAAACCTGGACTCATCTGATTTTCCCTTTTGAGACAGGAAAGAAATAAGGAAGGTTGATCTAAAAACATGATTGGGAATATTTTAATTTTCTCAGATATTTTTATTACTGGAATTTAAAAATGTGTATTTTAATGCCAGTTTATCACTGCCAAGTAAATATCAGAATATCACTGTCATCAACAAATAAATAGAATTATGAATAAGTACAGTTCATGGTGGACATATGGAAAAGCCAGACACTTTGAATGCCACCAATCAACTATTACAATGGAAGGCTTCAGAAGAGGTAGGAATTGATGACTGAAAGCTTCATTTTAGTATTTTAACCATAATAACGCTATATCATATATATATATATAAAAATATATCATTAACACAGATGTATTATTTAATGATTAGCTTGGAGACTATCAAGTATGATGGACTTGTGATGTCTGTGTCATCCACAGCTCATACTTGCAACTTCTATTCACTTAAAGAAATCTTACTTCATGAAATCTTACTTCATAGGTGACCTTGGCTTTAGTGTGTATATTTTTGACTGCTTTATGCCTGAAACATGTATAACCTTGGACTGTTTCAAGAGATATTTTCTACCTGCATGATAAACACCTTGCCTTTCTACTTTTATTATAGAGTTACAGGGCCTGAAAAAATATTTTATTAATTTCTTTTATTCTTCATGAATGGAAAATTACACTTACTGTATCTATTTTAAATTTCTTAATTATTTATGAGTAAATAAAAGTCAACAGCTGAAAATAAGCTTCTAAAATTACAATAAATACGTTCTTTAAATTAGACTTATTGTTAAATTTTGTTTTTCCAATGCAGAATCAGAAGATCATAGACTTATTGCAGAAAATAAAATGAGGATCCATGATAGAAAGTCTTAGATGCACAGAAATCTTTTGGCATCCTCTATTAGTCTGAACTTTACTCCATCTGAATTTGAATCACATATACACAAAGACATAGATTCAGTCAGCCCATCTTCATGCACTTAGTGTGGGATTCATTTGTCTTATCTTTAAATATTTACAATAGAGACATGTATATTTGTCTTCCTGGATTATCCTTATAGCAAGGAAAGAAAAATGGGCATTTGCAAGGAACAATTAATCTGATAATGTTAAGTATCTGCTTTATGGTAGAGTGAATCATTCCCCTAGATGGTCCATTGATTATAAAGACAGTCTAAACATCTAAATCAGATGTGGAAATCACAGATGCATATACATACAGATGCATATATATGATCAGATGATCTCACTTCCCAGGTGCTTTCAGGCACTCTGTTCTCTTCAGTCCAGATAAATTGTAAGCTTTCAGGATAGATTCTGTCTTATTTTCAGCCCTGGCCAGACAGCATTTTCCCAAGTACAGTTGGGTAGTAAATACAAATAAAGGATCACTTCTAACAAGCAATTTAATATGGATGAACAGTTCTGGAGAGTAAAAGAGTTTAACACACCTCATGTGCACCCTTCTTTAATAACTGACTTCAGTGCCAGGGAGTAGTCATGGGCATGTTTAGTTTAATTGATGTAGTCTTAATGGCTGTGGTCTCCACACTTGATAGACACAAGCAGGAATTCAGACAGAAATCATATTTTACTCTCCCTATTACTCTTAATCTAAATACTTTAATTTCCCATGGACACAATCAGTGCTAGCAGGCTAATTGGAATTTACATTCCACAGTCACCATAAGAATTAAAAAAAAAAAAAAAAAAAAAAAATTCATTCTTGAGCTCTATTAGCTCTATTTAGAGCAGCATCCATGTCCAGTAAGGAAAAAAGTATGGAATATAAGAAATGTCTTTCATCTGATATACTCCAGCTGCTGATAATTTAGGGATTGATGCATTCTCAAAGCTTTCATTCATTCATTTAATTTACAAGGATAGTTAGTCAGTGTTGAAAACTCTCCAAATTTCCTTAATCTAGTCAATCCTTCATCTGCTTTGAGGATATTTCAGCGATGAGTTATAGATCCCATCTGCAAGACCATTGGATCTTTCTTTTAATAGAAATGCAATGACTGTACTAATAGTATTCAGCACCGATGTAGACAACACTAATTAACACACATGAAATTTATGGCTAGAAATGTTGGACAATGGAACATGTTTGTGTCATGTGTCATGGTGGATAGAAAATAATGTGTGTGATATGATATTTCAAGCAAATGCACAGAGCTAAAAACATCGCACAAGAAAGTGTCTTCCTTATGACCCAGACTACATACTAGGTACTGTTTTCTCTTTATAGATAACCTGAATTTCAATCATATTATCAGCTACCTGCTGAGTCTGGCAACATATGTAATTTCATGTTGTATCACCTGACTGCCTTTTCTCTAAAAAACACTTTCCCAGTTTTATTGTCGCTGACCTAGCAAAGGTTAGCCATAAATCTTTTTCTCAGCAGGGGTTCTGATGGTTTAAGAGCTTCCCTAATAAGCAATGCTATACTTCTGAGTTTATAACCAAAACAGTAAGAACTGTCTTATCTTTCTGAGAAGTATTTATATAGGGTTGTGTAAATCCAACAGGTTAGTGAAAAATTTTGCAGGTTTTTTGTGCATCTGTGCTCCATGAACTATTTTTTTGTTGTTGTTGTTCAGTCATGTTTTGCTGTTACTGATGAATAGTCATTCATATTACTTAGTAATAGTCTCTGCTTCACTGAAATATCTCTTAAGTAAACTAGAACCAAATATCTCTTGTATGCAGGCTGTTCTTATTTGAAAAAAAAAAAAAAAAATCAAAACGTTTTCAGCAACAAATATGTTATAGTTTCTTCCAGTTATTATAGAAACAGCAAGTTATTGTCTGGGATATAAAACAGCGTCTTTAAACTAAATAACTAGGATTCATTCTCCCAGACATAGCTTAAATGTTACCTAGGTTGATCATTTTACCATGTCACTGAAACAGACTGGAGTAGAAATAAGGACAATAAATCCATCTTGTTTCTACTTAAAACAATTGTGCCTGCTAGGAATTACTGTTTTTCAAGTCCAGGAAATTAGTTACAGTCTAAGTGTGATCGTTCTTTTGTTTGTCATGGGAGTGTTCTTACCATACCTAAATGGTGATCCTGATGAACAACCTGATAATAAAATAACAGTGAAATTTCAGACTATCGAAGAAAAACCTGTGCTAATGTTTGTTGTTGTTGTTGTTGTTGCTGTTGTTGTTTGTCATTGTTGTCTTTTTTTTTGTTTTGTTTTAAATCCTGGGGGTTGTTTGATTTTTTTTTTTTTTATTATTTTTTTTTAAGCTCTTACAGACTCGTGTGGGAGACTCGTGTGGGAGGAAAATGTTCAAAATGTATTGTATTTCAATAAACGTCCTTTCTGGTTGTCCAATAATTAGATAAATTTAATTGGATAAAATGTTTTTTCATTAAATGCCAATAGACAGAATAGCATCTCTCCAAGTTCATAATCAAAACCCTATAAAACCAAATGTTAAGCCCACAGCTTTTTCAGAGCATGATATGCCCATGTAATGTTTCAAAGGTATAAGATAAAAGTATGACATTAAAAAATAGAGGTACATGTGAAAAAAAAAATCTATTTTCAGATATGTAAAAGTAAATGACGAGTCCAATGAATCTCCCAAAATTTTTCCTTAGAAAAGATAACCCAAACCAGATGTAATTATAAAGGAGACAAGGGCATGATCTGTTTTTTATTTTTATTTTTTCTGTCACAAAATCGTCTTATATTTTACATTACAAATAAACCATTGGAAAGGTCTACTCTTTTCAAAAGCACTGCACCTGAAGCAAGACAAGTGCAAAGATAAACCTGCCAACCCTGTTAAGGGCAAATAAAAATGTATAATTTTAAGGTTATATTAGCTAAAGTTCATTAAATTAATAATCAAATGTAAGTTAATTTACTCATTTTACTGGAAGTGTGAGGATATTAACAAATGTTAGATAGTATGCCATTAATATTTAAAAGACATGTAAGATGTTGCTCAAAAAGTATCTGTGTTACTCAAAAAGTATTAGCAATACAATAATACACAGATATCATGAAAGAGCATATGATTCCATAGGTCTTTTTAATTTGGACTGCTCTTGTAGTGCAAAGCTATAGATTCTCTTTAGACTGTTACAATAGCTTGTGAAACCTCTTTGGCAATTGGTTGTCATTATTCACATTCTCTGTTCAGAGACTAAGATAAAATTCATAATTGGATAGAACAAAATAGTTTTGAATACACAAAAAATACAGTGCAGGGGTCAGTTTTCTTGTGTGTGTTTGTTTGCTTGTTTTTCCCCTTATCAACCATTTATCAACAATGTAAAATCAACTGTTTGAATACAGTTTTTTTTGCACTAACATTTGCACTAACTTTCTGTGCTAGTCACAAATAGAATGCAACAAAAAGACGAACCAATATTCCAGTAGACTGCCAATGTTCAAAAGAACATCAAATCTCAACTCTGCAGCTACTATGCTGTACTGCAAAGTAGCAAGAGGTCTGAAAGTGTAGGAAACTTTTAGATTATGTCCTTAGGAAACTTTTGGATTTTGTCTTCAGGAAAACATGAGAGGCTAAGGCTCTATCCATGAACTTGACTCAGTAGCTGGAGAATTTTGGTTGTCTTGCTGCTATTATTACCAATATTCCCTCTTTAATGGAAACTGCTGTTGTAGGAATTGATGTATTAGTAAGAAAATGGGATTTAGTAAGAAAATGGGATACTTTAACATAATTACTACTTAAAAAAAAAAAAAAAAAAAAAAAAAGTCTGTTTTCCTCATGTTCAAAATGGAGATTATTTAAAAGCAGCATTTTTTCCATATTCATTATGCTGATGTGTTCCTATGGAAACAGGGAAAAAGTTATAGCTCAGTTCTAGGAACTCTTGTTCAACTCAGTGACTAAATCTAACACAATTCTGCTTTGAGTAGAAAGGACCAATTTGAATTCTACCTGCAATGTGTAAGAAGTTTTTGCTTATAAATTATTTGAAGGGGATGGAGAAATACTCTCACTGTGGTGCTCTGGAGAATTAATTATCTATCAATTTTCACCCAGTACCATGCACAATACATTCATTTGTGTCATATGTCTGTTTAGAATTAAAAAAAAAAAAAAAAAAAAAAAACCACCTTACAAAGCTTCTATCTTTCTTAAGGAAATCAATAAGCTACTTATACAAAAGCCAGTGACTGAAACAAACCCTTGTTAGCACAATGCACTAAAAACTTTTGCATGTAATATCAAAATCCCATAAACTAGACAGAAATGTTTTTCATTTCCATTGTTTACAAGAGATAATGTGAATATAGTTTCTACTCAATAATATATATGTAAGATAAAACAGGTTATTTTTAGTCTTTGAAGATAAAATAATGGAGCTTATTTGTTTAAACAGTAAGTTTATATAGTTTTCTAAGTAGATTTGTAATACAATATATTCAGTGGGTTAAGGATGTTTAAATCAAAACATATGGCTGCAATTTTGCTTTTGTTAAAGATTACTTTCAAGTACCTATCCCTTGCTGATCTCAAACACACTGAAATCATCACAATCAAAATCTTCCATGAATTTCAGAGAATTGCAGATGAAATTCTAGCAAACTCAACTCCGTTGAGTGCTGAATGAAAAGTAACTACATAGACTTTAAATGTTTCACTGCTGTCTACTTTTAAGTATGATTTAATGGAATAAGATACACATGTTCATTTATTTTAAAGAAAATGTCATGTAGAAAGAGCAGCTTAATATACACTTCATTAAAATATCTCCCCCCCCCTTTTTTTTTTAATTACACTGTCATTCACTCTTATGAAAATCTATAATTTTCAAACATTTATTTTACACAAAAGTATGTTCTATTTGTCAACTGTCTTCTTAATGGTAGGTAATATTAATAAATGTATGCAGCTATGCTATATATAAAACTTCTCAGTCCATACTGATTGGCAGGAGAAATCCAAAGTAGATGTGCATGACTGAGAGATGGCCTCTCTGTTTGTGCCCTGTGAATGGATTAGACAAGGGTATAATTACCTTTGTGTTATTGCTGTTTTTTTTTTTTTTATTATTATTATTATTATTATTATTATTATTATTGTTGTTGTTTGTTTGTTTGTTTGTTTTCCCTGCAATTGAGTAACATTTTAATTGTGGAAAGAATATTTGTCTGAGTTAAATAAATTCAATTTATAATTTTTAATATTTTTGTATTGCCCCGGAACAAATTAAAAGAAACATTATATGTAATAGCATAAACACTAATAAAAATAAGTTGTGAAATTATGGTTCATAAAGCCAATGGAGTAATTTTCCTTGTTTTCTCTAGGGACAGTATTTTACTCAAGGAGTTTAAGGAAATATTCTTTTTCAGAAATGACTGTTACTATTTATAATAAAGCAACACTCCCATAGCTTCTTTCTGTGAAGCTAAGCCTACTCTACAGATTGTTATTCCAGTATATATTATATAAATGAAATTAATGAATAATTCAAGAAAGTGCTAATGCTTCTTATGATATTGCATGTGTTTCAAGTATTCACACTTTTTTAAAAATTTTTTTTTCCCTTCTACCTACTCCAGAAGATGTTTAAACATGCATTAGGAGGGACTTCATAAAATGGAATGCAAACTACTTTTTTGGCATTTGGAATTTTCCTTTTGGATTTAATGTCCTAGTATCTGGGAAATATTTTAGCATAATGACACAGATTAAATGTAAGGTAGCTGGCAATCCACATCATAGTTCACTATCAGTCTTGAATTAGGTTGTGTTTATTGTTGTTTAATTGGTTTTATTATTCCTATTATATTTACAGAGAGAAATAAGTGATTAATGAAGCTAATACCATTTTGTTATTATGAAATTAAAAGTATTACTTTTTTTTTTTTTTAATTAAGTAAATAAATGAATAAAGTCCCAAATGCTTTAAAACTGTTTGCTCTGAATAAATGAAATAAAAATAAATGAAAAGCAAGCAAACAAACAACACTTTATTTTCCTTGAGGACAGTGTGATTTCATAACTTCAACAGAATAAAATAAATATCCAGTTTTGGGAATGTCCCCTTACAAAATCTTTATATCATTGTTCACATCTTATTTTACTTTTACTTCTTAAAAATTAATGGCCAACGAAAATGAAATAAAAATATCCATATGTATAATTCAAATTCCTAATACTTTTAGAAACTTAGAAATCTCAGGAGCATAAGCTGCTTTAGCCTTTAAAAGCAGGAGGCTTAAACTCCATATCAGTTTGAATTCTCTGAAACCAATCTTTGTATGTTAGAAAAAAATGAACAGAGGCACGAACTAGATAACAGCCTTTTATGGGGTACAGAAATTAAAGTAACAGAATTACCTTTCAAAGAGATCTCCAGGGCTTTAATGTAAAAATAGCTATTATTTTATTAGACAAGGCTCTAATCCACAGTCTGTTCAGCTGTACTCCAGACTTCTATAAGATAATCAATGCCTTCAGTGGAAAATGGCTTGATAAAAAAAATAAAAATAAATAAAATAAAGAAAATAAATGAAAAAGCTGGGGAGCCATCTTGTGGTTATTCTATTCGATCCTCCAAAAAGAGAATCTAGTTTGCATGGAATTTCACTGTCATCTAACTTGCAGGTTCTCACCGTGGATGTTTTTGTCTGGAAAAGTATTTTACCTTTCTCAGTTTACCTTCTCTGTTCAGATTAAATACATCAAAGTATGTCTACGAAAAAGAGGGAAAAATAAGGGGAAAAAAAAAAAAAAAGAGAGAGAGAGAAAAAAAAGAAATAGGCCATGTTGCCCACAAAATTTATTTGAAAACACTTATAATTGCTTGAGTTCTGCGTTAATGATGATTTTTACTACTGTTTTACTGCCTTTTTTACTAGATTTTATACTACTTTTTCTTCAGAAATATCATTAACTAAAGAGAATTTTGTGAGGGAAAACAACAACAACAACAACAAACATTCTGGAATTAGAAAATTACAGACACCACTTAGTGAAATTACACTTTTAGTAATGAAAATTCCTTTAAAGAGTCTAAATTCTGCAACTTTTCCATATGTCAGGTTCTTAATGTGAAGTTGAACTTTTATTTTATACTTTTACATTAAATTTCTGAAGACTACACAAACACTCAGAGTTAAGAGAACTGGTGTCTGCTATGAAATGAATGTCTTGCAACTGTACAGAGAAAATGCTTTAGAAACTCTAAGGGCAACTAGGTAAAAGTGAAAAAGGCACATGTGTGCAGCATTTGAGGAACCATTTCTGCCTCAGCTAAAATCAAATAATTCAATATTAGTCCCCAGTAATATGCTTGGCTTGCTTGTTTCTTAGGAAGACTTATTTAGTGGTATCTAGTTTTGTGCTTACTAGCCTGGACAAGCAGCAATAAACTTCACGAATCACTGCTAATGTCAGCACTTTTGCTAAGAGTAATACCTTGTCAAATATTTTATTATTATTATTATTATTATTATTATTTTAAATATATTTCTAAGTTCTGCAAGGGTAATAGTTCCTCCTAGATATCGTTTCTTTATATCTCAAAAGCAAGGAAACAAAATCTTAAGCAACAGAACAAAGGACACAAAGCCTGTTTTCCTGCAGATGGATTGGTAAGAAACAATAAGCTCTTGAGAACATGGCCATCACAAGCTTTTTTGCATCCTGACAGAAAAATAGGATTTGATGGTTCTTTTCTCCCTCTGTTCTTCCTGTCTGTTGTCCTCATTCTCTGTCCCTTGTTTTCTCCTTCTACTTACCTGTATGTGACCCTAAGTAAGGACATTCTCACTGGGAGTTGTTAAGAGTCAAACCAGACTGAAATGGTCTCAGAAGAGGTTTTCAAGGAGCCAGGACTATTATTATTGACATCTTTATCCATTTCCCTTTTCTCTCCTCCAAACAATTTGTATCACTTCCTCATTTCACATATTTTCAACTTTTGTTCTGGTTGAAGGAAACCATTCCACATGTGTGGCTTTATTATTGAAGCCAGCATTTAAAGCTTTTAAGCCATTCCTAAGCTGTATTTCTGCAGCTACACATTCTGCTCAACCTCTTCTGAATGCATTTTCTTCATCCACATGTTTTAAAACTGAGTCATTTTAAACCCCATCTCACTTCTAGAATTGGTTTTAAATGGAGACATTTACATGTTTGTTCTAGTTACTCTTTCAAATATATCAAGGCAGTTCAAAATACTACTGCTGTATTGATACATACTCTATTGCATTACATTAACTGCAAATTTGAGGCAAATCAAGATGTCTCCCTGTTGTGACAAATGTGATTGCTTTATTTAAAGTTTTATTTATTTCAGTCCTCTTGAAGAAGGGTTCAAACCCACTTTCACACAGGCCTTTACAAATCTTATACCTATATATCTATATGTATAGACTAGTATTCAGTTTTCTCCTGTGCCCTGTTCCTGAATAACACAGTGGAAGTAACAAAGGAATATGAGACTGTATAAGCTAAGTGGATATGATGGGAGCCAGAAATGCTTTTAAGATTCTAAGTCTGGATACCCAGAAGATATTAGAAGACCTACAGTTACTGAAGAAGGCACCTAATGCAAAGGATCCTTCAGTTATGCTGTGGTGCTCTTCAAGAAGGTAGTATACATAGCTTTTATCCATCATAGTCAAAATGCTCTGCTGAAAGTCTTTGCAATAACTCCTCATTTGCCTGAATGACCACTGCTGGTCCTGTTAGGCTTATCTGTACACAAAGAGCCCTTGAACTGGTAATCTTCAGGTTCTACTGTGCTACTGTGCTGTTACATTTGATGTCATTATCACATTCATGTCTAAGTATTACTGCCACTAAATGAAAAAATGACCTAGAATTGTTATGGCAGTTCACTCCTTTTCTCACCACAATTGACAAGTAGTCTAAGCAGTCTTTACAGTAATCTTTATAGTAAGCATTGTCTGGCAAAACTGAAATAAATAAATAGGAAGCTTTTTTTTTTTTTTTTTTCTCTTTATCACCAAGGTGTTTATAATAGAATTAACTAGCTGTTTTCCATGTTAAAAAAAAATACAAACTGGAAAAACAAACAAACAAATGAACAGAAAACAAACAAACAAACAAACAAACAAACAAAAACCAGAAAAAAAAACAGTGTATTCTGAAGGAATATTTAGTAATATAGTAATGTAAAAAATAAAGAGAAAGGAAGAGAAAGAGTGTTAGAAATAATTGATAAAAATTACCAAAAAAAAAAAAGAGAGAGAAAAAAGAATATTTGTGCATTTGAAGAGACAGACATGGACCACATCTGGAAAGAAAAAGAACATTAAAGCTAAAAAGGCTGATGGATCAAATCTGAGATCAGAAAAGAGAGAAAACAGCTTTAAAACAATGGGAAGAAAAAATATTGCAGAAGAGGGAAAATGGAACAAATTTAAAAACAATAACTAAATAGCAACTAAAAAGATGAAGATAACATTTATTAATGAAATCCCAAAACAGACTAGGAATAAAGTTTGAAAAAACAAACTCTAGAGGACAACACATACAGATTTACGGACTAAGGTGAACAGCTAAATCCAAAAAAAAAAAAAAAAAAAAAAAAAAAAGAAAAAAATCCTTAACACAGCTTTTGTAAGAGATCAAAACTATATTTTACTCAGAATAAACATTATGTAGGAGTATCTAAAGTACTGATGTCCGCAGATGTATTGAGATAAGAATATAAGTCTTATTTTATGTTTTGGAACTGTTCTTTTATCTTGGGTCACAGTTGAAATCTCTGTCTTAAACTGTAGTTTCTGATTCATTTGTCTTATATTTATTTTATGCTTATAATTATACAGTACCTGTGGGAAAAGTGCCCATATCAACAACACAATCTGTCACAATTTGGCACAGTTGTCAGTCTTTTCTTAAGGGAAGGCCAGAGATGGAATATCAAGGGGGTTGCAGGTCAAGGTTGAGATGAATTGACAGAAGACTGTGGGGACTCCTGTTCATTGTGTCTTTCAGTATACCAAATTTTGACTAATACTTGTACAGTGTCTCACTTGAGATAGTGATCCTGAAACAATTATTCAAATTATGAACATTGAACTCATCCCAAATGTAGTATAAAATTTATTTAGCTATTGGAGCTGCAAAGCCTCAAAGCACAAAAACAGAGGCAACTGTGTACTTTAATTCTGGTCATGACAGAGTGGCTGAACTCTCACACAGGAATACACACCAATTAATTAGCTATTTATAAAATTCTAGAGATGCTACTGGAAGTGTTCAGGTAACCAGTACTTAAACAAATATAATGGCATCATAAATAAATATCTTTCATATCTACAGGATATATGAAAATAAAACAGACCATCTTCTTTTTCTTTTGAAAGATCTGGAACCAAAAGTCTTTCTGAGATTAAGCACACAAAATTGCAAATTATGTACATCATGGTTTATGTCAGAAAATAGAGGTATTCATAACAACTGTCATTCCAAATATGGACCTTACCACTTGTTTGAGCAGGGAAGAACTTCCATTAACCAAGCTTGGAAAAAAAAAATAGTGATATTATGTGTTCTGTTTATTTTATACTGAGATTATTATTCATATTGAGAAAGCACTTTTAATGGAGTTTTATTCATTACAGGTATTTTCCATTTTTCTTGTTTACTTGATCTCTGATATAAAACATTTCCAGTGACTTCTAGATGTGGTTGAAAAGTCAATAGTTTATCTCATGAATTATAATGAACTGTAACGAGAATTTTCAAAATTAATGTACTTTGAGTATTCCAGTGGTTGAAGTAATAGGGATAGTATCAATAAAAGCTTTCAGTAATAAATGGTTATATACAAATAACAGAAAATATGTAATTTTTCATCAAAATATAAAACAAAATGAAATTTAAAAATTTTGATGTGCTGTGATATTTTCTGTAATTCTTATTAATTGTTGTGACAGCACTGTTATGCTCTTAAACATGAAGACATAAACCTATAACAGTTATAATAAAGCACCAAAATACATATCACTGTTATGATCTTCATAGAATCATTGTAGAATCATAGAATGACTTGGGTTGGAAAGGTTCTTAAAGATCATTTAATTTCATCTTCCCTGCCATGGGCAGGGATGCTGCCCTGGCACATATATCAGGTTGCTCAAAGCCTCATCCGGCCTGATCTTGAACACCTCCACAGAAGGTTTTGTTGTTGTTGTTGTTTGTTTTGTTTTGTTTTTCATTTAAAACAGTCTCCCCTTGTTCTATCACTATATACACAGAATATCACTGTCTTTGCAGACCTTTTATTATTACTGATAAGCACAGACCTTGGGCACAGGGGAATTGAGCAGCTTGTTCCTGTTTATCTCTTACACAAACTTTGTGGATGGAAATCTTCAAGCTTGGTATAAGAGGCTGCCGAAGGAGGTAGTCTTTTGTTGGTGGGCCAGCCCTGTTCTGATGACAGAACAGAGTCTTGAAGGCCATGGTGCCTTTTGCTTCATTATGCATAGAATTAAAGTTCACATCCCTGAATATGATAATGAGCTTAGTGAAGTACATGCTAAACATATATGGCTATATATGGTACTAAACTCTTCACCCAAATCATGATAAATGTCACCCTAGGGAGGGAACAGATAAGGCTATATATAAGAGTGTTCAGATTCAGTGGGGGAAAAAAATAATAAGGAGAAAAGAAGAGCTGGAGGGGAAGAAAGAAGAAACTGGAAACCTAGAAGAGGTAGTTAATGGACTGTTCTCCTCCATGGAGACACTGTCTTGGTAATCTCTGAGTCTTCAGCCTTTGGTGAGGAATACCCAGGATAGCATTTTGCTAGCACTATTATCATGTATTAGCAACATTTCAATAAGTGCATTTATCGTGGCAATTCAGAATTTGTTATGTCTGTCACCTTATTAAATATGTTCAACTTTGTGAAACTGCCTCAGTGCAAGCTCTTAGCAAGGCTCTGAGACTGGCAAACATTGGACTCTGATATATCCCCTTTAATGTGACGCTATCTTTCCATGTAAAAAGCCACTCTGTATCTTTTTTATAAATCTCCTTTCAGTAAATGGAGGGCTGTTATAAAGTCTCCCAGGAGCATTCTCTTCTCCGGGCTGAACAACCCCACCTATCTCAACCTTTCTTCATAGGAGAGGTGCTCCAGCCCTCTGATTAACTTATCAGGAATATGTGTGTTTTGGTATTCTGGAAGCAAAAAATATCTTGCAGTTTTCACATGAGAACGGTGTGAAAGAAAATAATAAATTGTTAGTATCAAAAAACTGTTTTTCTAGTATTAAACTTAAGAACTTAAGGCTGAGACAAAGTAGATAGGACTGAGAAAAAAAATATGTCTTTATAGATCAAGGTTAAATTTCATTTTTATGATTTCCCCTGAGAAGCATGTATCACTGTATCATAAATATGAGAACAGGATTTACTTTTTGTTATTCAGTATTACATTTTCAAAGTAGCTATCTCCTAGGCTACTCCCATGTTCTTGCTTGTTATGACCATTTTCCATTTTTGAGTCTTATAATTACCATACCATCAACAGAAAATCAGATTAAAAGTTATTATTTCTGAGATGTGAGGATCAAAATAGGTTTTTTATTTTATTTTATTTTATTTTATTTTATTTTATTTTATTTTATTTTATTTTATTTTATTTTATTTTATTTTATTTTATTTTATTTTTTAAATAAGATTTCTTTTTATTCCTTTTTATCATGTCAGAATGCAGGCAAAGAACTTCAGCAGGGATGAAGGATGAAAACTGTAATTCGTCTCTGAATGCAGGCTGTCTCTCAGATTCAATTGTTGAAAAAGTGACAGGCTAAATAAATACATCAATTCCATTAGCACTGAGAACTAAAGTATTATTTTATTTTAAATAATTAGTTCTGTCAGTATATAAGAATTACATAGGACATAAATATTTATCTTTTTGTTACTCATCTACTTAAAAAAACTAACAGATGGGACAGCTGAGCTTTGGTGAACTTTGCTGTAAAGAATTCAAGTTCAAGTGTTCCACTTTGAAATAAAATGATACTTCTCAAAGGTAGCAAGCCTATATAGCAGCCTGTCATTTATTACATATGTCTTTTTCATGCTACTTTATGTCTATTAAATCAATAAAATTGATGTCTGAACACAGAAAAAGGAAAAAAAAAAAAAAAAGATTTTTTTTAAGATAAATAGATAATAATAAATAAATAAATAAATAATCCTTAAATGAGTGGTTCTCCAAACAAAAATAAAGTAAAATACAAAAAAACAAAATTAAAAAAAAAGTAAAAAAAAAAAGTAAAAAAAAAAAAAGTAAAAAAAAAAGTAAAATACAAAAAAACAAAATTAAGTAAAATATAACCAGTGGCATTTGCACCAAATTTCCACTAAGACTGCTCAGAGGGGAGAAGTTCTCTAGATAGAAATATATGTAATGGACTAATGAACCAATTTCTTGATATGCCTGTGAAACTGCAAATGACATCACCAGTACTTGCATAGCTCTCAGCAGGACAACAGAGATGGGAGTTCAGACTTTTGGTTTCATTACCTCCATTCCATTGCTAGTGATGTGTGACCTTCACCAGGGCAGTCTGTAAAGAATTTTCCAAAACATGAGTAAGTACAGTGGGTGATGACCAAGTTCACTGGTGTGAACAACAGTCTTTTCAGAAACATTACCTAGCTTTATACATAATGATTTGGGATGCTCAAGTCAAAATGCCTAGAATGCAGCATATAGAAAAGACTGAATAGCCTAAGAGGTTTATACAAATTAATTTGTATTTAGGAAGCAGACTGATAAGGTTTGGAATATTTTCAAACATTTTATATAAGTTCACTACTGTTAAAGACAGTAGCTGTAGGGTTCTTCTGTTTGGTTTTATAGTTTGTTTCAGAAGTTTTACAAGGAGGAAATGCCTATGATATTCACCTAATGTCAGATCACCATCAATTAATGACATAATTATCCTTGACTCCATGTTCCAAGTGTTAAAGCATAAAACTGGGAGAAACAAAATTTAGCCTGATGCTTTTGAGTACTTCAGGTTATGTATCTGTGAGATTCTGATGAATGAGCTGTTGAACGACTACACAAAGGACTATCCATTGCTCTGAAATGACTCAGCAACGTTTTCTGTAACCAGATGCATGAAAAGGCAGAACTTGCTAGTTGATGCTGCAATCACTGAAGGTATCACTGCTCATAAAAGCAAAATTATCTCAACTGATCATCCACATCTCATTCTCTTCTCTGAGAAACTGATTATGACTGTATAAAGCAAGGAATCACAGACTAGGAGAATATGGATTGTGGCTTTTTCTCTTTCTTTCTTTCTTTTGTTCTTTCGTTCTTTCGTTCTTCCTTCCTTTCTTTCTCTCTTTCTCTCTTTCTCTCTTTCTCTTTCTTTTCCTCCCTCCCTCCCTCCCTCCCTCACTTCCTTCCTTCCTTCCTTCCTTCCTTCCTTCCTTCAAAAGGATGAAAAAAAATCACCGAAGAGCTGTACTGTTTTACTAGACTTAAGAATAACATAATAATAAAAAATCATAGTCTTATTTTATGTACTTAATTTATGCAATCTATTACTGTCTTATATAACTGTGTGTGTGTGTGTTTGTATTTGTTTACTATAATGTTTTGTCAATTGATTACTTCTGCTAGGGATCTTTCTTGAAGTATGGGATAGCAGTCAGTATAGTAGCCCTAAAGAGGATTCAGACTTTCTCAGCTAGAATTGAGTAACTGCTTCTCATGCCAACCAATGCCATCCATTTGGTAGCTTTCAAAAAATGAATCTTCAAAAAATGAATCTTCATGAATCTTGGCATATAGAGAAAGTATAGTACAAAGAGCTCTTCAAAAAGAATGTAGTTCTTACTTCCTATAAATCTACCACAAAATTATTTTATGAAGTTGGCAGTTTTATCAACTTCCTTTGTAAGCACACTTTGATAATGCTCATTTAATCTCAGCCACTACTACAGTATGTTAGCTATTATATTTTGTGGAATTCAACACTGAAATTGCAATGGGAAGAATATTTTTTTTTGTTGGACTGGTACCTGCTGATTGTTTATCTACCAATAGATAATCAAGGATGAAAAACAGGGAAAACAAATAAAAAAAAAAATCTAATTTTTTTTTTATTATTATTATTTTTTACACGTAAGCTTCAAACTACTGGAGCCATCAGTGACTAATTAACACTCAATGACATACATCATAATTTTCAGCATTTTTTTTGTGTCAAACAGTACACACAAAAACAATTAAACTTAAAATATACTTGTTAATATGAACTAATAGTTTGCAAGATAGTGGAAGATGACATAAGAGTCATACATAAGTTTTTACTATGAATCTTTTTTCAAATACAAATACTACTGGTAGCTTCAAATGAGCAAAAAAATATGTAGGACATTAAACTTATGCATGCAAACATATTTTGTTTCAGTACTATTAATGATGATAAAATGCATACAATTCTTTCTTAACCATTCAATAAGGGTGTGTCCATGGGCCTGCTCACCTCCACAAACACTAAATTTTATTATATTTACCTAAAAAGTGCCTATATTCTTCCTACCTTAATTTAGGCATAACATTGAGGTATTAGCAGCAGTTATTAACAGCATGCATTCTCAGTGGAAACAGATATGTGCAAAGCGTGTTTTTGACCAACTGTGGTATGAATTAATCTATTTATGTACTTATCTTTCATCATTGGTTACGTAAGAGTTTAGGACACTTACACTGCTGATTCCCTCAGCTACTTGCCTTAAGATATACAGAATAAATTGGAGCCCTAAGGCCACATTAGTGCACTTCAGCCACTACCAAATTTAATAAATCACCTGTTTGCTCCGGTTTCTTAAGTTCACTGTAACAATAAACATGGCAAGAAAGTATTCCTACGTACTTTCAGTGAAAGCAGGTAGAACTTTGAGAATATCTGTACTAGCTGTGCCTGGATAAACATCTCTTCTTTATTGTCACATTCACAGACAGAAGCTAGACATGTTTAAAGATGCGAATTGTCCACAGCCAATCTAATATCACTATAATAGATACTTCAGACTAACTTGTCTTCACCATTGTGTACAACTCTCTTGCACAATTTGAGTAGATGTAGAATATTGCCAGCAACTATTACCAGTCATTACCACTGTGCATGTGCATGTATGTGTACCGTAATTGCTTGTTCACTTCTCTGTTATTTATATTCTGTACTCTTGTCACCTTTTCTGTTATTCATTTTCCCTTTAAACTCCTTTAAATCCCAATCTTTATAGTTTTGCTTAGAAGGATTACATTTTGGTATTTCCAATTCCTTGTCACCCACTTTGAAATCCACACGCTCTTCCGCAGACTCCTGAAACATGTTAACCAGAAATGAATAAAATATTCTTTGTGAGTGTATAAAATTGAGTGATATAGTTCTTAGGTATGGTTTCTATTATTTCCTTTCCCATCCTCCTGCCTTTTAATTGGCAATATATTTCAAACAAAAATTTTATTTTGGGTGTGCACACAGTGTTTTTTAAATCTTCCTTATTTTTTCTAGTTTAAATAAACTTGGCATAAGGCACAAGGTGTTTGCTTGTTTCTTTATTGCATGCACTGCTTTTTTTCATTCTCAGCCTTTTTTCTCTGGACCTTGGAATCTTTACCAAAGTTAATAAGCATATGGGAGTGGAAGAGTTACTAAATATTCATATCTGCATTGTAGCCATCTCCCTTTGAGCCAGATTTTCATATGGACAGTCATTATACATTTCATCACAAGACAGATGTGGAAATATAGGGTAAATTATTTCCAGTAATGAAAATATCCTTTAGGTCTGTACAAACAGTAACACCGAAGCTACTAAAAATTGCATGAACTAGTGAATATGGCACTGAGAATTCTTTAACTTCTTCAGAATAATATTTTATAGCTTTGACTAAACTAAAGATATGATGACCTGAAGTCAGAACAGATTCAGAAACATTTACTTATACAAACAGACCCAGTGTTGGGGGCTGTTTGTATAAGTAAATACTTATACAATCAGACATCAACTTTAGCCATGGCTTGAAGTGTTCTTTTAGGTTGGCTGTTCATCATGTAGTTGAACCATATGTTGAAACACTTGAAGTAGCACTATCTGAACACAGCACATTCACAATTTGCCACTGAACTTCATATGTATATACACATATTTATATTATATGCACACACACACATATATATACATTATATATACATATAGTAGCTGAACCCTAACTAGCATGGTTTTAGCATGACAATTTTGTTCTCTTTGTAAAAGTCTTTCTGTGTGGGGTTTCTACCAAAGTTTGTTTGCTCAGGTAGGTTGCTACATTAGCAAGCTAAGAGTACTTTCATTCCTGAAACAAGATTGATTACTGCTAGATCTTGTTTTCAACCCTATGTTCTACATACCTGTCAGAAAGCTCATATTTTGACTAATGAACAACCTTCTAAATATATGGTACTATCTTTGTATAATCAATTCCTTGAGGTGAATAATGAAAACATTAACACAAAGGATTCATATCAAGTCTTCACCCTTCACCTATCCTAGACT
Organism: Aythya ferina; assembly: GCF_964211825.1. Lineage (NCBI taxonomy): Eukaryota > Metazoa > Chordata > Aves > Anseriformes > Anatidae > Aythya > Aythya ferina. The sequence goes on from NC_140296.1 coordinate 40,369,336, forward strand.
ATTATTACATTCTGAACCAAACACAGAAATGCCACAGAATGTCCCTCCCCCAAAAACAAAATAAAAAAATAATTAAAAAAAAAGTCAAAAACCAACCAACAAAACAAATATTCATACCTAAGGTATAGTGTTTTTTTTTTTTGTTTTGTTTTGTTTTGTTTTTTTCAGACACTCTGATTTCTCAAGGAGTCTTTAATGGAATGCAGACTATTATTATTATTATTATTATTATTATTATTATCATCATCATCATCATCATCATCATCATCATCATCATCATCTTCATCATCATCATCATCGTTAATTCTTTTCCTTGCTTATCACTTAACCAATTACAATCAGGAGAGTCCAGGTGGTAATCAAGCTAGTATGAAATTGTTTTCATGTAATAATTTCAATGGATGTTACGCGGTAATTACCACTCTAACATTAGCATTAACAGCAGGGATAATTGACTGAAGTTGCTGGCCCTAGTCCAAGATGACCCTATCTATTTCCTACCTGAACAAGCAGAATGGTACTTTTTTTTTTTTTTTTTTTTTTCTTTTTTGACATTCATGCACATTTATAGCAGTAAGCACTTCAAAGAAAAAAAAAATAAAATCAAATGTTTTTATTATCAAGTCAGAGATAATATGAATGTTTTAAAAATGTTAACCTTCTGCTTAAAAACCACAATATTAGCAGAATATTAATTTCCTGAGTTTCACACAGCAGTTTAATTACCTTCTGAGTGACAAATTAACACATTTCAATAAAAATCTTAATCTGGGCCTTGACCTGAATCTCAGAAAAGAAAGAAAACGCAAGATGCTTTTGCACTACTCTAATCCTGCATTATAAATAACAGAGCTTCTATATACATAGGAATGCATGTTTTTGAACACTTCAGTGACCTTTCTGGAAGACATCATCTGTGACCTAAGACTCTACAAGTTCTTTTACTTTTCCTGGACATATATCTTACTCTCAGAAGAGGATTTCTTTAGGAAAACTTAAAGAACTCAATATTTTGCCTTCTTTTCCAGGTTGTGATTTTTACTATACACTTGTTCACAGAAAATGAACAATATTGTCTTCAGCATCAAAGCTGGTATACAGTGGTTGTTTCTGGCTACAAACTGGATGCTGGTTGAGACATCAGTTGCTATCATTGGACCCTGGCAGTTAAGCAAATTTCATCTCCTGTAGCAATTTGTTTGTTCAGTGCACACACCAGCTGCCACATGACAGTGTTGTGGCAAATGCTCTCAAAAGCTTTCTGAAATTGAGATAGACATATTGCTGTTTATTTCTTCTTGTAGCCAGACATTTAAGTGTAGAAAAAAAGAAAAAAAAGAAAAAAAGTCAAGAAAACTAGCCACTCATCGGCTGATTGGGCTAATTGTAAGAAATGTAATGTGAAAACTTCCTTAATTGTTTTCACAAAGCTATGCTACTTTTCCAGCAGAAGTAGAGGCAGCTGGATAATGCCATTAAGATAAGGGTCTTTTACAGGGTGACTCTTGTTGTTTATCTCCAGAAAGCTATATCTATTTTATCCTTTTGGTTGTACAGCATGCAGAGATCACCACAATATTTTCAGTTATTTTTTTCCCTCAGATCTGGTTGTAGATATTTAACAGACCCTTCTCCAATTCTATATTGGAGTTCTGCACAGCCAAGGAACTCCTTTACAGAAAGTGTAAATTCCCTTCCTCTTCTTCCTTGCCTATCTTCCATAAATATCCTGTACCAATCTATAACAGTGCACAGGTCATTCTGTTCCACCAGGTCACTGGGATTCCAGTGATTTATAAACCTCAGACTGTGCATGGCCTTCCAGTTCTTCATGTTTGTTTCCCAACTCCTATTTATTAGCTTAATGATAGTTCTGCAGGTAGCTCGAGGGAAGCAAAAAAATACCTTCCTTTTATGAGAAGAAATGTAAAAATCTTTCTGTTACCTTTCTAAGTACCTCTTTTGTCATGTTTTAATCAATTATTTCAGGGCTTGGTGCTCACCTCTAATGAACAATTAAAAGCATTTGCACTGGGTTAGCATGTCTGTACACAAATACATTCTCCCCACTTTCTATTAGTTGTATTCCATCTCTTCCCAGTGGTACTCCTTAATCTTCAAATGAAGTACAACCATCAAAGAAGTCAAAACTCTTACAGTGACACTGAATATGCAGTCAGGCATTGGTCTAACATCACTGTCTGTTCCTAACCAGCTCTCCTTAATCTGAAGAATTATTGAAGATAACTGTCAAGAGCCTGTTGCTCTCATCCCTGTCACTGGAGACCCTTGACCTGTTCAGTGTTTTTCCCCTGTACATCGCTACTGCTCATATGGATAAGAAGAAAGGGGTAACTGGAACATCAGGAAGTGACTGAATGATCCTTAGAAGTTTCTATCTACACAGAATCACTGAAAAGAGGTTGGCCAAAACCCTAGGTCTCTGACACCTCAGGTATTTATACACATTGATGATGAGATCCACAGTCTTCTTTTCTCAAGTTGGAACAGACCCAGGTCTCAGCCTTTCTTCATAGGGAAGATGCTTCAGGCCCCGTATCATCTTTGTGGTCCTCCACTGGACTCTTTCCAGGAGATCCCTGCCTTTCTTGTACCAGGAAGCCCAGAACTGGACACAGTACTCCAGGTGAGGACTGACCAGGGCAGAGTAGAGGGGAAGGATCACCTCCCTTGACCTTCTGGCCACGCTCCTTTTAATGCACGTCAGGATCCCATTGGCCCTTTTGGCCACAAGGGCACAGTGCTGGCTCATGGTCAATCTGTCATCCACCAGGACCCCCAGGTCCTTTTCGTCAGAGCTCCTCTCCAGGAGGTCAACCCCCAGCCTGCACTGTTATTTCGGGTTGTTCCTTCCCAGGTGCAGGACTCTACACTTGCTCTTATTAAACCTCATTTGGTTTCTTCCTGCCCATCTCTCTAGCCGGTCGAGGTCTCGCTGAATGGCAGCACAGCCTTCTGGCATGTCAGCCACTCCTCCCAGCTTTGTATCATCAGCGTACTTGATGAGGGCAGACACTATTCCCTCATCAAGGTCATTGATGAAGATGTTGAACAGGACTGGACCCAGTACCAACCCCTGGGGAACATCACTAGTCACAGGTCTCCAGCTGGACTTTGTGCCGCCAATCACCACCCTCTGAGGGTCGTGGTCTGCAAGATCATGGATATTGATTTTTGAAAGTAGGAAACTTCCCCAGAATGATAGATCACCCTGGAAAGCATCTGCCTCTGTGCTACTTGGAATGAAATCACCCACTACTCACCTTTCTCTTTTCTTCTTGGCACAGGTTCACATCCAATGACCTGAATTACCCAGACAAGAAACTGCTCAAGATGAAACTAATTCTTCCCACTCAATTCCAAGGGCTTTGAATCTTCCTTCTAGCCTTTTAGGAACTGCCACATCCAACAGCTCAATAGAGGTGAGACTGTTGCATCTCCATGTTCCTATGCACTGCTGTACTGGGTCTGGCTGGAATGTTAACTTTCCCGGCAGCAGCCCATACAGTGCCGTACTCTGTACTTGTAGCTGGAACAGCAGTGTTATCACACCAGTGTTGTGTCTACTGCTGAGCAGCAGTGGCACAGCATTGGGCCTTTCTCTAACCCTCCTAGGGGGTGGGCAAAAAGTGAGGAGAGAAACATCACTAGGGCAGCTGACCTAAACCAATCAAAGGGATATTCCATACCATGTGGTGTCACACTCAGCAATAAAAGGTGGAAACAGGAAGAAGAGGGGAGGGGTGGGCTCTCGTTGAGAAGACGTCGGTCCTCCTCTCGAACACCGGCTGCGTGCGTTGAGGCCTTGCTTCAAGGACGTGGTCAATCATCGCTCATTTGTGGGAAGCAGAGAGTAATTTCTTTCCTCTGCACTTCCATATAGCTTTCATTTATTTTGTTTGTTTGTTTTCCTCCCTTTTTCCCCTTTTCCCTTTTACTTCCCCTTAGTTAAATTGTTTAGTTCATGGTAGTCTTTATTTAATTATTATAATTATTTCCCTTTAATTAAATTATTCTTATCTCAACCCGTGAGTTGTTCTTTGCTTTACTTCTCCCCCTCCTCATCTAAAGGAGGGGGAGTGAGAGAGCGGTTGTGGGGTTTAGCTGCCCAGCACGGTAAAACCACCACAGTCCTTTTTGGCGCCCAACGTGGGGCTCGAAGGGTTGAGATAACAATAGAATTGATTAAACGCATACAACTAACACACTTGCTTGCTAGTAACCATGTTCCTTGCCCTGTTAATAATAATGGCTTTGTTCATATGTCATGCAATTCGTGTCATATTCTCCTTTCTCCTATATATCCGATCCGACAAAGTGCTACAATCTGTGTTCACTTTTTTTAATTCGTTGTGCTGCCAAGCACTGACCTTGGGTTTACTCTGGAATTCAGGCTCTGCGCTGTTATCATTTGGGTCCCATGGAAACTATCTTTCAGAGAATATTCAGAACTACACTGCCTTCCTTTTCTCATCTGGACACCAGTTTATTAATAATATCAGGAATGGTACCTTTCCCTTCTTTCACAGTGGGCTAATTACAACAGTTTGGGAGTATTTTGAAGATCCATCTGTAACCCATGTATTGCTATTTCTAATTCTGAATAACAGGTTTCATTTTCTCTCTAAGATTAGTCGATTGTTTAGAAAACTTATTTGGGAATCTGTCCCAAAACAGTCTTGTGGTGAGTGGCACGGTGTGTGGGATGACGTTAGCAGATACCTGTCACGAGTGTTTCCTCCAATAGTTTTGAACTTCACCCCTGAGCAAGTGCTAAATCCTAAAAACTTGGTAGAATGTTTGAGAGTCGTATGCCCTGACCCTGATAATGCCGGAGAACAACAGCTTGCAGCATTGTGCTGGGTCCTGGTTTATTCCTATCAAACACTGTTTAACATCATCCAGCAATTTGAAGAGCGGGAGGAAGTCTCTGAATCTGATGACCAAGTAACACACGCTGTGGCTGACCCAGAGGACCAACCAACTATGGTATCAGTCGCCCCCATAGTCAAGTCAAAACAATGGAAACAGAGGTCAGCTCGTTTAGTAAGGGAAGAAGGCTCTCCTAAGAAGGAGGGAGAAAGGGAATTGGCAGGCACCTCTAAAGCAGAGCCGTCACAAAAACAGCAGGAAGATGAGACGGAAATCATAAAGGAATCAGAAATCACTCGATCCATATCCCTGAGTGAGATGTGAGAAATACGAAAGGATTATGGTCGACGCCCAGGTGAACACATCCTCACTTGGCTGCTCCGATGCTGGGATGCTGGGGCCAATAGCATACAATTAGAAGGCAATGAAGCCAAGCAGCTGGGATCCCTCTCTAGAGAAAGGGTAATCGACAAAGTAATCGGGAGAGGAGCACAGGCCCTCAGCCTCTGGAGACGACTCCTGGCAGCTATCAAAGAAAGATATCCCCATAAGGAAGATATTGTATATCACATAGGCAAGTGGACCACTGTGGATAAAGGTCTCCAACATCTGCGGGAATTAGCTGTGCGGGAGATGATTTATAGTGATTTGGACAATGCCCAGACACCTCAAGACCCCGATGAAGTCCAGTGCACAACATCCATGTGGCGTAAATTTGTGCGGAGTGCACCATCAGCACATGCCAGTACCCTGGCAGCAATTCGCTGGGATGAGGGGATGGGACCAACAATGTATGATGTCTCCTGCCAGCTTCAAAAATATGAAGACAATCTCTCTGCTCCGCTACAGTCCTGTGTCTCAGCTGTGGAGAAATTGTCTAAAGGACTTGACAAGCTTGTGGAGAAAGTATATTCCCCCTCATCTAGACAGAGTGATACTTCAGCCACTAAGAATCAGCATTCGCCTGCTCAAGAGAGAGAGTACCCAAGACGTACACCACGTGGCACCTTGTGGTTTTATCTGCGTGACCATGGGGAAGATATGAGGAAATGGGATGGTGTACCTACTTCAACCCTAGCTGCTCGGGTACGTGAACTGAAAGGAAATACAGCAGCAAGAAGAGGGGCTCCTAAGAGAAATGCTGCTCCGGTTTCTATTGGGCAGTACCCCAGAGGCAGTAGAAGAGCTGATGTTATTCTTGACCATGATGAAGGGACCTCTACCTCTCATTTGCAAGAATTAAGTGGCAGACGCTCCAGCCAGGACTAGAGGGGCCCTGCCTCTGGCCAGGTAGAGGAGAGGGATAACCGGATTTATTGGACTGTGTGGATCCGATGGCCTGGCACATCAGAACCACAAGAATACAAAGCTTTAGTGGACACTGGCGCACAATGCACCTTAATGCCATCAGGCTACCAAGGGACAGAACTCACCTGTATCTCTGGAGTGACAGGGGGATCCCAACAACTATCTGTACTGGAAGCTGAAGTGAGTCTAACTGGGAATGAGTGGCAAAAGCATCCCATTGTGACTGGCCCAGAGGCTCCGTGCATCCTTGGCATAGACTATCTCAAGAGAGGGTACTTCAAGGATCCAAAAGGATACCGGTGGGCTTTTGGCATAGCTGCTTTGAGCACAGAGAAGATTAGGCAGCTGTCTACCCTGCCTGGCCTTTCAGAAGACCCTTCTATTGTAGGATTGCTGAAGGTTGAAGAACAACAGGTACCAATTGCTACCACAACGGTGCACCGACGGCAATATCGCACCAACCGAGACTCCCTGATTCCCATCCATGAGTTGGTTCACCGACTGGAGAGTCAGGGAGTAATCAGCAAGACTCGCTCACCCTTTAATAGTCCTATATGGCCAGTATGAAAGTCTAATGGCGAGTGGAGGCTAACAGTGGACTATCGAGGCCTGAATGAAGTCACGCCACCACTGAGTGCTGCAGTGCCGGACATGCTAGAACTTCAGTACGAACTAGAGTCAAAGGCAGCCAAGTGGTATGCCACAATTGATATTGCTAATGCATTTTTCTCCATCCCTTTGGCAGCAGCATGCAGGCCGCAGTTTGCCTTCACTTGGAGGGGCATCCAATACACCTGGAATCGGCTGCCCCAGGGGTGGAAACACAGCCCTACCATTTGCCATGGACTGATCCAGTCTGCACTGGAGCAAGGGGGAGCTCCTGAGCACCTTCAGTACATTGACGACATCCTCGTGTGGGGCAACACAGCAGAAGAAGTTTTTGAGAAAGGGAAGAAAATAATCCAAATTCTCCTGAAAGCTGGTTTTGCCATTAAAAAGAGCAAGGTCAAGGGGCCTACACAGGAAATCCAGTTCTTGGGGGTAAAATGGCAAGATGGACGTCGCCATATTCCAATGGATGTGATCAATAAAATAACAGCAATGTCTCCGCCAACTAGCAAAAGGAAACGCAAGCTTTCCTAGGCCTCGTGGGATTCTGGAGAATGCATGTGCCAGGCTATAGTCAGCTTGTGAGTCCTCTATATCGAGTGACTCGAAAGAGAAACTATTTTGAGTGGGGCCCTGAGCAACAACAGGCATTTGAACAAATCAAACAAGAAATAGCTCGTGCAGTAGCCCTTGGGCCTGTCCGTACTGGACCAGCTGTGCAAAATATACTGTACACTGCAGCTGGGGAGCATGGGCTCACCTGGAGCCTTTGGCAGAAAACCCCAGAAGAAACTCGAGGTCGACCTCTGGGCTTCTGGAGTCGGGGCTATCGAGGATCAGAAGCCAATTACACCCCAACTGAAAAGGAAATACTCACAGCATAGGAGGGTGTTCGAGCTGCTTCAGAAGTTGTGGGTACAGAGGCACAGCTCCTCTTGGCACCACGGCTACCTGTGTTACACTGGATGTTCAAAGAGAAAATTCCCACTACACACCATGCAACTGATGCTACATGGAGTAAGTCGATAGCGTTAATTACACAGCGGGCTCGAATGGGAAAACCCAATTGCCCAGGAATCCTGGAAGAGATTATGGACTGGCCGGAAGGCAGAGATTTCGGAGTGCCAACAGAAGAGGTAACCCGTGCTGAAGAGGCACCACCATACAATGAGTTGCCAGAAGACAGAAAGCAGTATGCGTTGTTTACTGACGGATCCTGCCGTGTGATAGGGAGCCATCAGAAATGGAAAGCTGCTGTGTGGAATCCCATACGACGAGTTGTGGAAGCCATGGAAGGGGAAGGTGAGTCGAGTCAGTATGCAGAAGTAAAAGCCATACAACTAGCCCTAGATATCGCCGAAAGAGAAAATTGGCCAGTATTGTATCTTTATACTGACTCATGGATGGTGGCAAATGCTCTGTGGGGGTGGCTGCAGCAATGGAAAGAGAGCAACTGGCAGCGCAGAGGTAAGCCTATCTGGGCTGCTACCCTGTGGCAAGATATTGCTGCCCGGGTAGAAAACCTGGATGTTAAAGTACGTCATGTAGATGCCCACATGCCCAAGAGTAGCACTACTGAAGAACATCAGAACAACAAAGAAGTGGATCGAGCTTCGAAAATTGAAGTGGCTCAGGTGGACCTAGACTGGGAACGTAAGGGTGAGCTGTTTGTAGCTCAATGGGCCCATGAAACATCAGGACATCTGGGGAGAGATGCCACTTACAGATGGGCTCGTGATCGAGGGGTGGACTTGACCATTGAGGCCATCACGCAGGTTACCCATGAGTGTGAGACCTGTGCTGCAATCAAGAAAGCCATGAAGGTAAAATCTCCCTGGAACAGGGGGAGATGGCTAGGGTTTCAATATGGTGAGGCCTGGCAAATTGACTATATCGGACCACTCCCAAAAACTCGCCAAGGCAAACGGTACATACTCACCATGGTAGAAGCAACTACTGGGTGGCTGGAAACATACCCTGTAAACCATGCCACGGCCCGAAACACTATCTTGGGCCTGGAAAGACAAGTATTGTGGCGTCATGGTACACCAGAGAGAGTTGAGTCTGACAATGGGAGTCATTTCCGAAACAATCTTGTTACCTCCTGGGCAAAGAGGCATGCTATTGAGTGGGTGTACCACATCCCTTACCACCCACAAGCCTCTGGGAAGGTTGAGAGGTACAATGGACTGTTAAAGACTATGTTACGAGCATTAGGTGCTGGGACGTGGAAACAATGGGACACAAATCTACCAGAAGCCACTTGGCTAGTTAACAATAGGGGGTCTGACAGCCGTGCTGGTCCTGCCGAAACCAAACCCCTACACACTGTGAAAGGAGCTAAGGTTCCCGTAGTGCATATAGGAAGGTGGATGGGGAAGGCAGTGTGGGTTGCTCCTGCCTCGGGAAAAGGCAAACCCACTCGTGGGATTGTCTTCGCCCAAGGACCAGGGTATACCTGGTGGGTCATGCAAAAGAATGGGGATATCAAGTGTGTGCCTCAAGGAGATTTGACATTGAGAGAAAACTAATCTATAATCTAAGTTATATGTTGTAGGAAGATGCTGTAGGATCAACGACAGGTCAACTTTGCAAGGAGCCGGGCAGTGCAACAAGGACTTGAGCTAAGCTGGTGCTGGTGTCCAGACATCCAACTCCGCCTGCCTTGAGTGGCCACTTTGGCAGATGAAGACCTAATCATCAACAGTTCTTATGAACATTTTCCAAGAAAGACCTATGGAATGAAAAGATACACCTGCCTATCCTGTCCTGTTAAATCCTTGTCCTGTTAAAGTACAAGGGATAATGATGAGAATGCTTGTATGCTAAAGTATGGGGATCTGAGTGTGACACAAATGTTATGGAATAAGGGGTGGAGGTTGTACTGGGTCTGGCTGGAATGTTAACTTTCCCGGCAGCAGCCCATACAGTGCCATACTCTGTACTTGTAGCTGGAACAGCAGTGTTATCACACCAGTGTTGTGTCTACTGCTGAGCAGCAGTGGCACAGCATTGGGCCTTTCTCTAACCCTCTTAGGGGGTGGGCAAAAAGTGAGGAGAGAAACATCACTAGGGCAGCTGACCTAAACCAATCAAAGGGATATTCCATACCATGTGGTGTCACACTCAGCAATAAAAGGTGGAAACAGGAAGAAGAGGGGAGGGGTGGGCTCTCGTTGAGAAGACGTCGGTCCTCCTCTCGAACACCGGCTGCGTGCGTTGAGGCCTTGCTTCAAGGACGTGGTCAATCATCGCTCATTTGTGGGAAGTAGAGAGTAATTTCTTTCCTCTGCACTTCCATATAGCTTTCATTTATTTTGTTTGTTTGTTTTCCTCCCTTTTTTTCCCCTTTCCCTTTTATTTTCCCCTTAGTTAAATTGTTTAGTTCATGGTAGTCTTTATTTAATTATTATAATTATTTCCCTTTAATTAAATTATCCTTATCTCAACCCGTGAGTTGTTCTTTGCTTTACTTCTCCCCCTCCTTATCTAAAGGAGGGGGAGTGAGAGAGCGGTTGTGGGGTTTAGCTGCCCAGCACGGTAAAACCACCACACTTACTTAGGAATATGCTGCATGCTAGTTGCTTGTAGTGAACTGAGACGGACAACTCTATGAAGCAAAGAAATCAAAGCAGAATCTGACTTTCTTTTCAAAGGTTCCTTGTTTTCCAAAAAATGTTAATTTGGATGTGAGTGAAAGACATTCTTCCCTGAAAATGTCACAGGATTAAAAGAAAAACAAACACCACCAACTAAAAACAGGAAAAAAAAAATGACACATTACAATGGCATTTAAAATAGCCTTAATGAATGTATCATCTTCAAAAGGTAGATTCAACTCAGAGTTTTGTGGCCATCATGAGATGATATTTGTCAGTTTTCACTAATTTTTATATTAATATATACAATAACAAGGAGTATTAGAGAAAATGATCTTATATACTGATAACTGTACATTCACTACCACATTGTGAAAAGGTCATGGATTCCTAAGTGTGAAAGCAAATAAAAGCTTATGTACTTCATAATATCTTAATATCTTGATCAGATTTTCTTCCAATACTGGATAGCTTCTCTTAATAGGTTATGTCAGTTCTTGGTACAATACAGATTATGGCCCTTTGTAGATAAAATAAAACAGATTGTGTTCAAGTGGTTAGTTTCTACCACTGTTTGACAAAATCTGAGAATAATATACATCAGATTTTGTGTATTCTTATGATTTACATGTAAAATCACTGATCTGTGAAGAGACACTAACTTGTCCACAAACCACTGCCTTTAAAAAAGAGCTTCTTTGGCATTTTTTTATTTCTATTGTTCCATTCAAGGACAGGAATGCCTGTCTCTCTCAAGAAATCTCATAGGACTTTACCTTCTCACCCTTCCTGTTCACTGATCACCTGTAGCCATTTGATGGGTAACTGCAAGGCCTGGATCTTACACTCTTAGGTGGTAACCCTTTTTAACTTCTCATTTTGTTTTTATACGGTTTGTGGCCTGAGTTAGAGACTTTGGAGAATCCTGAGGTGTGAATGAATAGTTGCCCAATAAACAAAGTAAGCCACATAGAAGTTGAAACGAGCCTGGCAATTGCAGTATTTTTTCTTATCACAGTGAATAGGTTGCAGAATTTCACAGGGATTCTTATGCTCATACTGAAGATATACTTGAATGTAGCAGATGGGAGAATGTTTCATTATAATGTGTGTGTGTGTGTTACATCTTTGGTTCCCAAACTTTTTGGTTGACTGCCATAAAGTAGTATAATAAGTAATACAGTTGACAGAGTTGACAATGAGTTGACATCTCTCATTGATAATCTCAGGAGAGTAACTCCTTTGGTGATTGAGTTAGAACTTTAAAGTACAGTGCTTATTAAGCTGTGCTTATTTTGTGATAATACAACAATTTAAGCATGACATATCACCTTTAAACTAAAAAATGCTGTCCTTTTTTATGACAGGATTTCAAAAGGCCGATGTGATATGGAAACATCTGGTGTGAAATGGGAACAGCTGAATGAACATGCAGATAGAACCAGGGCTAGATAAGTGCCTGCCATGGGTAATTGGAAATGAGGAAAGAAGCATTAGCAACACTCTAAAAGCCTCTCTGCATTGCAGAGTCCGGAAAAAAAAAAAAAAAATCTATCTTGAATAGTGTCAGGGTTCTGAGAGCAACATCAGGCCTGACTGTTCCTGCACAGATCTCTCAGGGGTTCCCTCAACCCTACCCCAGCTCAGGGCTATCGCCCCTGGGGCGATTAATCCCTACCCCTGCAACATCACAGTAATGCTGGTCTTTAGCTCCCTACAGCTCTGCCCTTCCTTGCCTCTTACAGGCCCATATCCCTGCCCAGCCTCAGACCATCCTCATCCCCAGGAGGGTTGCCAGTGCTTGAGTATGGGACTGCCATGGTGTCCCCAGCTGCCCCTGTGATCCTGCCTGAGGTGGTAGTACAGGCCCACATTGCTAGGCCCTGTCCTGATGGACCCTAGGGAGACACCCAGCTCCCAGCTTTTAGGGCACTGCTGGTCTCCAGACTCCTGAGAAGGGCTGAAAGATCCTGTCTTGAAACATCTCTATCCTAGGACTGAACAGAACTGTTCTGAAGATGAAATAGGATTTATCACCATAGGATTTAATATCCAATCAAATATAGTTTACTGAAAGTGTAATTTGCAGTGGAAAAACCTCACCCATCTTTTACTTTCATGGCTAAATATCTGAAGATCTCAAGAATGCTTTTTTGAGGCATTGATGGCAATGTGATATCTGGATCCTGTTTCCAAATCTCATGCTATTCCAAAGTCATGCCAAAGCTGACTAAATGAATCACCACTTAAAGATAGCTGGCAGCAAAAGAAACTCAGGCAGCAAGATTCATTTAACACATTGATCCATATTAGTGAAGCAGACTGAGTCATGCTGACTGTTACATTTCAGCAGAAAATTCCATTATCCATTTTGTTACTTGCTGTTTCCACACTAAACTCTGATGTATCTACATCTATAATACATATATTTTATAAATGTGTATGCATATGTGTATGTAAATTCACATTTATCTATGTATGTACATATGCACTGATACATAATAGCCTATATGTGTTTATATATATTGATGTACAATGGCCTATACCTTTAGACTGTAGCTATAAACTGAAATATTTTTGTCCTAAATGTGGAGGAGACTGCATTTATACTGGAATTATAGATATTTAAATGTAACAGTCATTAAAAATATTCTGCATGGTATATTAATCATTTAGGAAGATACTTGTTGCACCTGAATCTACTCTAAGAACTTATTTTTCCATGTAGCTTTTAGAGGAGAAGATATGCACAAAAATACTGATGCCTGTTTTAGACATGGGTACTCCTTGGACTTAATTTTATTTTCATTAGAGAAGTGCTTTATTTGCAATGTGAGAAAGATTCACTGTCTACATTTCTAAATTGCCTTTTTTTTTTTTTTTTTTTAATTTATTATTTTGACATTGAAAAGGACAATGTATTGCTTGATCATGAGATCTAGAAAAAATTTAAATTATAATAGTGTGATTAACTGTTTGCTACAGTGTGGCTAGTTTGCATGTAGTGCACTTATTATGATCAACATCTCTTTAAATCATTTTCTTCTATAGCATTTTTCTACTTGTTATTACTATATATGTTTATTTCTGGTATATTTATAGAACAACTTTTTTTGCTAGTAATTCAGATTAAGTATAAACTCATTATAGGAAAATCTTATTTTTGAGAGTTAAGCTTTTTTTTTTCACTTTCTTATATAAATGTACTCCTGAAAATCTTGAACGTAATACAAAGTTTTTTGTTTGTTTGTTTGTTTGTTTGTTTGTTTGTTTGTTTCAAAAGAAATAATTTTATTTCAGTTCCAAGTTTATTTAACCCATCTAATAATAAACTGGTTGGTGCCAAAGTTATTTTTTTCTACCTAACTTCAGATAGGCCATTAATATGTGATTTTGAATGTGTTTTGAGCAAATGGTGTACATTGGCTATTGATCATAATCATAATTATTTCCCTTTTATAAAAAGGGAAATGCATGTTCATTAACTTCAATGGCTAGAAAAAAAAAAAAAAAAGTCTCTGTCTTGTATTTTTGAAGTTAATAAGAGAGGACATGGAAAGTAGATCTGACAAACAGCTCTGGCAGCCCTAGAGATTAAGAAACCAGTTATATTTAAATTGTCACTATAAATATTTAAACAACATTAGCATCCTTTACAATTTCTAAAAAGTTACCAAAGATTAATGGACTTATAGTGCAAAAAGTAAGTGCAAAATAAGATAATACTTTACTTTGGACTTGTGCTATAGAAATTTTATAAGGTAAATATATTTCATAATCTTGCTTATAGCAGTAAACAGACAGGCTACATAGTTAATGACTACTATGCTGAAAAGTATATAATTAGATGAAAATCTAATTTGAAAATCTAATTATATGACATACAGATTTTTATTTTATTTTGCTATTTGTAAATGTTGAGCTGCCAGTTTGGGTGTTTTCATTTTACCATCACTTATATCCCAAAGCCAAAACCCATTTTGAGTATCAGTACTTCTGAAATGTCTTGGATACCACTTCTCATTATGGCCAACTTTTTTGTTTGTTTGTTTTTTTCTTTAGTTTTGTTTCCTTGTTTGTTTTCTGAACAAGAAACTGCTTTGGTTTTTTTTTTTTTTTTTTTTTTTTTTCCTAGTGAAATACCTCATTGTCATAAGCTTTATTAGAAACCATATATAGATACAATTATGATCTTAGTTATTTAGATCACCTTTAGGAAAGATCTGCAGTCTCAATCTGCAGTAATAGAAAATGTCTTTCTGTAGGTGTCATAAGCACTAGGACATTACTTGAGTGTATGATTGTATTGTTCAAGTGGAGTCAAAGTTATTGTTAAATTTAGACAGCCCCAGAGACATCTTTCTTATAAAAATAAATAAAAAATCACAAACAAAATAAAAAATGAATGAAAATAAGGTAATCCAGGTATTATACATTAAATATTAAACTTGTTAGGATAAGCATACTTGTGTTGCTTATATAGAAAAAGAAAACAATTTCTTTTTTTTTTTTTTTTTTTTTTTTTTTTTTTTCCCCCTGGTAGTATTACAGAACAACAAGTGAAGCCTACAGTATTCATATTGTATGAGTCAGATACTGTGGAAGGGCTGTAGAAGGCACACACTATGGAGAATTCTTGATTGTTTGAAATAAGAAGCAGGCTAAAACAGTTAAAAAGCATGGCTCTATCCATTTAGCTCATGTTTTTCTGCCTTTTTCAAGATATCTGAATTTTCTTTAAGTACATTACAAAAACCTGACAACACCCCATTTCATGCTGCATTTGTAAATGACTGCTTTAAGGCCAGAAGTAGTTACTTGTGAGTAGAAATCTCATTTAGTTGTCAGTAGATAGGTATCCTAAGAGTATTTAATAAAATAATAATAGTGGATATAGTGGTTAGAGCTTCTGCATATAAAATAAGATTGAATCAGGCACAATACTTAAAAATCAAACACTCAGTACCTTTCCAAAAGTTTGAGATGTGTTTAGAGGGAAAAAAAATCTAAGTACTCTATAAACCAAAGGCAAAATATATAGTCTATTTTGAAATTATGGAGATTAAAGATTTTCTTATCTGAAAAGTAAAGTAAAAGCAAACTAAAAAACAGGTTACCTTCTAACTAAAAAACAGCTTACCTTCATCCACCTTCTACCTCCTCTCCCCAGGTGACACAAGAGAATGGGGAGTGGGAGTTACAGTCAGTGCATAGCACTTCATTATCTGCCACTGGTCACTCCCTCATCCCCTGCTACAGCCTGGGGTCTTTCCCACGGGATGCTGTCCTTCCCAAACTGATCTTACCTGGGCTTCCTACAGGTGGGAGCAGCTCTAGTATGGGTTCATACAACAGGGTGCAATCCTTCAAGAATGGACTGCTCCAGCACACTGCTTGAGCTGGCAGCTCCCACCAGATCACTTGCTCCTACATGTGCTCCTCTCTCCACAGACTGCAGCTCTGTCCAGAAGTCTGCTCCTGTGTGGGCTCTCCATGTGGGCTCTCCACGAGCTACAGCCTCCTTCAGGCCAGATCCACCTGCTCCACTGTGGGATCCTACACAGACAGGAGTGTGGAGATCTGCTCCGCTGTGGTATACCAAGGGCTGCAGGGGGACCTACTCCTACCTTCTCCCCATCTCCCTCCCCTGCCCCCTTTCTTCACTGACCTTGGTGTCCATGGGATTGTTTATCTTTACATCTTCTCACTCCTACCTCCCAGCTGCTGCGGTGCCTTTCTTAAATCTGCTCTCATAGAGGTGCTTACTGGCTCAGCTCTGGCCAGTGATGAAGGCCAGTGGTGAAGCTCCAAGCCAGCTTGGAGCTGGCTGAAATTGGCTCTTATCATGGGACAGCTTCTGGACTCTTCTAACAGAGGTCACCACTGCAGCTTCCTCATCTTTCACCTCCAGCAGACCCTACCCAAATATTAGAATCTTGACTCATAGCTTTACATGAACACTTACATCCTCTCCTTTTATGGGCTGCTATTGCATTTCAAGGAAAGAGGCTCATCAGTTGCTACTAAGTGTGAATGAATTTTGAAGTTTGAGTGAATAAAAGAATCAAAAAACAATGAGATAGTGAACAAAATCTTGCAGCTCAGACAGATAATAGCTCCAGTTGGATAGAATGAGATTGCAATGCATCTTTCAAATCTCTGATTCCATTAAAAAACAAAACAAAACAAAAATCAATCAAACAAACAAAAAACAACTATGCGTTCTTATATAATTAATTTTAGTTCTTACTAAACCAACCTAAAACTAAATTGAAACTCATTCAAAAACAAAAGCAAAATGCTTTGATTTTGTAGAATTTATTTGTTCCTGTGCTTTACCCATTTTTTTTTTATTTTTTATTTTTTTTCTTATTTGAGGATCAGTTTGATTTTAAATGTTAAATGCTGGCTTGAAGTAAAATATAACATTTCTATGTTCAACATTTGAAATAAAACGTATAAAAATTAGTTTCTGTCCTTTTCTTTAATATCATGAATAGTATCATTCTTCCAAAATAGCAGTGTTCAGATTATTTGTTATTCATGAAGATATTTTTACCCAGCAGTATGTCTGTGGCTATTCCAGGACAGAATAGGATTATAATTGAAACTTCAAGCATTCATGGCACAAGAAGGTAATTTTCTATCCAGCTTTACCATTTACCAATGTAGTTAAAATCTTATTTGTTTTCTGATCCTGGGAAATTAATATCTTCTTCTCTAGCCAAGTTCAATACAGTTGGACACTGCTCATGTCTTTTTAATGTTTTTCCTTTTTCTTTTTTCTTTTTTTTTTTTTAATTATCTTTTTCTTTGAATATATAATTTGGTTCTGTATCATTTTCCCTTCCCTTACCTTCCCTGTTTGTTTGGGAGGGGCCCCATTGTTTTCCAGAGCTGAGCCAATAAACGATGTTGTTTGCGCCTCTGTGAGAGCATATTTAAGACAGGGAAAAAAATGCTGCGCCAGACAGCAGCTGGGAGTGAGAGAACAGCCTTGCAGGTGCCAAGGTCAGTGTAGAGGGAGGGGGAGAGGTGCTCCAGGCGCCAGAGCAGAAGTCCCCTGCGGCCTGTGGTGAGGACCATGGTGAAGCAGGATGTCCCCCTGCAGCCCATGGAGTACCACGGTGCAGCAGGGTTCCACGCTGCAGCCCATGGAGGAGACCACGGTGGAGCAGGTGGCCCTGCACCGACGGAGGCTGCCGCCTGTGGAAGACCCCTGCCGGAGCAGGTTCCGGGCCGGACCTGTAGCCCGTGGAGAGGAGCCCACACAGGGGCAGGTGACCCGGCAGGAGCTGCTGCCCGTAGGGGAGCCAGGTTGGAGCAGTTTTCTCCTGAGGGATGGACCCTGTGGTACGGACCCATATCTGGAGCAGTTCTGAAAGAGCTGCTGCCTGTGGGAAGCCCACGCCGGATCAGTTCATCAAGGACTGCATCCCATGGGTGGGACCCCACAGCACAGGGGACGAGAGTGACCGAGAAGGAGCGGCAGAGAAGAAGTGCTGTAGACCGACCATAACCCCCATTCCCCCGTTCCCCTGTGCCGCTCGGGGGGAGGAGGTGGAAGAGGGTGGATGGGGGGGAAGGTGCTTTTGTTTTTTTTTTTCCTTTGTTTTCTCACTTCTCTCGCTTGTTAGTAATAGGCAATAAATCTTACTATCTCCTTATGCCGAGTCTGTTTTGCCTGTTACAATAATTATTGCATAATTTTCTCGTCCTTATCTCAACCCTTGAGCCCTTTTTCACATATTTTCTCCCCGTTCCTCTTCGAGGAGGGGGAGTGAGAGAGTGGCTGTGGTGGAGCTCAGCTGCCCACTCGAGCGGAACCACGACAGTTTTGTTTCGTAGTTCTTTAAGATTCTTCTTATTCCACTTGCCATATATTACTTACAGTCCCCCTGCCCCACCCCCAGCTCCAGTTTGTTGAAGATGGCCAGCCTCAAGCATCTACGAGTCAAATTATGAAATAAGTGTCTATGAAATTTCTCTTTTGTTATTTACCTAAATTTAGGAGGAACTATGTCATTAACCTCCCTCAGATTTCTATCTAAAACCTTCCTTTGCACTGATGCTTACAATGTTACAATAAACTTGTCAATATTCAGATTCACAGTGAGTTGTTAACGTTGACTTTCATGATATCTTCCTTTACTATTCTTCCTTCTCATCTGTTTCCATCTCTGACACTTAGTTCCAGGTGAGAGAGTTAACAACCTTAGTTTTGTGCTTATGAAGGATTTTTCAGACAAGAGTTTTCATTAGTAGAACATGTAGAACATTAGTAGAATGTTTTATTTCAATTAAAATTTATTTTAATGTTTGTTTGTTTGATTGATTGATTGTTTTTTAATCCATAATGACAGTTTTCATACTTTTACTGTCTATTCCTTCTCCTCTCTACTCCATTTTACTCCTCCATTACCCTGCCAAAATACTATCCCTCGAAGATAAATCATTACGTACAAAAGTTTATCTACACTGTTAGTGTGAAATACCAAAGAGCTCTTTGAAATCTACTATACATACTCTATATGTATGTACAAAGGAGATTCTAGCTAAATTAGCAAGATTCCCTACATCTTCTCTTGTTCTTTTCTAAGCTCCTTTATTTAAAGCCAGTTAATATTTTAACTCCTTACTGTTATTCTGAATATTCATCATAAATCTAAACTATGGCTCAGAAATAACCTGAGAACAGAGGAATGGAACAGAAAACTCAAACACAATAAGAGAAAAAGTAAAGATTAAAAAACACAATGGTGCCAGAAATGAAAAATATATTTGCAACAGATTTAAGAAAATACATTTTATTTTTGTTAAGCAACTGAAATTGTTGAATGGAAAATTGATTGAAAGATAGTGTTTTTTTTTTTTTTTTTTTTTTTTTTTTTTTTGTAGATATACACACAAAAATATTTATATATACATATATATGTACATATATACACATATAAACAAAGTGATGAGTTAGATTGTACTAAAGAAAATTTGAAGTCATTGTGCTTGAAGATATAAATCCATTTGGTATGCACTTTTTTTTTTTTTTTAGAAAAGAAAGGGAAAATATCTTTAACACTTAAATAAATAAAACTTAATTCATGAAGGTAATTTTGATAGCTTGTTAAATGGAATTTTTACATGGAATAATTTACATTAAGACACCTATCTTAAGTGTCTAAATATTGGTTGTCTTATCTAAAATAGCTTCTTAGGACATTCTTCCAGTACATGGAATGAGACAAGTGCTTAAAATGTGATTCATACCACCTGTTTTAGAAACTGAAATGAATATCACCAACAATTACAACTTTTGTTCCCAGAGCATGGTGATTTTAAAAGCATCATTTCACATCCAAGCTACCCATAATCTAAATAATAGAATAAAAAATGTGAAATCTGTTCAATGAAGAGTCAAATCAGAACCACATTTAGCATTACAAAAGTAGTACAGCAAAATTACAGGATATTGCACGTTACAATTTTATTACCAATTACCATTTCAAGTTTATTACCACTTGAAATCCCGATCAACACTAAGTTGAGACCTAGAAAAATAAAATATGGATCAATTAACCTAGACAATAAAAATGAATCAATATATGAGTTCTGAAGGACATAATGAGATAAAAATATGATCAGATATTCTGGAGTACTTTAAAAATGTTAGAAAAGATTAAAATGTTGTGGGCACAGTACCATTATTTATGCCTAACTGTGAGGTGTGTTTGTGAAGGGCAATGTTCTTTTATGGAGTTACTCCTACCAAGGAAGAGTTTATGGTTCTGAACTGAAACAGAAAGAAAGGGACATTAATAATAATAATAACAATAATAACAATAATAACAATAATAATTAATAATAATAATAAAGACGTAGTTGGGTTACTTCTATATTTGTGGTAACAATGCTTCACTGGGGTTGTCTCCAATTCTGCTGTTGTGATTATCTAAACCATGGGACCTATAAGGATTTATTTATCAGTCACTCATTTTTCTTTCTTTTGTGACTGTGCACTTAATTTTCCTTCCTACAAGAGACAAATAGTAGGCAATAAAGTTTCCCCTTGACCTGTAAAACATAAACAACAATGTAGCGTACCTGGAACCTGGGAAGCATTCATGTCTCACAATTTAGGTATAATCTTTGATTTCTCAGGAGCTTATTGACAGACAATAATACTCATTGCTGATTTTTTTTTCTTCTCTTATTTTTTAAGATTTTTCTTTCCTAGACAAATAATTCAGGGAGATTTTTTTTTTTTCTATTTTTCAACTAAAACTCAGGAAATTTAGCTAAATTTCCTAGAAAAAAAAATAATATATATAATACTCCATAGGTACCTAAACATGGTGCTTAAACATTATTTCTCAATCTGAGATACCTAGGTCCTGCCAGATAATAAACTGTAGATGCTACAAACATATAGGTATTCAGTGAATCAGTTGTATAAAATCTCAATAATAGAAGTCTATTCCAAGGTTGTTACAATCATATTCTACTTTAATCCGTGTGATCACTTCTTAAAACAGAAAAAATATTAATTAATGTTAAAATGTACAAGATTATACCATAAGGACATATTCATATGGATTGCATGTTACTTCTATATTAACATTATCTATATCAAAACAACAACAAAACAACTACAACAACAAAAATGAGGCCATAAAATACATCCTGCTGAGTACAGTAACAAAAATGTCCTGCAGATAAATTGGGGCACAGCAGGAAGGGCTCTGTGTTAGCAGCAGGTTCTTAAAATTGATCATCTGTCTCACTGAAAGTTAATGGAGCTCTCTCAATATAGAAACAATATAGTCAATCATGTTTTGTAGTATAATTAACTACTGACTGAAGTTGGAATGAGTTGAAAATATTTCATGGGTGTGGCAGAAAGAATAGCAGAGTTGATGATCTTTCTGGATTTGTAATACCAGTCAGAGATATTGAATGTCTGTATTGAGTACTTAAACAACAAAATGTGGGATACTGTGTGAAATTATTTTTACACTGGTATGGAATTTGAAAAAGATAACACTGCTTTCTACATGTGCTGATACAACTAGAATTTCATATCACATATTTTATCTCCAAAATCTGTAAAATCCAGATCTGAATTTTGGTCATGTTAGTCATGATGGGTAAATCCTTCAGAACTGTCTCTCAAGTCATACACTGTCTACCTCCTGATAATATAGAAACACAGGTGTCAGCATGTCAGCAGAAAGTCAAACATCAGAAAGTACATGAACTGTAGTTGAATTTATATAGCTAGAGGTAAATGTAAAAATAATTTAAGACAGTGAATGATATACCACTTTGATGACATATTCAAATAAACGAGTTTTCATTCTGAATGCATGAAGTGCCACTAACAATTTCAGCAGTAGGTAGCTGTAGTCATCCCTACCAGCAGGTTTCATGATGTCATTCCAAATGTAGAAAAGATGTTTATGCACTGTGAACTAGATGAACACTAGGATGAGATTGATTATCTAAATCATATGTATATGTTTCTAAGTAAACTATAGCTGAGTGGCAGCCACTTTCGAGTAACCTTTGAAAATAAGAGTATTTTTGTGGTAAAGTGTTTTGCTGGTTGTGGTGTCTTTATTTATTTATTTATTTATTTATTTCCTTTCAATTTGTTTGTTTAAGTAACATAACTCAAAGTTATGAAGATTCAGAGTCTTGAATAAGTGATGACACTATTAAAAGTTCAGTGATAACTATTATTAAAAGCACCTAGGTCGAGGAAAAACAACAGTCCAGGAAACAGGAGCTTGCAATAATTTTCTGTTTCCATAATTAACAGCAGAGCTAACAACACGTATCAATTAAAAATGCTGTGTATTAGATATCATTATAAAGGCCTGCTGACTGAATTTCTTTAACAAAATTAGCTTTGACACTAAGCATAAGATTTCACTGCTGAAGACAGAGGTAACCTAAAGTGGACAAACCAGCTTTTGGTCTGAGGCTCTTTAGATGTAAGGCAGACAAAAAATAAACCATCTGGATACAGGGTAAAATGCTGTGGAGTACTCTCTGTGAAAGGTGCATTGCATGCTGTTGCTACACATTACCTGAGTATAGATTTGTCTCAACAGGAAATTCTGCATCTCTGGAAACATGAGCCATTGTGTTATCTTCTGGCCATATAATTCTCATTCAGAGTGGTTTGGTATCAGAACACAAATACAAAGGTTTGGTTCAGAGACATTGATGTTAATGAACTGGAATAATGCTAAGCTTTAATCAGAAGTCAGCAATATGAGGAAAAAAGTACTTTTGATTTTATTTTATTTTTTAAGGTTGAGCATGTGTTTACTAGTTAGAAGCAAAACTGAAAGATGGGATTAGAAAATTCCGCTGTAATATGATTTACATGGAGAAAGCCTTCCTTTTAGTGGCATGCAGACCTAAGCTAGGTGTGAATCATCAACACTACATAGTGTATAGGTTGGTTAGCCATGAAAAAGTGTGTGTGAGCCTGGTTTGCTGAAGTAGTGAAATGTATTTTTTTTCTGATATATTGTTCCTCGTTACAGAAATAGCAGCTATTCTGATCTCAAAACAGATGTGTGTGACTGAAATATGCAAAAATATTTAAGATGTACCACTAAAAAATTAGATGCATCATAGCTTTACAATAATAAGGAAACAAGGAAGAAATGTCAGCTGGCAGATTGCACTGCAAAGGATTTGAAGAGCTTAAAACCTAATACATAGAATCATAAAATCATTAAGGTTGGAAGAGACCTTCAAGACCATCTGAGCCAACCATCAACCAACTACCAATGTTACCCACTAAACCATGTACCTACGCGCCATGTCCAACCTTTCCTTGAACACTCCCAGGGACAGTGACTCCACCACCTCCCTGGGCAACTTGTTCCAATGCCCGACTTCTCTTTGTGAGAAGAAATGTCTCCTAATATCCAACCTAAACATCCCCTTCCACAACTTGAGTCCATTCCCTCTAGTCCTATCACTAGTTATCTGAGAGAAGAGGATGACCCTCCACTACCGCAACTTCATTTCAGGTAGTTGTAGAGAGCAATAAGGTCTCCCATGAGCATCCTCTTCTCCAGACTAAACAACCCCAGTTCCTTCAGCCACTCCTCATAGGACTTGTGTTCTAGGCCCTTTACCAGCTTTGTAGCCCTTTACCAGCTTTGTAGCCCTTCTCTGGACATGCTCCAGGGCCTTGATGTCCTTCTTGTACCAAGGAACCCAAAACTGAACACAGTACTCGAGGTGCAGCCTCACCAGATCTGAGAACAGAAGGATGATCATATCCTACACTATTCCTGATACATGCCAGGATTCCCTTGGACTTCTTGGCCACCTGGGCATGCTGCTGGCTCATGTTCAGGCAAGCACTGACCAACACCCCCAGATCCTTTTCCTCTGCACAGCTTTCCAGCCAATCTGCCCCAAGCCTGTAGTGTTGCATGGGGTTGTTTTGGCCAAAGTGCAGGATCCATCACTGAGCCATGATGAACCTCATCCCATTGGCCTCTGCCCATCCTGTACATGTCCCTCTGAAGGGCCTTCCTACTCTCTGGCAGATCAACACTTCCCTCTCAACTTGGTGTTTTCTGCAAGCTTACTGAGGGTGCAGTCAATTCCCTCATCCAAGTCATTAATAAAGATATAAAGATATTAAAGAGGATAACAGACTAAATCCACATGTGATATGATACAGAGATGTGTTTCCGATATATAAAAATTATGAAATACAGGCATCTTCATAATAGTATCCTTTAATCTATTTTGATTAACAGGCACTACAAAGTTCCCAGTGGATGGTCAAATTTAAGCCACTTGACCACGTATTTGGATTTAGTTATAGCCATTTACATATCCATAAGAATAGGGCACAGACCCTTAAACATTCACAGTTTATATATTGACTACCACTGCATAAAACATTTTCTTTTGTATGGTTTGGAAAAAAAGGAAAAAAAAAGGAAAAAAAAAAGTGACATTAGATGAGAAAAAAAAGTGCAAAGCAGTTTTGGGAAATTTAGAGAAAACTTCTGGTATTCAACTTTAAATCAGATTTTATTCTTGGAGTAAGTTTTATTTTATTGTATGCTTTTTATGAATGGCAACAGAAATTGTATTACTTAGAAGGAAAAAAGTTCTTGATAATCTATGCAAAATTTTTCATGACATCATATGATCTTTCTGAACATCATATAGTTTTTCTGAACAGTTAAGGAGAAGTGGATATATTGTTTTTAGCATTATCTTTGTTCATTCACTCCTGATAATCTTGGTACACATACCCTTATGGGTATGCAAGGACTTTTTTTTGGTTTTGTAATTGTTGACCTGTTGCAGGAAGAACGGCCGAAAACATGATAGACACCAGTATGGTCAGATCATGCTGCCTCTTTATTACCCAAATAACCTGACTTTTATAGTGAACTTAACA
Organism: Aythya ferina; assembly: GCF_964211825.1. Classification (NCBI taxonomy): domain Eukaryota; kingdom Metazoa; phylum Chordata; class Aves; order Anseriformes; family Anatidae; genus Aythya; species Aythya ferina. The sequence goes on from NC_140296.1 coordinate 40,394,191, forward strand.
GGGGTGGATAGTATCTCACACAAGATTATTGGTCAAAAGCATTCAGACAAACAACTGCAAGAAAACAACCCCACCTGCAAGAAAACAACCCCCTTGTGATTAGCAGTCATGTAGACCTTGTCCTTGAAGCCAGCTGCTGGCAACAATATTTTTCTAAATTCCTCAATTGGGCGATGTGGGAACAGTGTCATGGGAACTTCTCATAGTTGTCCTGGTAGCTTGGTTTACTCAGCTGCAGCAAGCCATGGGATCTTTGCTGTTTCAAAAATCCCTCAACACTGACCAACATGAAACCTTAAGTCAGAACCCTTAGAAGATTCCAAAGGACATGAGGAAACTATACATCTCTGAAAGAAGATACGGGAGAGACTTATTAGGTTGTAACTAGATTGTAACTTACTTTACCTTAACTTCCAAAAAAAAAAAATTAATTATCATTGTCTTTAATAAATGACACTTTGTAAAATATTTAAAATCTGGAGGGGACTTTGGCTTTTAAGTCCACTAGAACCAAATTTTAAGTTTCAAATAAAGAACAATTAGTGCATGAAATTCAGGAAAAAACTTTTTTTTTCCCTTCTGCTTTTCTCTGATTTTCTTCACTCTTAACATAAAATTTTCAGATCATGAATCAGCAAGGTCAAGGAATGCAAACTTAAGGGTTTATTTATTTTTTATTTTTATTTTTATTTTTATTTTTATTTTTATTTTTATTTTTATTTTTATTTTTATTTTTATTTTTATTTTTTATTTTTATTTTTATTTTTATTTTTATTCTGTCCTTTTGTTCCTACTTGTGTTTTATGTATAAATTTCCTTATGAAATACTTGCTAAAATTACAGTAGGTCTTTACATTGACAAATATAAAGAGCAATATTTGGGCCTCGAATATGAAAATATGTAAAAATGACAAGATATTACAAGAATAAATATATTGTGAAATAAAAAGTAAATACAATTCTGCCAAGGTAAAACAAAGAAATTTCTAATAGCTTTTTCAGAAAACAACAAGGACAAATAAATAAAAAAACACAGTGCTTTATTCTTCTTTCACTTTATTTCCCTCTGTTCGTACAAGCATATGCATATGTTCTAAGTCTGCATAGATGTGCTATGAGATTAATTGTGTCCCTGCATTAAATAACCTAAAATCAGTGTAATGACTTTAAACACATCATTATATATATATATATCATTAGATAGATAGATAGATAGATAGATAGATAGATAGATAGATAGATAGATAGATATCTTATTATGGATTCTGTTTATGTAATAGTTTACCTTGAAGTGTAGAACTCTAGTTATACACACTTCTAGGTCATTTCATATATACAATTATGTCAGTAATTATTATAAGCTTAGTTTCATCATCTTTAAGAGAGTGACTTCTTTCATTTTTTATTTATTTTATTTTATTTTATTTTATTTTATTTTATATTATATTATATTATATTATTTTATTTTATTTTATTTTATTTTATTTTATTTTATTTTATTTTGGTGTGTGTGTGTTTTAAGGTATTAAATTTGCATTAGAATTGTTAAAATGGATTAGAAAAATTATTCAGAACTATATTAAGGACAGTAAGTAAAACTTTTTAAAAACCTTCGATATTGAAGCCAAGTATAGCGTGTTGAGAGACAGTACTAGAAGGAATAAGGAATAAACTGCAGAAGGCTCCTCTATGACTTGTGAACAGCTAAGGGAGTTCATGGACAACTACTTTTATCACTGCATAAAAAGCCTTGCCAATAAAAGGGATGCAGAAGAATACATGTACATGGGTGCCTGAAAACACCCATGTTTTTTTTTTTTTTGTATTGAACCATGTTCAATACAAAGTAGACTTAACACTTAAATACAATAACCTTTAAGTTCTAACTGGATTTACTTGACTCATCTGAGGTGTTCAGGTATTATATATGTATATTTTAAGTTGAATATCACAGGCAGATTAATTCTACTCAAAAATCTGGACAAAATAGAAATCAAATTAGTTGATTAATGACTATTCTTTAATAACTGTAAGATTACAGCATACAAAGTACACGGCTACAGTGTGAAAATTCTAACTTTCAAATTACTTTTTAGCTAGAATTGTTTATCTTTTTAATCATTGGAAGATACTTATAGAATTACCATAAACTTCTTCCAAAATGTTCATTGGCCCTGCAAAGTAATCATACATTTTGGCATGAAGAATGAATTTGATCTTTGGTCTTTTTATTTATTCTTCAGAGTGAACCTAAGACACCATAAGGAATATTTCCCTCACCATGCTCTGCCTTCAAGTATAAAAATAACTTGGGGGAAAAAATGTCAGTTAACACAAATGAATTTCATGACAAAACAGACTATAGCCTATAGGTGGCAAATCACTGCAAAAGTGAGGAAAATGAGAAAAAAAAGTGATATACAAGACAAGTCATTCTGTAAACAGATAATGCCAGAACTCAGCATCTTGTCTGTGTTGTAACAGATGTTCAAATGCTAGAATAAAGCATTTGAGTGTAAGAAGTTGTATTATTTCATGGTTGATTAGAAGAGGGGAATTCTAAGGGCTTCAGTTAGTTTTTCGATATAAACCTCTGGTGCCAGATGAGACATCCTGCAACATCCTGCAACATTTGCATGACTAACTGTGATGATGCTGTCTTTGTGGAATCCGAGTCTTCCTGAAGTGACAGCTAGAGGATAACACATAGAATCTATAGTATCATTAGATGCCTAGCTTAAGTGATCAAATTGTTGTACACGAGTGTTGTCCAACAATCTCTGTCACAAGAATGCTTCTTTGTTTCTTTTTTGGTTTGTTTTTCCTAGTAAAGGATGAGAGGAGAGGAGGTCTCCATGTCATGTGGAACAGGCTTCATGTTCAGGGGAAAAAAGAAGCTAAATAAACAAACTGTGACTGTTCACTCCTTGGAACAAGCTTCCCCCACCTTGTCTCTGCTCAGACAAATTTGGCAAGGCATAGGTATCCAGTGTGTTTCCTGGGCTTGTAGAGTTGTATAATGTGTGGTGGAGGTGGGAGATGGGACAGGTATACAGGGTCTCCACACCAAACCCACCTGGTGGGCTCTGTGGCATAGATAAATACACTAAATTGTGAATCTACATAGAAACTTCATCATCCATAAAGTCAGTTGAAAGACATGGGATGGAATGTTTTTATGTAACATTTTTATTCCTCTGTGGTCAAGAAATCATTTAAACCAGCGTTGACACCTAGTCATTCAACATTAATTCACTATCCTAACATGGAGGAGGTCAATATGTTTGTGTTAGTGTATATATATATGATGATTTGCTTAATTGGAAAGCTGTTTTCTAGCAAATCCTACAATATAAAACATGAATAATTCAAAAATACTGTCTGGAGTAGTAAGAATCTGATGTAGAATATCTGACCTTAAAATATTACTAGCATCTATAGAAAAATGTAATATTTAAACCTACTATATTCAAGATTATCAGAGCTTGTATATTTCTTTGCTTCTGCCTATCCTAATGCCAAATTATATTGCTATAATTTTATATATATTTTTTTCTGCATGTGTTTTAAAACTCGTCATTCCCATTCTGTGCATTTATCTTGTTCTCTTTTTTCTAGTCATATAGTGCTCTTTTACAAAAAAAAAAAAAAAAAAAAAAAAAAAAGAAGAAAAAAGAAACAAACAAACAAAACAAAACAAACCAAACAAACAAGCAAACAAAACAAAACAAACAAACAAACAAACAAAAACAAGGACAGTAGCATTCCTGTACCATGTTGCTTTCAGCTGTCTGAAGACAGCTTCAAAAGACTTGGGAATTTATGTTGTTGTTTTTGTTATTTTGAAGCACTTACAGAATGTTTTTTTGGAATAGAAACACAGTAGGGTTCCTCTGCTCAGAAAACAAACAGATATTGAATGCACAGAATTGTGTCTGCAGACACAGTGGCCCTTATACAATTTTCTTATGTATGTAGCTGTTGACTTCAGCATACTTTTTTCCTGACTTAGCTTACTGTAGCTGAAAGCGTATAAGCCCAGTGAGCTTATAAAACACCTAATAATATTCTCATGGTTTATTTCTTCTTTTTCATTTTCTCTCTCTCCTTTTTTTTTTTTTTTATTTTTTTTTCTTTTGTTTTCTTCTCTCTCCTGTCCATGATTACTGTGATTAAGCAAAATTTGAATTAGGCTGTTCACTGTTGTAACAACAGTGACTCCTTCCAATAAGGAATGTTATTTGGATCCAGCATCTGATCTCATAGCACTATTAAAGGTATTTCTCCATCAAGTTGTGATCTAAAATCAACATCTTGAACACGAAAGAAATATGTTAGTGGGGAAAAAATTTGAAAATACATTAAAATCTTCTTCTGCGTATATATTGTTCCTTCACCTTGAGTACACAAATACATGAATTTCTGAATATATTGGATATATATATAGTCAAATATAATGTATTTGACTATATTGACAAAAGTAAACAAAACAAAACAACAACAACAAAACAGTGACAGTTAGTTTTAGCGAAAGTTAATCATCTTTAATATCCATATTTCTGATAAGCTGCATTCCAGAAGCAGTTGACAGGTACTTTTTTATTTGTCTTCACCTACATTTCACCTACATTCTCCTACATATTTGTCTTCACCTGTTATTGATTTTATTCTAATAAATTACCAAAACAAAACAAACAAAAAACTTTCTGTGCAACTTTATGTGCAATATCTTCTGGTTCATTTTCATGGGTGAATATAGATACATACGCAGAAAACAAAACCTGCTGAGATCCTTACCAAGACAAGAAGAAACTCTGAATAATTCCTTCTGAGTGAAGTAGGCATACTGTTTACTTTCATTGCTGTATCAGACACATAGAAATATTAGATTCAAATAGAAAACAGAATCTGGTATTCATGAGCAAACCAACATTAGCTTAGAATAAAAGAAAATGCTTTCCCTGAGGGAGTGTACCTCTGTGGGATTCTGAGAAGGTGTATCAATTTTGAATTTCACACACAGAATATCACACACACAGAATTTCTAGGTTGGAAGAGACCTCAAGATCATCGAGTCCAACCTCTGACCTAACGCTAGCAATCCCCACTAAACCATATCCCTAAGCTCTACATCTAAACGTCTTTTGAAGACTTCCAGGGATGGTGACTCCACCACTTCCCTGGGCAGCCTGTTCCAATGCCTCAAAACCCTTTCATCCCTGTCATGTGTTATTTTTATAATTAATAATATTTTTTTTCCTGGTTTTTAACGAATGGCCTGTCAACTTAGAAAGCAATAAAATTAATGGAATTTTTGAGTCCAAGACCATTTATGGCTTAAAGTTAAAGCCTGGGGGAATTGTTAAATATCATGTTGTTCCATTCTTTTTATTTCTGTAGCTTCTGACCAGCTGTAGACAGAACCAGCTCACTTTGTGTATAATAGTGATTTAAAAGACAAGCTGAAAGCTAGAACAACATGATTAAGAAATTGTTACCATAACATAAAGGAATTTCTTTAGACCTGCACAGAGCAAAATACCATCATTTTCTTTCCTTATATTTTTGTCAAGATTTATTGAAAATTTATTTTTTCAAGATTTATAGAAAATATTGCTAGCTGAAAATGTTGTTTGATGCTAGTAGTTTCATAGTGGTGATTATGCTGTTATTCCTTGGCAAGTCCCAAACTCAATAGCTCAACTGATTCATTTTTAAAAATGTAGTATTTATCTCAAAAAGTGAAGTATTCTACTGGGTATTGAGGTTTCTATATATCTCAAAGATATAAGTGGCAAGTTTATCAAGAAAAAATATTCTCTATAAATATATATAGAGAATATATATATTCTCTATAAATATTTAAATATATTATATATATATTATATATATATAGAAAGAGAGAGAGAGAGAGAATATATATATTCTCTCTCTCTCTATATATATTCTATATATTTATATATATATATTTATATACATATTTTTATATATATATTTATAGAGAATATATATAGAATATATATATTCTCTATAAATATATAGAGAATATAGCAGAAATATATATTTTTTTAATTTTCTCAAAATGTTTGAAATTTAAAATTATCTTACTTAAATTTTTCTTATTCTCTCATTTTTTTATTCCTTTACTGAATATGAATGCTTTGATTTTTTTTCTTTTCATTACTAACAAATTTTTTTAAATTAAAGTTAAAATTAAAGTTAAATTAAAGTTAAAAAAATAGTAGTTTCATTGTTGTTTTTATTTGGATTTTTTCCTAAACTTGAGATTTTTGAAAAGTGAGTGGTAGAAGAGAGAAAAAAAAAATTAAAAAAAAAAAAAAAAAACTCCTAAACAAGCCTGACATTTTATTGTGAAAGTGGCCAAAGAGGAAACTGAAAAAATTTAAATAAAGATTAGCAATAAAGATTTTGTGAGAATAGAACATTTAATTGGTTTTAATGAAAACCTGTGAAATTCAAAATGTTTAAAATGAAATATTAACAAGAAAAAATACAAGGAAACAAAAACTATACAAAACAACTGACATTATGTTTGAATGTAAAATATTATTTATGAGCAAAGTAAAGGATACATTACTATCACATGTAGATTTTTGGAGGCAAAGCATGAGCAAATGAAAAATTATTAATTATCACTCTGTGACCAACTTGCGTATTTGCTTTCAACTTCTCATCATTTTTTTATTTTTTTTTTCCAATACTAGTTGCCAGTTCTCAGAGTTTTATCTTGTAAAACTGATAGCTTAATGCTGTTAATAAAACAGCATTAATGTCCATACTTGTTCAAAGAAAATCTATCTAATTGTATTTCATCTCTGAAAGCAACAATACTGCAGATACCTGCAGTAGAGAGCCTTTTGAGATTGGGAAAACTGGGTTTGTTCGGCTTTAAAAAGAAAGATAAGGAGAGATCTTACTTCCTCCATGGACAAGTATAGATATCACAGAGACGGACTTTTCTGTGAGATGCACAACAGCAGGACAAAAAAGAAATTAATACAATTGGAACATGAAAAATTGCAATGAGGTAAAGAAAAAAATATTTGCTTATCTATTTATTTATTTATTTGTTTGTTTATTTTATCATGAGGATTGACAAAAAAACAGGTGACATTGTTGGCAGAATTTCCACTCTTAGAGAAAATCAAAACCTGATTACACAAATCCTTGGGTAATCTGATATAATAGCAGCTGCTTCAACTGCAGTCTTGGACTAGAAGATCTCCAGGAGTCCCTTGAAACTTTAGTTATTCCATGACTATATGATTAATCAAGAACTTCTATTGGTCTTCCATCTAGTGGTGAAGAATCACTATATTTAATTTATCTTCAGCCTTTCTCCTAAGAGTTTCATTTCAGGCAAGACCTTAGATTTTGTCTTGTAACAAGCTCTAAAGTCAATCTTTAGTCATGTCTTTGTAATTCCCAATATTCTTCAAATCTATTTCTTAAGAAGTTTGAAGCATCATTGCTTTTTCAGTTGTTTGTCACTTGGAAGAAGTTCCCTTTGATAAATATATGCAATTAATGTATTGCATATATATACATATATAAGTATATATGCGCAATATATATATATATTACATACATATATATTATATATTATATATTATATATTATATATTATATATTATATATTATATATTATATATTATATATTGTATATTGTATATTTTATATTGTATATTGTATATTGTATATTATATATTATATATTATATATTATATTATGTTATATTATATTATATGTTAATATAATATAAAGTAATATGATATATATTATATACATATTATATATAATGTAATGATAATATATTATATCTATTATATATATTATACACATATATTTATTATACATATACATATATATGTATATGTATACATATGTATATATATACGTATATAAAAATATATGTATACAAATATTTGCCACCCACTGAGTCTTTCTTTCTCATGTACCTTTTTTTGTTTGTTTGTTTGAGTTGAACATTTTAGAAATGCCCACAGCTTTCAAGTTGTAGGTGCTACTCAGAGCCTACGTTTCAAATTAAAGGTGTTTCTTCATTGAGAGAAACATCAGGGAGAGAAAACTTAAAGGATTTTATGTTTATGCACTTAGAGGATGCCTTAGGTAAGACCTCTATCTCCTTCTTCTCACTCTCCCTTTTGCTAAGCATCACCCAGACACATCTCCATTTTATTTTCTTCTTTTTCTACCAGAAAAAGAAGAAAATTTCCTTACCATTTCCTTACCCAAGAATTCAAACCTAGACACATTCTGACTACAGAAGAAAGAGTTCTTGCCAGTTCAGACTTTTTCCTTACTTATCAATGGATTTGTAAAGTTATCTTCATTTCCCATAAAAACTCTGACTAATCAGGATGCCCGATTAGAAGTAAACCACTCTCCTGAGCAATTCTACTCCTCTTAAGGCTTGAGGCCATAGACTAATACTCATTATGTTATCTGATAACCACATTATCATCATGGCACATGCATATGAGATGACTACAGACAGAAACTGCCACTGTGTCTGATTCACTTTGTTTTTCTTTCTCTTTGTTTTTCTTTCTCTTTGTGTTTCTTAGGATAACCTAACAGGATAACCTATTTATTTTTATAATTTTTAAATTGCAAATAATATGGAATACCATATTATTCTGTGTAGTTTCTTACCTCAAAACAAACAGCTGTTTCATCTGTTTTCCTATATTCAAGTAGTTTATTTTCCTCTCTTTTAAAATAGAACTTTTAAAAAGCATTTTAAAACTCATACTCAGGAAGGTAAGGGTTTTACTCTTGGCATTCAACTCTGAAGGAATTAAGAAAAAATCTTCATTCTTCTTGTGGTTGCATATTATCACCCACACATCTTTATGGAAGGAAATGTTAGGTACATCTTAAGTTTAATCTTTGTCTATCTTACTGCTTAGTGTTTATTTTCAGCAGTCTTCTATTACTCTTCTTTGAAGCCTGCTTTTTCTTGATTTTTTTTCTCAGTTAGTTCCATAAATGAAATATCACATGTATCCTTTTGAAATGCGGACTATCTACTCATATTTATCAAGATATTTTTCCCCTTTCCTGAACATTCTACTATCTTTTAGTTCAAGTCAAGCTCTTTTCAAATTCTAGCTATGTGGAGGTTTTAATTTTAACTTCATATTGTAATAAATGGCTAAGTCCCAAATAGGGTTACAGTCAAAGTTTACAATTTACTAAATGAATAGAGGTAAGTAAACAGTGCTGGGTGTGCCGGGAATCTCTGCTCCACCAAGACACACACCAGTTACTTCAAGCAGCTGATTTTTATGCTCCTAGGCTAATACATATTCATTAGTACTTCTAAAAAACCAACCAGGGTTATTATAATTAGTTTCCGGAATCCAAACCCTCCTACTGGAGCATGCATATCTGTCTCCAGTGGTCCTTCTGGGGGTCTCATGCTGAAGGCTCATAGTCTTCCTCCCTCTTGTCCTCCTTTGTCCAACTTGGCTGTATGTCAGAGACTTGTGCAACATCCCCTGCAAGCTTTGTCTTTTAGTCGTTCTTCAGTTTTCCCCTTCTCCTTAATCTCCTGGCCAGATATCAGAGACTTGCATAGTGTCCCATGCAATAGTCATAATAGTCAGCAGTTATTCTGAAACCCCCCAGATATCAGAGACTTCAAGGAAAAGCCTACAAATACATTTCCCTTCAAGCTCTTTATTGACATGAATTGTTAAAACATTCATTTGCAAGATACAGGAACTATATACATTAACCACTCTGTTTTTCTTAGGCTTGTGGTTGTACAAGAGTATGTAAGACAGAAGGTCACATTCATCATACCATGCGGCCCTAGCATTGTTCCATATTGACACGAATCAGATGAACACATTTCACAATATCCTTTGTTTATTTATATTTGATAGATTAAACAAGTACTAAAACAATATAAATCTGAAAGAAAAATTCTACTTTTTATATTTTTCCAATGTCAGCTTAACCTCAAGAAATATTCAACCCTCTACTGAACATATTTGTGAACTGACATACATCCAACATTCTTCTTTATTTAGAATTAATTAATGACATAGGAGCTATATTCAACACTATTATTACAGAATAAGTCTAAACCTCATTTAAATTTTGTCTCTTGGTCATTCATTGGAAGCATTACACTGAAAAAAATATGGAGAATATGTACAATGGGGATGTACTTATAAAATAGGAATGGAATTCCTATTCCCCCGACTTGGGTGCGGTGCTGGGGCCGGTCCTCTTTAATATCTTCATCGATGATCTGGACGAGGGCATTGAGTGCACCCTCAGTAAGTTTGCAGATGACACCAAGCTATGCGCATGTGTCGAACTGCTTGAGGGTAGGAAAGCTCTGCAGGAGGATCTGGATAGGCTGCACCGATGGGCTGAGGTCAACTGCATGAAGTTCAACAAGGCCAAGTGCTGGGTCCTGCACCTGGGGCACAATAACCCCAAGCAGAGCTACAGGCTGGGAGATGAGTGGTTGGAAAGCTGCCAGGCAGAGAAGGACCTGGGAGTGATGGTGGATAGTCGGCTGAATATGAGCCAGCAGTGTGCTAAGGTGGCCAAGAAGGCCAATGGCATCCTGGCTTGTATCAGAAACAGTGTGACCAGCAGGGCTAGGGAAGTGATCGTCCCCCTGTACTCGGCTCTGGTGAGGCTGCACCTCGAGTACTGTGTTCAGTTTTGGGCCCCTCGCTACAAGAAGGACATTGAGGTGCTTGAGCGGGTGCAGAGAAGGGCGACGAAGCTGGTGAGGGGCCTGGAGAACAAGTCCTACGAGGAGCAGCTGAGGGATCTGGGCTTGTTCAGCCTGGAGAAAAGCAGGCTCAGGGGCGACCTTATTGCTCTTTACAGATACCTTAAAGGAGGCTGTAGCGAGGTGGGGGTTGGCCTGTTCTCCCACGTGCCTGGTGACAGGACGAGGGGGAATGGGCTTAAGTTGAGCCAGGGGAGTTTTAGGTTAGATGTTAGGAAGAACTTCTTTACTGAAAGGGTTGGTAGGCATTGGAACAGGCTGCCCAGGGAAGTGGTGGAGTCACCATCCCTGGAAGTCTTTAAAAGACATTTAGATGTAGAGCTGAGGGATATGGTTTAGTGGGGACTGCTAGCGTTAGGTCAGAGGTTGGACTCGATGATCTTGAGGTCTCTTCCAACCCAGAAATTCTGTGATTCTGTGAATGAAGAATTTTGCTATTTCACTTCAGATATACATCTGGAATATTGATGCACAGAGTTTTTAGGAAAATGGAACAAACAAACAAACAAACAAAAAATACAAGGTTAGCAAATAGATATGCAGTAGAGAATAATTGAATCCTTTTGTGGCATAATCCCATAGACAGCTAAGCACCACATGCCTGCTCTCTCACTTTCCCACAGAGGAAGAGGAAAGAGAGCTAGAAAGGCAAAAGTGACAAAACTTGTGGGTTTAAATAAAGACACTTTACTAGGTAAAACAAAGAGTCGAAAGCAAAGGAAAAAAATCATTACTTCCCATTAGCTGCCAGATGTTTAGCCATTTCCAAGAAAGCAGGGCTCCATCGTGTGTAATGTTTACTTGGGAAAACAAATGGCCTAACTCCAAAAGCACACAGCTCTCCCCCTGCTTTTACGTCTAGACATGACATCACATGGTATGGAACCCCTTTTGTCAGTTAGGGTCAGCTGTCCTGACTTTGTCTCCTCTCAAACTCACTGGCAGGCCAGCATGAGAAGCAGAAAAGGTTTTCACTCCATGTAAGCACGGCTCTGGAACAACTAAAATATCAACACTTCATGGTCACAGATCCAAAACATAGCACCTTATTAGCTACTATGAAGATGTCTTCAGATACTGAAGACATTTAAATCAAATTAAAATTTAAATCTCTTTTCTTTTAAACATGAAGAAAATTATTTAGGAGGCTGTTCCTCCAGTGTGTTCCACTATAAGCAGACAAAATAGGTCTAATGGAGAGGATTCATCTAATTTTAGATATGTACACATTATGGACATCAGAGTATGAGTTACCTCAATGCATCTGACTATTCTAGGTAATCATTTAGTTATCTATAACAACAAGGTAGCTGTCTACATTTGGTTAGATAAAGGACACTTACATTGATTATAATGGGACTAGTTTTTTAGGCTTTAAAAAATGTCAGTGAGTATTCTTACAAAATTGTTTTTATTACCCCTGATACTGTAAGAGTAGCCTACATGTATTATATCTTCTATGCTGTCTCCACTTATAGTAAACTATGAACCTCTTAAGTCTATTTTTTTTTCTGTTCATTGTATCATAAATTGTTCATATTTAAAACACCTCTCTGACTTGTGTGCAGTGTGTTTCAGCTACTAGCACAGAGAAAGATCACACGGTTGTCTGTGAGACAGTACTCTGTGACTAAAAATTTTCTAAAGAAATTAACTATATTTTTTGACATCTTTGCAGAAAACAGTGTTCTGTTACTCAAAGTTTATTTTATATATATATAATTTCTGTTCTAAGTGTCTACATTGGTAATGACTAATGTTTCATTCTGGAAAGTGATTCCTAGTTCCAAAGTCAGGAAAAGTAACTCACGTTCTACCAAATATCAACTATCAGCTGACTGTGAATGCAAAATGGAACACAGTAATAGTTAAAACAATCAAAGTGCAATTCAAATCTCTGCAGTTCACCTAAGAGTTCCTTCCTTCCTTCCTTCCTTCCTTCCTTCCTTCCTTCCTTCCTTCCTTCCTTCCTTCCTTCCTTCCTTCCTTCCTTCCATGAAACTGGAACTTATAAAACATGGTTTAAAGAATAAAGTCATATTTTGCAGGTGAAAATATTACTGAGATAATGTTAGAGAGTGTTACACAGAAGACAGGTGCATTCTTGTTTTCATTGTTTATCGGAGTATCCCTGGACCATTTTCCTCATTGAACTAAATTTATGAATTTCAGGGGGGGGAATTGTTGGCAACTTTTACATTGATATGTGACAATGAATTATGATTAATACAGCGTACATGATTTTAAAACCACGATCCAGGTCTGATACTGAATTAATTATTTAACAGAATGGAGATATTCAAGGAAAATGAATGTAACTATAATCATAGGAATATTTAAAAAATTGAAATTAAATTAAAAACAAACAAACAAACCACAAACACTGAAATTAAAAATACTCAGACATTACTGAGGTATATTTATGAATATTTTTATTTTGGCTTTATTTTTTGACATCTTTGGCATATATATATATATATATATATATATATATTATTTTTTTTCCTGGTATTTTCCTGGTATTTTCACATTTTCTTAAAAGATTTTCTTTTGTATGTTCTCCAAGGTTTAGAGGTATGTTCACTCAAACTTGTTGCTTCTTCAGAAGGTGGCTACATGCCAAGAACTGTTGGCATTTTAGATTTGTTATTATATCTCTATTTGTAGTGAGCTTATGTTTTAAAGCAAATTAAAATATTATTTACTAAAATGTATATAATATTTATTTAAATATTCTGTTGTGTTTGAAGGGAAATTTTTACATTAGATGGTTCTAATTTCATTAATCTAAATGTATAAATTACGAGCTTAAAGAAACCTTTATTTTAAAAACAAAATAAATATAAATATAAATATAAATTATATATACATATACAAATATACTGTTCCGTATGGTCTTATATTTCCCACCAGGATTTTATTTTGAGATGAGATGATGAGAAGCTGTATAAATAAATCTTGAGATTCTAATTAATGTTATTAAAATTTGGTATGAATGCTTAGAATACTTACTTATTTGCTAAGAGATTAGACAATTGTGTTGGGTCCGTCTGAGCTGGAGTCACCTTTTCCCTGCAGCAGCCCACACAGTGCTGTACTCTGCACTCGTAGCTGGAACAGCACTGATATCACTCAAGTGTTGTGTCTATTGCTGCACAGTGTTGGCACAGCATCAGGACTCCTTCCAAGCCCCCAAGAGCCAGCAGGCTGGGGGTGGGCAAGTGATGGGGAAGGAACATTGCCAGGGCAGCTGACCTAAACCAACCAAAGGGATATTCCATGACACCTGGTGTCACACTCAGCAATAAAAAGGGGGGCTCTCATGAGGGAGTGGACTGTTCCTCCTGAACAACCACTATGCATTTTGAGGCCCTGCTTCCCAGGACGTGGCTGAACATCGCTTGTTGATGGGAAGTAGAGAATTTTTTTTTTTTTCCCCTCTCTCTGTGCTTCTGTGCAGACTTATTGTTTCTTTTGTTTCTTTTCTTCTCACCATTCCATTTCACTTTAATTAAACCTTTCTCATCTCAAACCTCTTTGAGGATAGGGGGAGTGAGAGAGTGGTTGTGGTGGAGCTCGGCTGCCCACCTGAGTAAAACCACCACAACAATAACAGTCAATTTAATACCTTTTAAATTTTAAATTCATATTGTCACTACTTGGTAAAATGGAACATATTAAATTATAATATACTAAGTTGCATTTTTTTTCTTGGATTCTGGAGAATCATCATCAACATTTGCAGTTAGAATAATGTAAATTTAATTTAAAAGGAACATTAAGCCTAAACTATCCTTAATCTTGAAAAGAAAAATAATGTTTTGTTTTATTTTAATATGCAAATGCATTTGATTCTCTTATTAATAACTTTATGTTATAACTTTCTGAGTTGAAAAACAAGAATATATTTTTTCCTATTTGTCCTCTAGGATTTTACAGTCACTCTGCATTCTTTATTCCTCACACATCATCATCCATAAATAATGATCCTGCAGACAGGACTCCAATTGCATGTCTTCTAGTTATACCCTAAGGCTATGATCCTTTAAACTGCATTTGGTGTGAACTGAAGTCATCTTGCAGGAGGCACAGAGAAATACAGCAGGCTGACTCTAAATAAATTTTATTCTTCCTTTCACTTTCCTGAAATATCTGCAAATGAACCAATTTGCACAAGACTAAATATTCACTGAATAATATCTGTAAATATTTTTCCATATATGCAATAATGACAAAAGCCCTCTTTGCAATTCAATACTCACTGTTTATGTGTACATTTCCATTCCCCATGACTAATAAACTGAAAATGTTCAAAGGAGAATAAAAATATTGAATAATGAAGATTTTTGCAAGATTGTCCTTAATCTCCAATAACAGTAATATGGGTAAACAGCAAAGCAAATATTAAGAAAGATGAATATGGGAAAATTAATAGGGCAGCAGACATTAGATAAAATGCAGATGAGTAACAGTTATTTTCCAGGATTGAATTAGTATCATATAATATATTATGTACATTACTATATAGGTCTAATAGGAGGTAGCATTAGTTCTTTAGTGCAGCATTTGGTTGTGTTTCCAGCTTATATTAATTATCTGTAAAAACAATAATTCAAAATAAATTGTACTCTTTGTCATATGGTCTGAATTTTCGGGTAGACCTGTGTGAAGCCAGGTGTTGGACTCAATGATCCTTATGGGTTCCTTCCAACTTGAAGTATTCTATGATTCTGTGATTCTAAATGGCCTTATAAAGATTTTTTTTTTCTCTCATTGGTTCATGATTTTCAGAAGAAAATAAACAGCAACAAAAACAATAACAAAAAGTGGACTCTGGAAGAGATCTGAAGAGATGTGGAAAGTCACAAAAAACCTGCAAATCTGGAGCTATGCACTCTTTCTTCCAAAGTTCATCCATTACTGAATATCCAGTATTTGTATTACCAAAATATCCATAAGAACAGGTTTTGGTCTTTTGTTTGTTTGTTAACAGACATAAAATTCATTCCTAACAGTTCAGTCTTTTTACATCCGCAAAATTACAGTAGTGCACCACCTGGAAAAGTATTGTGAAGGTTATGTATATAATTTCCGTACTTTGAACTTGCAGTTTGCTAAGAATAAATGTTCAGTTGTATAGTTTTAATTTAAATAGAAACACAGAATGTAAAAGGCTGGCTAAAGATGCAAAAGAATCAGATTTTTGTTATCGCTAAATCAGAGGAGACAGTTAAGAATAAAATCTTTCATATTTACTTTCCACTCTAAGGATTATTTATTTAATTATTTTGCCTTAAACTCAATGGTATACATATAAATAGTTCATAGTTTTGCATATTCAAACACTGTACACAGAAACTTCACTGCAATGTTGAAATAAAATTTTGCAATACCCTAGTATTTCTGTTCTTTCTTTCTGGACATTCATTCTTGAGGTCATAAAATTCATAAAATTCATATAATTCATACAAATCATAAAATTCAACGGGAATTCTTATGTTAATTGTACATTTGTCAGAATTTCCTATGGGCTCCAATCCTGAAAATGTCTAAAATAAATTAATAAATGCATTTAAAAAATATTTAAGGCCATTAAACATTAAAAAGTGTTTAAAAATTTTAACATTTTTAAACATTAAAAAATGTTTAAAAAATGTTAAATGTTTAATTTTAAAAAATGTTAATGTTTTTGTAGGAAATATCAGAAATTATTCTCCAAAGAAGACATTTTAGGGAACGTAGTATCAGGAATTCATTTTTTCCTTGAATAAAAAATTGGAATAAGAGGGAAACATCTCAGAAGTTTGTTTTTGGTATTAGTTTTGTCTTGAATTGTATTTATATTCTATATGTGGTCACGTGGTGATTTGAAGTTGTGACTAGGGCATTGTTGATAACACAACAATGCTTTAGTTGTTCCTGAGCAGTCCTTAAACAGAGTCACGGTCTTTGTTTCTTACACTACTCTGCTGGTTGGTGTTTTCATGAGGCTGGGTGAGGACACAGCCAGGAGAGCTGACCTCAGTTGACCAAAGGAATATTCCATACACAGAATCACACAATCGCTGAATGTTAAGGATTAGAAAGATCCTTGAAATCATCTAGTCCAACCCCCCTGCCAGAGTATATGATGTCTTGCTCAGAAAAAAAAAAAAAAAAAAAAAAAAAAAAAAGCTGACATGCTACCCAAACAAATCCTGAAGAGTTAAAACATTTATTTAGGTTTTACTTCACAATCAGTAAAATTCTGTTGCAACATCAGTTGAAAAATCACCAGTTTGTAAGTTGATCAAGTGAAGTGTTGTTTTTTTGTTTGTGTGTTTTTTGTTTGCTTGTTTTGTTTGTTTGTTTTTAATGTCTCAGTTATTCTCAGATAAAGTTTTGAAAGTCTAGCTAGTGATTTATTGTTCTCAGAATTATCTGGACATAGGCATTGGGAAGGAATAGCTACACCAATTTAATTATTGAAAGTGACAAAGGAAGAGCTGTGGTTTGTGAGGTCAGTAAGTAATGAAGCAATGAAAGAATTTAGCATTGGAGAAATTTAGAATTGGAGAATATAGTATTTGAGAAAATACAACTCCTTAGAGCTTATAGGCTTCCACATAATTAACTTCAGAATTTACAATTGTCTGTGCTGCTGAGCTTGTACTACTTTGCATCCTATTTGTCTGAATTGTGAATGTGATTCAGAACTGTTGATGCATTTGTGTACATCAGCACCCATGTATTTATACCATGCTCAGTGCAATTCCCTTCCACCCTGATGCTCATACAATGTTCAATCCACATTTGTAAGTTTAAACATTTATACCACATTGTCCTTTTCAGTAGGCTGATCTTTAATACATTTTCATTTTTTCCTCAGTCTTCCTATAACCTAACTGATGACAGTTAAAAATACAAGATGACTTTAGAACTAACACATACAACATATATTATAAATTTTTACAATTTATTGCAATTTGAAATTTTATTTTGGCATTTCAAGTAAAGGAATGTTGTAGGGGAAATGTAATTACAAAGTTAGAAATGCTCTTTACAACAGGAAAGGGGAAAAATCAAAGTTACGTTGCTTTATAATAGCAACACACTATAGTTCAAAGGTTTATTCCAATAATCTGCTTCAAAAAGACTTGTATGTTAACCTTGTAATCTTAAAAAAAAAAAAAAAACTTTTTTTTTTTTTTTTTGGTAAAACATACCATGGTTTCTCTTCATTTTCATGTACCATGAGAATTTGATTGTATACTTCTCTGAATTTTAATATAATTCTGAAACTATTAAATTAGAACCTGTTAGCAGATGGAGCCAAGAAATATACTAGCCAACTGACAAGTAAAAGATAAGTACAGCAAATATAGCAAAAGATAATGACTGCACAAAGGTGATCATCATTTTGAGTTTAGTAGAATGTTTACAGAGATGTTTTTCTTATAACTTCTTATCTCCTAACACCAGTTTCACATCATTATTAGGCTTTCACAGGTAACTGCAAATAAAAATGTTTCTTAAGTTTTTTACATTCAAAATTTAGGAACCTAAGTACATGATGAATTCTATACTCACACATCTGTATGCATATCACACACCTTTGTCTGGCAAGCTAATTTCTCTGGTACTTTGAAAACATTTTGGAAAGCCTTCAGGTGAGAACTGGTTTTGAATGGGATAATTAACCTTGACAGTAATTTCTTCATATCAGAGCCAAATAGCAGTTGGAAAGATGTATTCACTTTTCACAGAGTACTAAGTACTTATGGCTTAGAAAGAGACTATAATATGTTCCAAGAAAGTATATTTCAAACAGGTATTGAAGTGTTCCAACTGAGACTCATCCATCAACATCCTGAAGAAGGACATCATTCACACAGGAGGTAATAGAGGTCTGGCTGGATGTTTACAGTAGGTTATTTTCATTCCTAAAACAGCAAAAGCGACTATTTCCTGAATCAATATGATCACACAGTATTACTATCTAGTATGCACTATCCTAAACATTACCTTTCAAATTTCTTGAAAATTGATCTATCTTTCTTTCCTTCTGAAGCCATAAGAATTGAGAATAATTAATTAAAATTGTATATTTTAAATTACAATATGTCAAATTGTATATTTATAGTTTGTATAGTTATAATGTATCAAACTGCTTGTGTACTTTGAGTTGAAACAGATTTCTTATAAGAAGTGATCCAAAGCTTTTTTTTCAAAATAATAATACAAATATCAAATGACACGATGTTTGCCCCACAGGATACTGCTATTTAGAATATATTTTCTGAGAACATGTAAATAGTAACAAGAGACTTTGATAGCAACATCATTTGAATGTATATTTTTATTATATTTATTCCATTTTCTCTAAGGTGCTTTATTCTAAAGCTTCTCAGGCAAACAATGGGTGGGATTTCATTATATTATTAAGAGAAGTTATATAAATCAGTTCTTAATCTGTTTACAAATACTAGATAAGTAGGAAACACATACAGAAAGCAAACATTACAAGCCTATCCTGAGGAAAAAAACAAACAAAAACAAAAACAAAAACAAACAACAACAACAACAACACAAAAAAAAAAAAAAAACCTTCAAGTTGAGTTAATTTGCTTTAAAGAATATATTTAATATGCTTTGTTACCTGGTCTTAGTGAAGTCTTGAGAGCTATGTAGCCAGGAAAAGTCTCTGTACTTCACACAAAGCTGAATAGCTCTCTAAATGCTAATGACTGTGTTGTTTATTTTTTTTTCATAAAACCATAAAGACAGTTTAGACATTGTTTACACATATTCTTAGACATCTACTTTGTAGGATCTGAATACTACAGTAAAAGTTTCAGTATAATATGAACAATTATCAGTGGGCAAATTCGGTAAATTAACCTCATCAGTAATTCTTGTTATATTGATGAGAATTATCCCAAAAGAAGATATATTTTAAGATTTCTTAACAGATAAATAAAATAGTCTTAAGTAACTTTCTACAGGTTGTAAACTGTTCTACAGATTTCTCATAATGTGTAAATTGTCCTTGGAAGCTGGAAAAGTCACTTCAGTCCATTACTTGCAGTATGACATTTAATAGAATATTCTGTTTCACACTTCCTTCAGCATTTCAAGGATTTATCTCACAAATGGACACTTCAGACTTTTGAAAGAAGGAGCAACATTTACAGCAGAAAAAAAGGAAGGTGGTACTGTTCCTTACCTAGCCTGTGATATACCCTTTTGGTTTCATGATTGTTTCCTTATATGTACCAATATCTAAGGAGATAAGTTATCATAAAGTATGATGGTGTAAACAAATTACCTAAACAAGCTTAAATTTCCACTCATTATATTGATTACATATTGTGAGGTACAGCTTTTTATACTGTAAGGAATAAATGTATTTCATACTATGGAACAAAATAGAAAAGTGGTCAGTAATAAGTAGAAACTAAATCACAAAGTAGATAGTATAATTAGTATGCAAAATGAAGGTTTCTCTTTTGCAGTCCTGGTGACAACAGTGGAAGGATTCTGATCACAGCCTCAAGGCACCCCAGAATGTACTCTATGTTTTAAAAAGGAACAAAGACAGGATAAGAAATAAAAAGCTGTACTAGAGTTCTTAAATAGTGCCCTGTTTCTCATAGGATTCAGGTTTTCTGGCACACACAATTTAATAGGAAGAGAGTGAGTACCCTCAAGGAGAGATCTCACTTAAATTTGAAAATTTTAGGAATAATAATAAAAAATAATAATAAAAAGTTGAAATAAGCCAGCTGATGATGAGATTACTGCCTACATGGAAATATTGTCTCTTGGAAATTACTTGCCACAGGCACTTAAAAAATCCTTTGGCAGACATGTCAATAATTGCAGCTGTAATCTCCAAAGGAAATTCCAGAAAGGTCATTGAAATGTAGGGCACAAAATATGCTGTAATCTTAAAGCTTTCATGTTCCTAGCAAATTTTTAATTTTACTTTACAAATTCAGTAACAATTTGTTCTCTCTGTAAATTGAAGCCAGATAGTTGGGATTCATGCCTCACTACCAGGAAGATGTAGTTTCATTTATCATTCTTTAGAAGACTATATAATCATCTGAATGTTATAATCACAAAGCAAAACTGTTTTTTGCTGTTTGTTTTTGTTTTGTTTGAATATGTAAATAATCCTTCTGAGAAAGGATATGACTGCCTGAAAATTTTCCCAGTGCTACCTTTTCTCTCTCAGACAGGACTAAATTTCCTATCCAGTTCAGATAAATAAATAAATAATAATAAAAAAAGTAAAAAGTATAGGTAGTTTTAGGTTTATGAATGTAAATGTTATATGTGACTGACATATGAAAAGTTACCTAATACTTATACCTGAACCACCACAGTGAAGTCAATTGAAGACAATTTTTTAATTTAATTTTTAGTTTTCACAGTCTATAAATTGTAATACTTTTTTCTTCTAATGATATATATTAATATGTTAGTTAAAAGAATGCATATTTCCTAGCAGTGTATACTTGGTACTCAGTAAAGCCTCAATAAAATGTAACTTTCCACTCTGCTTTAAGAAAATTCACCCTTTCTTCATCATGACCATATTCTTGACTGCTGCAGTCCAGGAAACTTCAACAAGTGATTCTGCGAACAAGTGGTGGAGTAAGAAATATAGTCTTTAAAATAAAAAATAATCTCTTATAACCATTTGCAGCATTTTTTTTTCTAGGTTTAAGCCACTTCAAAATTATTACTTATTGACACTTTTTAGTCAAATGAAAACATTGGTTTTCTGGATAATTTCATGAGTGAATCATAAGAGACCTGTAAAATTTTACATATTTCTGAAACTCTTCTACTGAATATAGATCTAATCTACTTTTTTTCTTCACAGTTATTTGAAATGTTGTTGCTATTACTACTAATTACTACTAATAATGGTACCTATTACTACCATTGCTATGGATGAAAACGTACACATTAATTAGGCATTATAATTAATTAGCTGTTTTCATGGTATTTCGTTAATGTTTCTGCAACTTTTTGATATTTGTTGATATCTTGACGGTGACCAGAAACAGCTTACATTCACCTAGTAATAAAGATAGAATTAACATAATAGTTGAAGAACACACTGAAGGATAGTGTGTTGATTTTGATACAGAAAGCTGTGTGTGACACATACATTTGCTCTCCAGGGCTCCTGCAGAGCTGAGGTGAAATGGACTGTAAAGTGGTAACACAGATAACCTTTCATATTATTATGAAATTATGGAAATGAGGGCCTAAGGTTAGCTTGCTGCAATATTTTTTAATTTATAAAATATTAAAATCAACCTGTTCTTTGTATAATAGAGTTCCTTGTAAATTCTATGACAAGAGTTAAAGAGTTTCAAAAGTTTTTGTAGTCCCCTGTCTAATTAACATTTCTGTTATGCAACCTACATTTCCCAGAGCTGTAACTGAAAAGACCCCCAAAACACCACTTTTTGCTTGAAACATTTTTGCAACATGTTTAAGAGATCAAAGGTAGGGTAATCAGTGTTTGCACACCTTCTTCAGTTGGAAATAACAAACAAATTTAACTCATATTGCCTCAGCAATTTGCAGAAGAAAAACTTTCCATGCTAGTATATCTCACTTGACTCTAATGGAAGCTTAGAGATCCTGTGCTGTAATTACATGTGTTTAAGCTATAAATCTATATAAAAATTATGATTCAAAACTCACTTTCCATTTCTTTTATTTTCCTTTCTTTCTCTCTCTTCTCTTCTCTTCTCTTCTCTTCTCTTCTCTTCTCTTCTCTTCTCTTCTCTTCTCTTCTCTTCTCTTCTCTTCTCTTCTCTTCTCTTCTCTTCTCTTCTCTTCTCTTCTCTTCTCTTCTCTTCTCTTCTCTTCTCTTCTCTTCTCTTCTCTTCTCTTCTCTTCTCTTCTCTTCTCTTCTCTTCTCTTCTCTCTTTTTTTCCTTTTCCTTTTCCTTTTCCTTTTCCTTTTCCTTTTCCTTTTCCTTTTCCTTTTCCTTTTCCTTTTCCTTTTCCTTTTCCTTTTCCTTTTCCTTTTCCTTTTCCTTTTCCTTTTCCTTTTCCTTTTCCTTTTCCTTTTCCTTTTCTTCTCAACTTTATCATGATCTGAGATCTGAAAATGCTGACTTCAGTGACAGTGACTCCACCACCTCCCTGGACAACCTGTTCCAATACCACTCTGAGAAGCAATTTCTCCTAATTTCCAACCTGAACCTTTCCTGTAGCAACTTGAGACCATTTTGTCCTGTTGTATCACTAGTTGTCTGTGAGAAGAGGCTGACCCCCTGCTCCCCTTTCAGGGAGTTGTAGAGAGCAATAAGGTGTCCCCTGAGTCCTCTTTTCTCCAGACTAAATAACCCCAATTCGCTCAACTGCTCCTTATTTCACTTGCATTACAGACCCATTAAAATGTATTGGACAGACACTAGAAGAAGATCTGAAAAAAAAAAAATTAAATGTTATTAAATAGGCAAACATTTATGATCCTTGTTTACTATTGTTTGCTTTTATTATTATTATTTATTTTTTTTTATAAAGTAAGTGTTTAAAAATCTGACAAATGAATTTTGAATTCATCAATTTACAATTGTCTTTTAAGTGTAGAGTTCAAACAGGAACTATTTATCTTAGCAACAATACATGGAGGGGAATTATCCATACAGTTATTTGGAAACAAATTTAAGCTGAAGAAAAATCTTTCATGCAGCAGACAATGGTAAAAATGAAGCCACACCTATTTACTTCAGGGAGATTTTGTGCAGAACAAGGATCTTAGCTGAACAAGGATCAGCTCCTGTGTATATTCAGTCAATACATTAGATGAAACTGAGCTTGTGTCTATGCAGCTAAATTGTTGTTAACTTTACCAATTTAATTACTTTTTATGGTATAATACTGGACACAATTTAAAATATCTCCTGAAGTTTTCCCTTTTCCCCAGCAAGTTTTACCTATCATGTTTCCTTACTTTCATGTAGTTTGAAATTTTATTGCCTATTAAGATGACTTTGTGTTAGTATTCCAGCATTCAGTAGCAAACTAAAGAGGATGTGGAACTGGCAAGAGAAATACAGGAAAAAAAAATAATTCAAAAAGCTAAAGGGAGACAATTTATGAATCACAATAACATCAGGAGAAGTATTTCTTTATATCTTTGGTGAAAAATCCTTTGAATTTTCTGAACTTCTGAATTATCTATGAATATACATGGACTATACTACATGTTATAATAAATTTCATAAAATAAATCATACAAATTTATTTCCAACCATACAGTAGAATGGTAAATACCAGAATAAATGATTTTATTTAATGATAAAGCATACAATGATATCAGCATGTTTTATAGTTTTAGCTATATACCTAAGTTAAAAAAAAAAGTTCCTATTCATGTATCATCAAAGAGAGTTATGGCTACATATACACTTGATGAATTCTGAGAATGGGATGATGTGTCCAGCCTCACAGGATTCACGTTTCATTTAGTCAACATTGTAAAGTAGTATTGTGAACACATTTTGTCTCTATGCCTTGTTTCCTGAGTGAATTTTAATTATAATTTTATTAGTAACATATAACAGCTTATAACATTATATCTTAATAATAAACGTTATTATTTTTGTTATTATTATTTCTGATTGAAATCATAGCTAGAAGAAAAAAATACATAGGACTTTAAAATATATTACCTGATATATTGTGCTTATCTTTATCTCTGTATTGAAAATAATGATGATGATGATGATGATGATAATAATAATAAACAATAATCATAATAAACAATAATAATAATAATAATAATTTGGTCATAAAGGTTCACACCACTAAATTAACAGATGGTGGTAATCTTGTTTACACATCAATGTGAACATAATATATTTTTATCCCCAAATTTCTTTCTGAAATAGAAGCTATATTCTGAAAAACAATAAAACAAAAAATTAAGTACTTTTTTTTTAAAAAAGTACTACCTTGAAAACATCCATAACCAATTAATCAATTTACATTGTATTTCATATGTCAATTGGGAGCAGCACTGCTCACTTCTATGTATAGAATCTTCTTTATATTATCCTTGATAGATTTTTCAAAGTCTGCTTTAATTTAATATTTTAAGTAACAGTCCTCAATCACTTCTGGTTCTAAAAGGCAAATAATATATGAAATATATCTTATATGAAATAATTAAAGATATATGAAATATATCTTATCTTAAATTTTTCTATTTTCATTTAGTGCTTCTAACAATAGAAATTTTTTGAAAAGTCTATGACTCTTCATTCTTATTTTGATAATCTGAACCTGAGCTAAAGAAATTTTCAGGCTAAAGAGAAAGCAGGGGAGTCAGAGACATTAGTTAAAGATTACAGTGACATTTGAGAGTGGGGAGATAATGTCTCTGAGCTTTGACATAAAACCACTTTGACATAAAACCTTTTTACATACATATATAGTAGTGGGAAAAACAGGTTTGAAACTTCATCAGGTAATGAAAGGAGCTGATTTCAAAAACTGAGTGTTACCCTGACCACTGGATTCTTGTATGCACTGGAGATATCACTGCCAATTTTCTTAGTGACCATTTGCCTTTTTCTAATGAGATTAGTTTAGCATCAATATTAAGGAAAGGATTCTAGGCAATTAATTTTATGCAAAGGAAGACAGCAAATAAGATAACTTCTGGATTGAACACTGACATCTCCAGGCTTATCATTTCTCATTTTCCTTACAGAGATCTTTATTTGGCAGAACTGTCTGAAGTGGCTTCCTGATCAATGAACTTTTTTTTTTTTTCTTTATTTTTTTTTAATCATATGAGTGGTTTTGAGTACAACATCATTGCATGAAACACCTAAAAATGCTACATATAAAATAACAATTCATAATAATAACAATAATGCTTAAAAATGATATGGTGTACATGTACATGTCACCAGGCCCTAAGGAGTTGTAGTTGTTGTGTCAGGTGGTCCTGAACTTGCTCTTTGTTTGCTATGGGAGGGATTCTACTCCTCCAGCCCCCGCCTAGAGGTTTGGGTACTCGAGAGATATGAGAAGTCTGACCACAAATGAAGACCAAGGCAAAGATGTAATCATATGCACTGGAAGATTTTAACCTGAAAGAAGCTTTCCCAGAACCTTCACTGATAGACTTCATGATTTCCACATGTCATCAAAATCATTAATTAGTTCCCTGTGAACCAAATAAAATCTGAATGAAATATTTTGAATAGATAACAAATGTAATGCCTGACAATAAATCTCTACAATTTTAATTACTTCAATTTCTAATTACTTCAATGTCTAATCCATCAAAATCAGTATATATAACAACTGGTCTTGCCACTAAAGACTGAGGCAAAGAAGGCATTAAGCACCTCAGCCTTTTCCTCATCTCTCATCATTAAGTTTCCCCCTGCATCCAGTAAAGGATGGAGATTCTCTTTAGTCCTCCTTTTCATGTTTATGTATATATCTTTAACAGCAGTAGCTGGATTGAGTTCCAGATGAGCTTTGGCTTTTCTAATTTTGTCCCTGCACAACCTTAAAACATCATTATAGTCCTTCTGAGTGGCCTGCCCTCTTTTCCAAAGGTCAAAAAGACTCTTCTTTTTCCTAAGCTCTAGCCACAACTCTCTGTTCAGGCAGGCTGGAAGTCCAAGAGAGCAGTTTTACTGATACCCATCCTGACTCAACAAGAATAGATAACTCTACCATTTTGTGGTCACTCTGCCCAAGACAGCTCCCAACCACCACATCTCCCACCAGTCCTCTGTTTGTGAACAGAATGTCCAGTGGGTCACCTCCCCGGGTAAGCTCTCTAAACAGCTGCATCAGGAAACTACCTTCCACACTCTCCAGATACCACTTAGACTGCTTCCTCTGAGCCTTACTGTATTTCCAGGATATGTCTGGGAAGTTGAAGTCCCCCACGAGAACAAGTGCTGGCAATTGAGCAACTTCCGCCAGCTGCCTGTAGAACTTCTCATCTGTTTTCTCATCCTATTTTGGCGGTCTATAACAGTTTTTAAGGATGCTTGCTTTGTTGGCCTTCTCACTGATCCTAACCCATAGGGACTCAACATTATCATTCTGAAGTCTCAGAACTTGAAGTCTCAAGTTCCACAACATCAAAACACTCTCTAATATAGAGAGCCACACCATCACCCCTTCTATGTTGCCTGTCTCTTCTGAAGAGCCTATAGTCAGTCATTGCAGCACTCCAGTCATGGGAGTGGTCCCACCACATTTCAGTGATGGCAACCAAGTCATAGCTAGTCTGCTGCATGATGGCTTCCAGCTCCTCTTTTTTGTTGTCCACACTGTGTGCATTGGTGTAGATGCACTTCAGTTGGGCCATTGCCCTGGCCCTGACATTGTTCCCCCGGCACACCTCTAATGAGTTTTATTTCATCCTTGTCCTCCTTACCTAGTTTAAAGCCCTCTCAATGAGCCTTGCCAGCTCCTGGGCTAGTATCCATTTCCCCCTTAGAGATAGGTGGGACCCACCTGCAGTTATCAGGCCGGGTGCCAAGTAAATCACCACATGGTCAAAAAAAAAAAAACAAACAAAATTTCTGTTTTGGCACCATCCTCTGAGTCACATGTTTATCAGTTGGGCTTTATGGGTCCTCTCTGTACCCCCACTATAGGGATGGAGGAAAACACCACCTGTACTCCTGCTCCATCTACTAATCATCCCAGTTCCCTAAAGTCACATTTGATAGCCTTCAGGCTTCTCTCAGCAATTTCATCGCTTCCAGCCTGGACTATCGAAAGAGGATAGTAATCAGAAGGGCGAACCAGGTTAGGAAGGTTTATGGCAATGTCTCTGACCCGGGCCCCAGGGAGGCAGGAGACTTCCCTATGGGACCTTACATATAGGGTCCTCCATTCCCCCGAGAAAGGAGTCACCTGCAAAGATTACCCTTCTTTCTTTCTTAGTGGAGACAGTCTTGAGGCATGGAGTTGACTTCCTCACTCTAGGCATCCTCCTGGTTGGACTTTCCACCTCATCTTCACCCACCAGTCTCTCAAGCTCCAAGGCCTCAAACCTGTTGTGTAAGGGCACCTGGGAAGGCAAGGCCAGTAGGGAGGGGGTTTGCCTGAGATGCCGAGCTGGGACCTGTTTCCATTCCTCTTCATCTCCTAGGTCCCCTCCCTCTGCTCGACAACGACAGGGCAGAGGGTCCACCACTGTTTGGGATGTCTCAACCTGGTGCCTTTCTTCCAGGCCTTTGCAGAGAGTTGCTCCACCAGTCTATCTCCTGCTCACACTCCTTGATAGCCCTTAACCTCTCCACCTGCTCTTTGAGCTCTGCCACCAGGCTGACAGATCATCTACCTGCGCACACCTCACACATCTGAGGGTGTCTCTGCCACCCTCAGATGTCAGCAACAGGCTCAGGCACTCCCTGCATTCAGAGACCTGAACTGCTGCATTTTTGAGCAGGCACTCAGTCTAGGTTGACACAGACTTTCTAGAAAGAGCTTTAAAATTACAAATAAGTATCCTGGAATAAAATTGCATCCAAAATATCAATGACTCTTACTTTTATGCAGGTAAAAGCGAAGAGCCAACACATACCATGAAGAACTCAGAAAGACTGTAAGTAGAGTCAGAAAATGTTACTCACAGACAAACTGTTCAATTTCTGACCTTAGGAAAATATATGAAACACATTCAGAAGATGTTGTGTTTTTTACCGTGCTAGGCAGCCAAACACCACAACTGCTCTCTCATTCCCCCTCTTTAGATGAGGAGGGGAAGAAGTAAAGTAAAGAGCAACTCACAGGTTGAGATAAGGACACTTTAATTAAAGGGAAATAATAATAATAATAATAATAACAATAATAATAATAATAATAATAATAATAATAAAGGAAAGATTAACAATTTAACTAAAGGGGAAATAAAAAGGTAAAGGTGAAAAGGAAGGGGGAAAAGAAAAAAAAAAGGAGGAAAACAAACAAACAAAACAAATAAAGGCAAGCGCAGAGGAAAGAAATTACTCCCTACTTCCCACAAATGAACGATGATTGACCACGTCCTTGAAGCAGGGCCTCAATGCACGTAGCTGGTGTTCGAGAGGAGGACCGACGTTTTCACAACGAGAGCCCATGCCTCCCCTCTTCTTCCTGTTTCCACCTTTTATTGCTGAGTGTGATATCACATGGTATGGAATATCTCTTTGGTTGGTTTAGATCAGCTGCCCTCTTCTCACTTTTTGCCCACCCCCTAGGAGGGTTAGCGAGAAGCCCGATTCTGTGCCAGCACTGCTCATCAGTAGACACAACACGTGTGATAACACTGCTGTTCCAGCTACAAGTGCAGAGCACAGCACTGTATGGGCTGCTGCAGGGAAAGTTAACATTCCAGCCAGACCCAGTACAGAAGATCAACTTAGAAAGTTAAATTCATAATTCCAAGAAATATTAAAAATAAAGTGCTCAATAAAAAACAGCATTCCGCTCCTGTTCTACCACTCATTTCTCTAATGTTGCTGTTAAAACTGAATTAGAATTAATCTACCTGCTGAGGATTTACAAATGAGAGAGGGGGGCAAAAAAACACAATCAAACAAAACAAAACAAAAAAGATAGTAAGAAGAAATTCTCACAATCCCACATCACATTGTGTTAAAATGAAAAATCAGTCTATTACAGTATTTTCATTTTGACTTTTTCTTTTATTTGTCATAGTGTGTGGTTGTGTTTTTTTCTTTGTTTACTTTTTTTTTTTTTTTTTTTTAACTCCTATATTCTCCAATTGGACTGTTACTTTGATGACACCAAGTTAGGTGTGTGTGTCAATCTGCTTGGCTCTGCAGGAGGATCTGGATAGGCTGCACCGATGGGCTGAGGTCAACTGTATGATTTAAATAAGGCCAAGTGCTGGGTCCTGCACCTGAGGCACAACAACCCCAAGCAGAGCTACAGGCTGGGAGATGAGTGGTTAGAAAGCTGCCTGGCAGAGAAGAACCTGGGAGTATTCATTTATAGTCGGCTGAATATGAGCCAGCAGTGTACTCAGGTGGCCAAGAAGGCCAACAACAGGAGGCTTGCATAGGAAACCAGTAGGTCTAGGGAAGAGATTTTCCCCCTGTACTCAGCTCTGGTGAGGCCGCACCTCGAGTACTGTGTTCAGTTTCGGGCCCCTCACTACAAGAAGGACATGGAGGTGCTCGAGACAGTCCAGAGAAGGGCAACGAAGCTGGTGAGGGATCTGGAGAACAAGTCTTATGAGGACTGGCTGAGGGAGCTGGGATTGTTCAGCCTGCAGAAAAGGAGGCTCAAGGGTGACCTTATCGCTCTCTACAGGTACCTTAAAGGAGGCTGTAGTGAGATGGGTGTTGGTCTATTGTCTCATGTGCCTGGTGACAGGACGAGAGTGAATGGGCAAAAGTTGCGCCAGGGGAGGTTTAGATTGGGTATTAGGAAAAACTTCTTTACCAAAGGGTTGTTAGGCATTGGAATGGGCTGCCCAGGGAAGTAATTGAGTCACCATCACTGGAGGTCTTTAAAAATATTTTAGATGTAGAGCTTAGTGATATGGTTCAGTGGAAGACTTGTTAGTGTTAGGTCAGAGGTTGGACTCGATGATCTTGCAGGTCTCTTCCAACCTAGACGATTATGTGATTCTGTGATTATTGAGAATGTAACCTACAAGTAAGCACCAAAGTAAAAATACCCTAGGAAATAAAAACATGGAACATGGATACATACTAGAGACATCAGAGTCACATATGCGAAAATCATATGCTATGTTTTTGTAAATTACAATTTTTGATCTACATAAAATACATAAAATGTATTTTTGTCCTAGAATCTTACAGTCAATCTATTTTCAGCTACCATTACCAGAAAATAGTTTAACCATGTTGTGAGCTTTTAATTTTGGAAAAAAAATAATAATAATAAATAAACACATAAATAACTGGTGAATTATTTAGAAATTAAACAAAACAGAACAAGAAGTATGATTAACTGCAGTGGACTGAGTATGAATAACTGAAAATAAAACAAACACAAATATTGAAATCTTAGATGAATTGAATATACAAATGGAACCTTTGCCCTGACATGAATGTGGTGGGATAAATCAGTGTGTTGTGAAGGACTTTGCTGATATCATTGCAAAACCACTCTTTGTCATCTTTGAAAGACACTAGTATCCTGGTGACAAGAATAATGAAAATACATGTCTCCAAGAAAGTTAAGAAGAAGAACCCAAGGAGGCTTATGAGTCTCACTTAGATACCTGAACATACCTTAAGCATTAATATTGGATTTGATGTTGCTTACCATCTTTATAAACAGTCTGAGTATCAGAATTCATCAGGAGGTCTGCAGAAATCATTAAACTGGTAAGAGCAGTTGATACTTGGCTAGTTGATGCAACGGGTAGGGTTAATGTTTAAAACTACATTGACAAGCTCTAGGAAAGGATATCATGGAGCTCAGCAGTAGCAAAACTGATATTCCAATGAAACAGGGAAAGTAAGTGACATAGTGAAGCTAATGGATGAGAAAAAATAAAGTTTACCATATAGTTCTCTGGGTGTGTAAAAGAGCACTATTACATTCCTGAAGTACAAGAGAATGAATGTTGAAATATATAAAATTCTAAATGATGAGAGTATTTGTGAATGAATGTTCAAAATGTTCAAAATGTTTGAAAAGGAACCAGAAGTTATAGAAAAATACTGCACTAAATACTCCAGAATGTAACATAATAATCAAATTCTTTACCTGTGTGGTAGCATGAATATAAACTCTACTCAGACTTGGAGTTTTGGGGGCATATTAAGATCACTGCTTAAACAATTATGAATTTGGATTCATCATTGCATAAATATTTGCAAGAACGTGGAAGGTATTTTAATGGGGTAGAAAAGAGGCAATTCCTTAATGTTTGGACAGAAAGTAAAGGTTTCTCTGAATAACGTTTAAAGAAAAATTAGTGGAAGGAACGAGAATGAACACAGTAATAGAAACAAAAATGGGTTATATTTCCATAAGAACATATTTAACAAGGTTGAATGTAGCTAGCTATGAATAGAGAGGATGGAATATTTGAAATTATTTAGGAAGTAATCACTAAAACAAGCATTTACTTTGAACAGAGTAATTTGATTAAAGTATAAGGTATAGAATGTACTTCTGAGGAGAAAGTGTGTATCATTGACCAAAGGAAAAGCACTATGGACATTATGGGCATTAAGGAATTTAAAAATAATTGAAATAGAGAAAGATGTAGATTCAAATGGGAGTTTTTAAGATGGCAGAGTATAACATTTTCATTTTGGGGAGAAAGACTCATTGGAGCAAATGTTATGTTGTACTCTCCTTGGTGCATTCCAACTCCTACTTCCCTAAGACTAACAAGGAGAGATTTGATTGGAGTTATAGGGACAGGATTAGGAGTTTTAAATAGCATAGATGCTGAAGTACTCATAAATAAACTAAACACAGCAACAAGTGACTTAAACAAATTGGAAAATCCATTGCATTTTTTTTCTGTTCACTTTGAGAACTAACCAATGTCTTTAATTAGATATATGCCTCAATAGGAAAGAAATAATAAAAGGGACAATAAACTGATTGTAGATGCACTTGGTCTAGACCAAGATAATGTTTCTCTAGTTCTTAGTCTTATCCAAGTTCAACTGTGGATGGAATCTATGGTAGCAACAAATATAAGAGAAGGTAAAAGTGGCACCTTCTCCACTGAAAAAATTTGAAAAGTAATAAAACTGAATTTCAAAGGGAATTCCAGTTCTGGTGGCACTTACTCGATTTTACTTATAATCCCTTTAGCAACAAGGCCACAGCTTTTGTCTTAACAATACACAATACTTTGGCATAAACCATATAATTATTGCACTAGTATTAAATCACAGTGGAACCACACTCTGTCCATTAGAACATTTAATATAGGCCCAACAAAGTGGAAATAAATGGCAGACAGTAGATGTTAATACATCTGTTGTATGGGAACAAAGAGTTTTATTTGTGAGAGTAATACTATCAAAACCCAAGACATTCATCTTGGCACTGAACTAACTGTTTGTCATTTTGATTTGTTATATTTCATGATGAAACCCCAAAAACTGTACTAGTATATATCAGAAAGGGAGGTGCTTGCATGACAACCCTTTGTGTTCTTTATATTTGTAGATAACACTACTGTAACTACAAGTAATCATTTAAGTACTTGCATTTGTAACTTTGCTAGAATTGTGGGATGTGACTTTAATTGTTCAGCTCCTGTTACATTTTATCAGTTATTGTCATCTAATTAGACATTGATTCAAGATTTATTGTCTGCTACCATCCAAATCTTAGCATGGTGAAGAAATTTCTACAGCACAATGGCCTGTGGTAACTGCTAGAATGTGCCTGACATAATGGGCAAAATAATCAACATTCATCATGATACAGAAAAAATACACCATTTCCTGGAAAGATTGAAAAAAGGATGAAGAACACCGTTTGTGGAACACTCTTTTTAGATAGTCACCAACGGTGACAGAGTTTTTAATTCTATGCTTCAAACAGTTGTGATTTTACTAACTTTAAGACTAAAGTGTCTATTATCATAATATATGTGAATGTTTGGCATACGACAAAGCAAATAATTCAACTCCAACCATCCAAAACATACAAATTAATGCACAGCAAATGACAATATTTCACTGTATACTTACTGTGGATGTGTAAGTGCATAAATTTTTAATATACTATATATGGCACAGAGGCAACAAATGACCAAACCACCACTTTGTGGTAAAGTAAAATGAATTGATTATAGTGACAGGGTGGAATTTGATGGTGTTCTCCTCAGCCAATCCCACCATTTAAGCAGAACATTCAGAGTGAGTACATAAAGATCAATGGAAATCGTGATGGATGTGCCTGGTCATGATGGTTGTGTCCTGAATTTGAGGGAGACAGAAGACAAATAGCCAAGGACTAATTTGAACTCCTCACCACTCCCCACAGTGCTGGGCAGATCAAGTCCAACTCAAACCCAATTTGGAAGAAACTAATATCTGTATGTAAAAATCTCTATAACTCAATCATCTTACCCTATGTCGTGTTAAGGGGTGTAGCTGACTAACCATTACGGGCCCGGTCGGATTCAGGGTACTGAACCAGTTGGACATTCACCAACAATGCATTAACCGTCTGGGGGTCTGGTTGGATTCAGAACACTGAACTATCACGGATAACCACCCTTACCCTAGTTGCACTTAATGAGAGCTATCACAATGCAATCAAGTATGGTTTATTACAGCAACAGATAATCAGGTTCTTTTGGATTGCCAGCGATAGTGACTGTCTGCAAAAGCAAGCTAGCATGCATGAAATATTCAGGTGTTACAGGTGTTACATGTGCGCAGCCTAGAAATAAACACGTTAAAAGGATCAAAGACTCTATAGAGATTTATAAGCAACTATTCAGATCTCACCCAAAGGCGTCCCTATGGGGGGGGGGGGGAAGAGAGGCTCAGCCCATCAACTGATCCCAGGACTCAGGAGGTCCTAAGGATGTTGTATTCCCTCAGGCTGGTATCTCCCCTGATGGCCCCTGATGGTGGTATCTTCCCTGACATCCCCTCTCTCTTGGGCCAATTTATATTATTTACTATCTTTTAGGTGGAGCTTGAGTGACTCTAGTCAAGCATATCTTAGTTATGATTGGTGAAAAGTTCTCCCGTCTCCGCTTAAAGTAATAGGCTCCGAGAAATTCAGAGCACATGCTTGGTGAGGGGTGGTCGCACCTTGGAGGCAGGTAGCTTTTGGGATGGAGGTGTGTTTTGGTATTATAATGATATTATAATGAGCAAAAAGTACACTAGGGTACATTTGTCAAAACATGACAGGTCCTTGGCTCAGGGTGGCAATAGTGCAGCTTATCAGTCTCAGTGTGGACAAGAACAATAGAGTCCCCGCCTGGTTACAGAGCCTAGCTGTGGTGTCTCCACTCCACTCTATGCTCTGTACTGTTCCTTAGGGCTAGCACACCAAGTTTCCCCAGCACAATAGCATCTAAGGTTGGAAGCCCAGGGAACGCTTAGGTAATGCAGCTATGCCCTACCCTGAAAGCCTCTTCAATGCTGTACATTTTCTTTAAAATGTGAATGTTAATTTTATTTCCCTAGTTACCTCAGGCAATTACACCATACCCTATAAGATGATTTTAGAGCTCTCCTGGCATGATGGCAGGCTGCACACCAAGACCTCCATTTGGGCAGGCATGCCTCCCAGGGTTACTTCTGCAGATTGAGAAGACACTTATTAGTACAGATAGTTGTTAAAAGGATTAAGAAAGTAACAGCATGCTAATATGCTGTAATGGTATTTTGTGATCATACTTTATGATCTTAACTAAACAGCATAAAGGATTAATATAATGCATATAATCTTTTAGACATAAAAAATTGACCAAGTATGGGACGAGGAGTAGATTCAGATAAACCTAGCCTCCTTACATCTTTGATTCAAGGAGTTTAGAAGTCAAGGTGGTCCACTCTGAATCTTGTGATGCAATTTGAGAGTTTCCTTGATATATTGCCACCTAACCCAGTTCCTTATGCAATCTCTATGCAGTATGTAATTACTTTCATACAATGTCCTTGAGTAGTATATAGTGTCTTTTATATAATATGTTGCTAAGTGCTATACAATCCAATTATAATCAGGTGTACCTTGCCAACATCAAATCTTTGTTAATTTGCATAAGCTTTGTTATCAATAAATCATATTGCTGTTTCTCACTTCAGAGTGAAGTGTATAACTGTTTCCAACTATGACAGTAAGAGAATGGGAGGAAGCTGAATTTAAAAATATGCCTGCATCTGAATCAGTGGAAGAAGAAATTCTAGCAGGAAAATGATAAAGGAAGAAAGATATTTCTTCCTTTGAAAGATATATTTCTTCCTTGTGAAAGATATTTCACAATGCTTATTGTGTATTTAGAAAGGCAAGTGGAAGAAAGAAAATGTGAATCTGTGAAACAAAAAACATACAAAAAAAAAGTAAGAAAGTACTTACAGTTATAAGTAAAAGGATTTTGTTAAATTGGAGAAGTAGGAATACTGAGAGAAAAAGATGGCGAATTAGAAGATGGAAACAAACACATGGTGAAAAAAAAAAAAAAAAAAAAAAAAAGAGCCTTTTTTAGTTTCTAACAGAGATCCATTCAATTATTTGATTTTATGTAAAATAGATTTATATTAATGTTCAGAACTGAAACCACTATCTAGAGAGGTGTCTATTCAGCACAGTTGTAGATGATCTGTGTGGTTCAAGAAGCCATACACTCTGCTAGTGAATCACATCCCCATACAGGTACAATATTTTCAAACCCATTAAAAGGAAGATTTCTAAGATTGTTGTGGTCTTGTTGCAGTGATGTTGCCTCTGCTAATTTTTTATTTTTATTTTTATTTTTTTTTACTTTATTTTTGAAGACTGCAATTGTATAACATCTCTACAGGGAGAGTTATAGAGCTGTGAATGAATTCTGAATATTATCAAGATCTGACAAGAAAGCAGTATTTTGGTATAATGTTGAATATAGATTTCATGGAACTGATCTAAAAAGCAAAAGCAAAAACAAAAACAAACAAACAACTAAAATCAACCAAACCCAACCAAACCAAAGCAGATGAAACAAAACCTAAAAAACAAGCTGAATAATTCATGCCATTAATTAAAATGAATTATTCATTTTTTTTTCTGTGGTCTTTATCATAATTAAAGTCCAGTGTTTAAACACATTCCAGAAGTCTGCAACTCCTGTTTAGTATAAAATGTTTCTTTCTCACGGAATGTAGTGGTAGGACAAAGGTTTTAAACTAAAAAAGAGTAGATAGACGTAAGAAAGAAATTTCTCACTCAGAGGGTGGTCAGATATTAGAACAAGTTGGCCAGAGAAGCTGCGGATACCCCATCTTTAGAAGTGCTCAAGGCCAGGTTGGATGGGGCCTTGGCAACCTGATCTAGTGGAAGGTGTGGTGGCAGGGGGTTGGACCTATATGATCTTCAAGTCCCAACCCAAGCCATTCTGATTTTATGATTACACTAAAAGAAAAAGTAAACACTGGTAGAAAAGAAACATGACTTAATCCTCTAGTGTTCATACCATCTGCAGAAGTTGAGTAACCATGGCAATTATACGAATATTAGATGTTGTTCAAGGACAAGAATTAAGGTGGACTTACCATGCGCATAACTCTGAACTACTATGATATATGGAGTAATAATTCGTGTCAAGAAGATGGTTGCTCTGGTGTTTGTAATCAAGAAAAGGGATGGAAAATGGAGACTCTTAAGTCATGGAAGATATGGGAGCACTTCAACCAGGATTACCAACTCCAACTATGCTCCCCAGTCATGGACATTAATAGTAATAGACTTAAAGGATTGTTTGTTACATATGTATAGGCGTACTTGAGTTTAGTATGTAAAAGCAATGTTCTGTATATTTAGAAAGTTCGATGTTCATGTGTGCGTGTTGGTAGAACATAGACTCCCCACACACCCAGTGCTGTTTACTTGCCTTTTATAAATATTATTAAATTCAGATTGAGTTGAGACTTCATTTCTAACACTACCTAGTTTTCAGAGTTTTGTGTTTCTCTAAACTCAAAGTTCCCAAATGATGTACAATGTCACTTTCATTTTGCACAAACAATATTTTTTTGTTCATAAGTTTTACATTAATTTAGAAATTGGACTTTTTGAATAAAGTTGTTCATTCACAGAACTAAAAATGTAGCCCATTTAGGGCAAGGAATATCATGTATTTGTGTTTTATTAATAAACATGTGTTGCATGTAAATGAGATGCAGTGTTATTATTATTTACAGCTCCTTCTTGAGAACTTTCAGTCCTACAACTATACTTGACAATATAGATGAAATAATACTCACTTTAAAGACTCATTGACTTGAATCGTCCCCCTGTACTCGGCTCTGGTGCGGCCGCACCTCGAGTACTGTTCAGCTCTGGGCCCCTCGCTACAAGAAGGACATCGAGGTGCTTGAGCGGGTGCAGAGAAGGGCGACAAAGCTGGTGAGGGGCCTGGAGAACAAGTCCTACGAGGAGCGGCTGAGGGAGCTGGCCTTGTTCAGCCTGGAGAAGAGGAGGCTCAGGGGCGACCTTATTGCTCTCTATAGGTACCTCAAAGGAGGCTGTAGCGAGGTGGGGGTTGGTCTGTTCTCCCACGTGCCTGGTGACAGGATGAGGGGGAATGGGCTTAAGTTGCTGTCGTGGTTCCGCTCGAGTGGGCAGCCGAGCTCCACCACAGCCGCTCTCTCACTCCCCCTCCTCAAAGAGGAATGGGGAGAAAATATGTGAAAAGGGCTCAAGGATTGAGATAAGGACGAGAAAATCACGCAATAATTATTGTAACAGGTAAAACAGACTCGGCATAAGGAGATAGTAAGATTTATTGCCTATTACTAACAAGCGAGAGAAGTGAGAAAACAAAGGGAAAAAAAAAACAAAAGCACCTTCCCCCCATCCACCCTCTTCCATCTCCTCCCCCCGAGCGGCGCAGGGGAACGGGGGAATGAGGGTTACGGTCAGTCTACAGCACTTCTTCTCTGCCGCTCCTTCTCGATCACTCTCATCCCCTGTGCTGTGGGGTCCCACCCACGGGATGCAGTCCTTGATGAACTGATCCGGTGTGGGCTTCCCACAGGCAGCAGCTCTTTCAGAACTGCTCCAGATATGGGTCCGTACCACGGGGTCCATCCCTCAGGAGAAAACTGCTCCAACCTGGCTCCCCTACGGGCAGCAGCTCCTGCCAGGTCACCTGCTCCTGCGTGGGCTCCTCTCCACGGGCTACAGGTCCGGCCCGGAATCTGCTCCGGCAGGGGTCTTCCACAGGCAGCAGCCTCCGTCGGTGCAGGGCCACCTGCTCCACCATGGTCTCCTCCACGGGCTGCAGCGTGGAACCCTGCTGCA
This sequence comes from Aythya ferina, assembly GCF_964211825.1. Taxonomy (NCBI): domain Eukaryota; kingdom Metazoa; phylum Chordata; class Aves; order Anseriformes; family Anatidae; genus Aythya; species Aythya ferina. Next base: position 40,432,978 of record NC_140296.1, read on the forward strand.
CCGTGGTACTCCATGGGCTGCAGGGGGACATCCTGCTTCACCATGGTCCTCACCACAGGCCGCAGGGGACTTCTGCTCCGGCGCCTGGAGCACCTCTCCCCCTCCTTCTACACTGACCTTGGTGCAAGGCTGTTCTCTCACTCCCTTGACTCTCCCGGCTGCTGTGTGGCGCAGCGTTTTTTCCCTGTCTTAAATATGCTCTCACAGAGGCGCAAAACAACATCGCTTATTGGCTCGGATCTGGAAAACAATGGGGCCCTTCCCAAACATGGGGCAGCTTCTAGATCTTTCTCACAGAAACCACCCCTATGGCTCCCTGCTACCAAAACCTTGCCACGTAAACCCACTACAGTTGCACCAGGGGAGTTTTAGGTTAGATGTTAGGAAGAACTTCTTTACTGAAAGGGTTGTTAGGCATTGGAACAGGCTGCCCAGGGAAGTGGTGGAGTCACCATCCCTGGAAGTCTTCAAAAGACGTTTAGATGTAGAGCTGAGGGATATGGTTTAGTGGGGACTGCTAGCGTTAGGTCAGAGGTTGGACTCGATGATCTTGAGGTCTCTTCCAACCTAGAAATTCTGTGATTCTGTGATTCTGTGTGATTCTGTGAAAGGAATTGTAGTAATTATATCAGTGGAAATGTGTTTCTTCTTCCAAGTAATGCTGTTACTAGATGATTTTGTTATACATGTATTCTTCAAACCCTAATTTCCGTTTTTAGAAATACCATTTGTGTTGTCATTATTTGCCATCTTTCACTGCTTTCTGCTTAGAAGTCAGTGAACTGAAAGGATCTTGAATAGGCAAGACAAAGGATCCAAGGACAGAGATTAGAAAAGCAAGTAAAACTAAAGGAGAGGAGGGGAATCTTCTTAGAGATGGAGTTGTAGAGTGTTTTTCCAGTGACAAGTGCTAAACCGACATTGTTATGCAGCAAAGTTGATACAATAGAGCTAAGTTGCAATGGTAATGGCTGCATCACCCTATTAAATCATAAGGCCTTCAGACTCATACTTGGATAATGATGTTCCAGCTACAGTTATGGTTTATTTATTTAACCAAGGGCAAAGTGTTGAGACACAGTTTCATTTTAAAGGAAGCCTGACAAGGTAGGTGCCAGTAATGGCATAGGACAAATGAACTTCTTCACTAACCAGCCAATTCAAAATAAAACACAGCCCAGGATGACAGAGTGTGTGCTCTTAAGAGGAAACATAAAGAAATGAAATGAAATACCTACTGAGCATTAATAAACCCATTAGTGAACATTAATAAAATAAAAATTTCACTCATTTACAGCCCCGGGAGTCAGCAGCTTCAGTCTCTGTGAGCTATTTAGTGGGGCTGGAAGAATGATTTGAGAGGGAGAGCTGGGAAAAGAGTAAATCAGAAGGTACATTTTAGCTAATGGAAAGGGACTGAATATAGCCAAGGGCTGAATCAGCTGAAGTGAAGGTTGAAATAAGTCTATGAGGAAATTAATAATTCCGTATACAGAGAAGTGTTTCAACAGCATGCAGTAAATAATGCCTAAGGACACACACTGAACAGTGAAGATGAAACAAATCTTTGAACAGCTGCAGTCTCCAAAGCTATTGCCTTTCCTGCCTGGATGGGGCAAGGGTGAGGTAGAGAAAACAGTAATTTAAAATCACATCAGAATAAGACAATATCAAGGCTATGAAGATCCTTATTGGGGGTCCCCACCCCAATCTATTAGTCTGTCAAATCCTGACTGGATTTCCACCATGACAGAATTATGGTTTTATCTTTTCTTTATTTCTCTTTGCCTATCCTCAGCCCCCTTGATCTTTTCAGTAATCTTCCCTACATTTCTCCTTACTATCATCTGACACCAGCATGTTTCTCCTTTTCACATAATAGACGAGGACATAGGCAAAGCAGAGACATTTAATGCCTTCTTTGCCTCTGTCTTCAATGCTGATGATGGGCTTCGGGACCCAGGGTGCCCTGAGCTGGAGGACCATGATGGTGGGAATGATAAACTCCCAACCAACCCTGAATGTCTGTGGGATTTGCTGCTCCACCTGGATCCACACAAGTACATTGGTCCGGATGAGATTCATCCCAGGGTGCTTAGAGAGTTGGCAGATGGCACTGCAGGACCTCTCTCAACTATTTGTGAGCTCAGGTGACCAAGAAGGCCAATGGCATCCTGGCTTGTATAAGAAGCAGTGTGGCCAGCAGGGCCAGGGAAGTGATCGTCCCCCTGTACTCGGCTCTGATGAGGCTGCACCTCGAGTACTGTTCAGCTCTGGGCCCCTCGCTACAAGGACATCAAGGTGCTCGAGCGAGTCCAGAGAAGGGCGACGAAGCTGGTGAGGGGCCTGGAGAACAAGTCCTACAAGGAGTGGCTGAGGGATCTGAGCTTGTTCAGCCTGGAGAAGAGGAGGCTCAGGGGCGACCTTATTGCTCTCTACAGGTACCTCAAAGGAGGCTGTAGCGAGGTGGGGGTTGGCCTGTTCTCCCACGTGCCTGGTGACAGGACGAGGGGGAACGGGCTAAAGTTGCGCCAGGAGAGTTTTAGGTTGGATGTTAGAAAGAACTTCTTTACCGAAAAGGTTGTTAGACATTGGAACAGGCTGCCCAGGGAAGTGGTGGAGTCACCATCCCTGGAGGTCTTTAAAAGACATTTAGATGTAGAGCTTAGTGATATGGTTCAGTGGAGGACTTGTTAGTGTTAGGTCAGAGGTTGGACTCGATGATCTTGAGGTCTCTTCCAACCTAGAAATTCTGATTCTATTTTTCAGCAATCTTAGGAATCTGGAGAGGTCCCAGTAGACTGGAAGCTGGCAAATGTGCCAATTTTCAAGAAGGGTAAGAAAGAAGACCTTAGCAATTACAGGCCTGTCAGTCTCACATCAGTGTCTGGTAAAATTATGGAGAAGATGATCCTTGAAGTTATTGAAGTGCACCTGAGGGACAATGCAGTCACTGGTCCCAGCCAACATGGGCTCATGAGGGGTTGGTCCTGCCTCACAAATTTGATTTCCTTTTATGACAAGATCACCCATCTAGTAATCAAGGCAAACTAGCTGATGTGATCTTTTTGGACTTCAGCAAAGCTTTTGACAAAGTTTCCCATAGGATCCTACTGGACAAAGTGTCCAGCATACAACTAAACAAAAACATCATACAATGGGTGAGCAACTGGATGACAGGGTTCAAAGGGTTGTGGCAAATGGGACTGCATCAGGCTGGCAGATGGTCACTAGTGGGGTCCCTCAAGACTCTATTTTAGGGCCAGTCCTCTTCAATGTTTTTATAAACGATTTGGATCTAGGACTAGGAGGTGTTTTGAGCAAATTTTCCGACACCAAACTTGGAGGAGTTGTAGACTCAGATGAGGGAGAAAAGGCCTTGCAGAGAGATCTGAACAGATTGGAGATCTGGGCAATAACCAGACACATGAAGTTTAACAAAAGGTTAAGACCTCATCGCAGTCTACAACTTCCTCGTGAGGGGGAGTGGAGAGGCAGATGACCTGTTATCTGTGAACACCAGTAATAGGACCCACGGAAATAGTGTTAAGATGAGGCCGGGAAAGTTTAGGCTGGACATCAGGAGGAAGTTCTTCACTGAGAGGGTGGTCGCACACTGTAACAGGCTCCCCACTGAAGTAGTAACTGCACCAAGCCTGTCTGAATTTAAGAAGTGATTGGACTGTGCACTTAGTCACATGGTCTAAACTTTTGGGTAGACCTGTGTGGTGCCAGAAGTTGGACTTGATGATCCTTATGGGTCCCTTCCAACTTGGGATATTCTATGATTCTATGACAAGAGCAAGTGCTGGGTCCTGCACCTGGCAAGGGGCAACCCTGGCTATATGTTCAGACTGGGCAACAAGATGCTGGAGAGCAGCCCTGCAGAGAGGGATCTGGGGGTTGTGGTTGATACCAAGCTGAATATGAACCAGCAGTGTGCCCTGGTAGCCAGGAGGACCAACTGTATTCAGGGGTGCATCAAGCACGGCATTGCCAGTTGGTCGAGGGAAGTGATTATCCTGCTCTACTCTGCGATGGTACGGCCTCACTTCGAGTACTGCATGCAGTTCTGGGCACCACAGTACAAAAAAATATGTGAAACTACTGGAGAGTGTCCAGAGAAGGGCTATGAAGATGGTGAAGGGACTAGAGGTGAAGACGTATGAGGAGCAGCTGAGGTTACTTGGCCTGATCATCATGGAGAAGAGGACGCTGAGGGGAGATCTCATTGCGGTCTACAGTTTCCTTGTGAGGGGGAGTGGCACGGATCTATTCTCTTTAGTCACCAGCGATAGGACCTGAGGGAATGGTGTCAAGCTGAGGGAGGGGAAGTTTAGGCTTGGCATCATGAGGAGGTTCTTCACTGAGGGGGTGGTTGCACACTGGAACAGGCTCCCCAGTGAAAGAGTCACTGCACCAAGCCTGTTTGAATTTAAAAAGCGATTGGACTGTGTACTTAGTCACATGGTCTAAACTTTTGGGTAGGCCTGTGCGGTGCCAGGAGTTGGCCTGGTTGATCCTTATGGGTCCCTTCCAACCCAGGATATTCTATGATTCTACAATAGTGTAGTCAGAGGTCATGGGGCTAGATTTAGAAAAGTCCTGCATAAAGAAGGGATCTCAGAAAAGAAAATTTAAATAACATTAATATCAAGAAAAGGAATTCTGATTGCTAAATTCTTTATCTGTCATGACTAGACAGATGAAAAGCTATGATGGCAAGTTTGCCTTTAAGGTCATTTTCTTTTTTATTCATATCTTTTATTAATTTGTATTTATTTTTTTAACAGGCTCTGTACTAATTTTCCTCACAGAATGACTAACAGAAATATGACCCTTGTGCACCTTTTGTAGTTAATTCATTAGGTCAACTCTAACCACTAAGCCCCTTGTCAGGTTATTTCTACTAGTGATAAGGAGCAATTGACCTTAAAACTTTGAAGCCAGGTAGACAAGCTTATTCCACAAGGTCTCTTGGTTCCACCCTCGTTAAGAGAAACCGGTCAGGTGTGGGTCATTTTACCTTTGCTATATAGGAAGCCTGTGGACGTGTAGGGGAATTGCCTCCCCAGGAGAGACTGAGGCTTGGGTTGCCTAGGGTGTTTTTCTCTTGTGGTGAATTGTGCTCAGCGTTCCCCAGTAGGCTGCTTTTCCTTCATGTTTTCTGCCCTCTCTGTGAAATAGTTTCATAGACTCTATGAGCTAGTTACGTTGGTGGTGCCTTCTTCAGTAAAACCCTGGTGGCACTATTTCACAGCAAAGCGCTTTGGAAGTGACTCGAGTTCAAAAGACTACAGGTAAGTGTTCCTGGGTTCTGTGGTTGTTACTGTTGAGGAGTTTGAGTAATTTCTTCACCTTGTCCATTTTCTGTGAAATTACTTAAGTGGATTCTAAGCTCCATTCCAAGCACGGGGAGGGGGGGGGAGGGAAAGGCCTCCAAAACCGAAGTGAACACAGGTAAGCTGGACTTTGAAGAATGTTCTTAAGTATTTGGAAGATTGAAAAATGGGCTGTGTGAAAAAGGTACCTTAATGTGAATGCAGAATTTGCCTTCTGGTAAATAGAAACAGACTGGGATGTGGTGGGGGCGCAGCGTGGTGGGGGCGCAGCGTGGTGGGGGCGCAGCGTGGTGGGGGCGCAGCGTGGTGGGGGCGCAGCGTGGTGGGGGCGCAGCGTGGTGGGGGCGCAGCGTGGTGGGGGCGCAGCGTGGTGGGGGCGCAGCGTGGTGGGGGCGCAGCGTGGTGGGGGCGCAGCGTGGTGGGGGCGCAGCGTGGTGGGGGCGCAGCGTGGTGGGGGCGCAGCGTGGTGGGGGCGCAGCGTGGTGGGGGCGCAGCGTGGTGGGGGCGCAGCGTGGTGGGGGCTAAAAGCCACGTGTAAGTAAGCTGCTGCAAGCCAGTTAATCTTCTTCCCATGACCTGCCAGGAAACAGCAATGTAGGCAGGTAACCAAATTAAAGCCAAAACTTGCAGCCCAGTCCTTGACCTTGAATAGTGAGTGAGGATCCGGATCCTGGCATTTATGCGCAATAGCTTCTACGCAGCCGAAATAAATACACCCCAGGTGCCCTGAGCTGGAGGACCGTGACAGTGGGAGCGATAAACTCCCAACCGACCCTGAACGTGTGTGGGATTTGCTGCTCCACCTGGATCTATACAAGTCCATGGGTCCGGATGGGATTCATCCCAGGGTGCTTAAGGAGCTGGCTGACGCCATCGTGGGACCTCTCTCAATTATTTTTCAAAGGTCTTGTGAATCTGGAGAGGTCCCAGTGGACTGGAAGCTGGCAAATGTTGTACCAATTTTCAAGAAGGGCAATAAAATAGACCATGGCAACTACAGGCCTGTTAGTCTCACATCAGCGCCTGGTAAAATTATGGAGAAGATGATCCTTGAAGTTCTTGAAGCGCACCTGGGGGACAATGCAGTCATTTGGGTAGATCTGTGTGGTGCCAGTAGTTGGACTTGATGATTCTTATGGGTCCCTTCCAACTGAGGATATTCTATGATGGGTTTGCTTTTTCCTGAAACAGGAACAACCCAGACTGTCTCCACAGTATGTTCTTCACATGTACTACGGTGACTTTATCCCGTTCCAGAGTACATAACTCTTTTGATTGGGCAGGTCTGGCTTGGCTAGCAGATCCTGTAGTATTGACTGACAAGGTAGCCTTTGCTAAATGTGTATCCCAATGTTTGAATGTCCCAGTACCCATTGCTCTCAGTGTAGTCTTTAATAGTCAATTGTATCATCCGATTTTTCTAGAGGGTTGTACATGATAGGGGAATTGAAATACCCACTCAATACCGTGCTCTTTGGCCCAGGTGTCTATGAGATTATTTCAGAAATAAGGTCTGTTATCTAACTCAATTCTTTCTGGGATGCCATATCATCCTAAGACCTGTTTTTCAAGGTCAAGGATAGTGCTCTTGGCAGTGGCATGGGGCACAGGATATGTTTCCAGTCTTCCAGAAAATACATGTTTCACATTCATGGATAGCATGCGCAATAGTGTAAATGGTCAGTTCCACCCCTTGATCACAAGCCTATCTATATGTTGCATCTCTTTATTGATGGCCTGAGGTGTCATGGGCCCATTGAGCTATAAATAATTCAGCATTATGTTGCCAGTCCAGACCTACCTGGCCACGTCATTCTTTGTAGCCTGATCCTCCTTCTGGCTGTTTTGATATGCTTTGGTAACCCAACTCAGTTAAGTGAGCATCTATGTGATGTACTTTTACAGACGGTTTCTCTACCTGGGCAGAAATATCATGCCACAATGCAGCAGTCCATATAGCTCTTTCTCTGTGTTGCCAGTTGCTCAGCTTACATTGCTGTAACCACCACCACAAGGCATTTGCCACCATCCACAAATCAGTATAGAGACAGAGAAGCGTCCACTTTTCTCATTCAACCATATCTAAAGTCAGCTGTAAGGCCTTCACTTCTACAAATGTTTTCAACTCACCCTGTCCTTCAGCAGTTTCTGTAACTTGTAAGGTTCCATACAGCAGCCTTTCACCTCTGATCTTTTCCCACAATACAACAGGATCCATCCATGTACATGGCATATTGTTCTTCATTTTCTGACAGTTTATTACACAGTGGTGTCTCTTCAGCACTCATCACCTCCTCCTCTGGCAATATTCAAAAATCTTTGCCTTCTGGCCAGTCCATGATCACTTCCAAGATTTCTGGGCAAGTGGGCTTTGAGTCCACTGTGTGATCAGTGTGACTTACTTACTCAATGTAGCATCAGCTGCATGATCTCATGAGAGGACCCTCCCTTTGAACATCCAGACCAGCACCAGTCAAGGTGCTTGTGAATCTGTGCATCAGTACCAACCATTTCTGAAGCAGAAGCTGCCAATACCTCTTTTCAGTTGGAGTGTAGCAGGCCTTGGACCCCCTGTGCCCTTGACTCCAAAATCATGCAGGTCAACCTTGAGCCTCCCCAGGCTCTTTCTGCCAGAGGCTCCATGCAGGTTCATTCTCCCCAGCTACAATGTTGAGCACATTTTTTACATCTTGTCCTGCTTGAACTTGTACAAAGGCTACTGCATGAGTTATCTCCTGTTTAATTTGTTCAAAGTCTTGTCATTGCTCAGAGCCCTGTTTGAAATAATTCTTCTTCTGAATTGCTTGATAGAAAGGGCTTACAATCAGACTTACAATTCAGAAAATACATTCTCCAAAACTCCACAATATCTACAAAAGCTTGGATTTCCTTTTTTTTTTTTTTTTTTCCCCTAGATGTTGGAGATATAGCTGTAATTTTATTGATCACATCCATTGAGGTCTGAAAACGTCTATCTTGCCATTTTATTCTTTAAAACTGGATCTCCTGTGGAGGTTTGGTGACCAGTTTTCAGAAGGATTTGGATTATTTTTTTCCTTTACTCAAAAAATTATTATTCTGTGTTACCCCACATGATCACATGATGATGTTGTGTATGTAGTACTGCATGTATTCATGAGCTTCCCCCTGTTCCAGTGGAGTTTGGATCAGTACATGGAAAATGGCAGGGCTGTGCTTTCACCCCTAGGGCAATTAATTCCAGGTGTACAGGATGTCCCTTAATTGAAAGCAAATTTTGGCCTATACACAAATTTGGCCAATGGGAACAAGAATTAGCAAGATCAAATGTGGCATACCACTTGGCTGCCTTTGACTCTAGTTCATATAGAAGTTCTAGCATGTCTGGCACAGTAGCACTCAGTGGTGGTGTGACTTTGTTTAGGCCATCATAGTCCACTGTTAGCCTTCACTCTCCACTAGACTGGTGATATGGAATCATTAAAGTGTGAATGAGTCTTGATGATCACTTCTTGGCTCTCCAGTCAATGAATCAGCTCATGGATAGGAAGTGGAGAGTCACAGTTATTGTAATATTGCTGCTGTTGCACCATTGTGGTAGCAATTTGCACCTTCTGTTCTTCAACCTTCAGCAGTTCCACAACAAAAGGGTCCTTCAAGAGACCAGACAAAATTGACAACTTTTTAATTTCTTCTCTCTCTAATGCTGCTCTGCCCAAAGCCTTCCATTTTTGGGTCCTTGAAGTACTCTCTCCTGAGGTAGTCTATGCCAAGGATGCACGGAGCCTCTGAGACAGTCACAATGGGGTGCTTTTGCCACTCATTCCCTGTTGGGCTCTAATACAGTTTGTTGAAAAAGAAAAGGTGAAGAGTGATTAATAATAGTTTCTAAGAGGTGGTTCCTGAAGTATGAAGATGATATAAATGCTGAGTATAAATATCAGATTAATCTCACAACTGCTAATTTTATTATATCATAAGCCATTTTTAAATGGTACAGCAAAATGAGAACCTTAACACTCCAGAGATGATAAACAACACAACAGGGAACATAGACGCAACTCTGAGAACAAGTACAACAACTATGAGAGCAAAAAGATCAACTTTGTGACCAGCAACTGTTAAACTAATATAATGCTTATAACAAATTTCTTTTAACGCACTCTGTTCAGATCTGTTATCTCAAAACTTTGTGCCCCATGTTGGACACCAAAAGGAATGTTGTGGTTTAACCCAACATGCAGCTAAGTACCACACAGCTGTTTATTCACTCCACTCCAGTGGAATGGGGAAGAGAATCAGAAGAAAAGTAATATTAATGGATTGAGATAAAGACAGTTTAATATCTTGTTCACTCCCAGCCTCCTCGCTGGCAAGACAGTCTGAGAAAAACTGAAAAGTCCTTAGTTTAATGTAAGCACTGCTCAGCAAAAACAAAAATGTCAGTGTATTATCAACATTATTTTCATCTTAAATCCGAAACACAGCACTATACTAGATACTAGGAAGAAAATTAACTCTATAGCAGCTAAAACCAGGACAGGACCATACATGAAATTGAAGAGAACTGATCTCATTTGTTCAATGAGAGTTCAACAGAATGAGTTTTGTTCCCCTGTTGTAAATTAACATTTCATGATTCCTATAATAGAAAATAAGGCATTAATGATTTTCCAGAAAGCAGTCTTGTACTTTTGAAATACAAAGTTTCAACACCTTCTTGGCAGTGTCACATTGTGTCCTTTATATGTAAAGTAATGACTATTTTGCTTCAATAAGGGAAACATAAGCTTACAGAATCATGGAACAGTTTAGATTAGAAGGGACCTTAAAGTTTTAACCTATCTAGCATGGTCAGCAACAGCTTCCACTAGGTCAGGTTGCCCAAAGCCTCATCCACCTTGACCTTGAAGACTTCCAGAGATGAGGCATTCACAACTTCTCTGGGCAACCTATTCCAGTGCTTCACCACACTCATGATGAATTTCTTCCTTATATCTAATCTAAACCTAGCTGCTTTTAGTTTAAAACTATTATCCCTTGTTCTGTCACTATAGTCACTGATAAAGACTTTTGCCAGGTCCCCTTTAAATACTGGAAAAACTCTATAGAGTCACCCCAGAGCTGTCTCTTCTCTAGGCAAAATAAGACCAACTTTCTTAGCCTGTATCTTTTAGGAAGGATGCTCCAGCCCTCTGATCATCTTCATGGCCCTCCTCTGGATCTGCTCTAACAGGCCTTTCTTATACCACAAAGCTGAACATATGGAATAAATCTGGGACATATGTGGGTACCTAGAGAAGCTATAAAAAACAAGGTCTTGAAAAAAGGTCAGAACAGATGAAGAAAAATAAAATATATATATATATATATTATCCTGAATTTAGGTTATACTTGGAATTCACTTTTTTTTTCTTTTTTTTTAGGTAGAGAAAAAAAATCAAATGATCATCTTGATCATCTTCAGATCATCTTTTTTTTTTTTTTTTTTTTTTTTGCATGTATGTGTGTGAAAGTTTCAAAATATGTCACAAAAGAGTCCTTTAGATGAGACTTAAAAAAAAAAATCAAATTTTTTTTTTCGTTGTACAATGTTCTACTTATTGCACACAGTCTATTAGCAGGTTGTCTTGGTTGTCTGTTATTTTATTGTATTGTATTTATTATTAATTATTAATTTTATTATTAAGAGATTTTCAGTGAAATCTCTTGGGGAGTTGTGGGGAAAGAAAGGATGAACTTCCTTTGGGAGAGTATTTGAACGACACATATGCAGACAGACAAGGATAAACTAATCTAAAATATGTTGATCTTATGGAAGGCAATTTCAGACCTTCTAGCTGAGTAACAGAGGCCAAGAATGCAGCTGTGGTAAGTAGAATTTCATCGTATATATGGAATTATCAGTGTTACACACATTTCTGCCTATAGGAATATAAATATCAAAGTGTATAAAAATGCTTTTGTATAATATGTTCTATGTCAAATTGCAAAAAGCATACTGCAAAGTGCACCACACAGGTCTACCCAAATGTTTAGACCATGTGACTAAGTGCACAGTCCAATCACTTCTTAAATTCAGACAGGCTTGGTGCAGTGACTACTTCACTGGGGAGCCTGTTACAGTGTGCCACCACCCTCTCAGTGAAGAACCTTCTCTGCCTAAACTTTCCCGGCCTCATCTTAACACCATTCCCGTGGGTCCTATTACTGGTGTTTACAGATAACAGGTCATCTGCCTCTCCACTCCCCTTTACGAGGAAGTTGTAGACCGCGATGAGGTACCCCCTCAGCCTCCTCTTCTGCGGGCTGAACAGGCCCAGTGACCTCAACCGCTCCTCATATGTCTTCCCCTCTAGGCCCTTCACCATCTTCATCTCCCTATATATATACATATATATATATTTGCTGTATTACAGCGTTTATGTTCAGCCACTTGTCTAGCAAAAATATAGGAAAGCACATAAAATCAGACAACTATGTGAATCTATGTTAATCTCAGGAATGATTTTTAATAGCACTTGAATTCTCTTCTAAGGCAAATGAATGAAGCTAATTCTTTACGGGGTTATCTTAACTGAAGATCTCTGTGATAAATCTAAAGACTATTTAGATAAATTCTGTAATTTTAAGCTGAAGGAGAAAAACAAAACAAAAAAGGTTTAAAAGCACATGCATTTTTTAATGCACAAGCATGTTTAAATGTACAATATAATATTTAACCTAGGTCAAAAGTAATGGCTCCAGAGGCAAAAGGTGTCAAAGCTATATTTTGATTACACAGCTTCTTGGCTAAAACACAACATAATAAGAACAACATTTTGTTTTGCTCTCTGTATTTTCTCTCTGTTCTGATTTTTTTTTCCTCTGATTGCGAAATGAACATTATATGACATTCTAAGAGAAGAATCTCTCCCAGCTGAGTTGTTGATAAAAATTATTACTAATCTCTACATTTATTTTGCTAGACCTTATAAAACCCCATTATTAATTATTATGATTACTATAGCTAAGTGTTAATTCTTGCCATTTTACTGATTTTTTCTTTCAACTGATTGAATCAATCTACCATAATAAAACCTATGATCAAGTATGAACATAACATGTTTTATCTCATTTACCTTTAGCCAGCAAAGTTTAGGTATCTAAGCTAGACCAGTGGGTTTTTAAATTATTTTTTATTAAAATTGTATGGTTTAATATTTTTATTATTAAAATTGTATGGTTTGTTAATAGAATCAATGAATCATAAAATATCCTGAGTTGGAAGTGATCTACAAGATTCACTGAGTACAACTTCTAGGTCTGCATGGGAACACCCAAAAATTAGAACCTATGTCTGAGAGCATTGTCCAAATGCTTCCTGATCTCTGGCAGGCTTGGTGCTGTGACCACTGCCCTGGGGATCCTGTTCCAGTGCCCAGCCACTCCCTCAGTGAACAACCTTTTTCTGAAACCCAATATGAACCTTCCCTGTCACAGCTTCCTGCCATTAAATTACAATTATTTACTTCCATGGAGTCCAGGAAGAACCTGGATTGTATTTGTACTCTTTATACCCTGTTTCTACAACTAAAGCTGCTTGTGCTATCATAAATAATGATAGCTCAAGAAAGTAGTGGAGCTAGTAGGAATACATTTCCAGATACATTGTAAGATTATTTGTTTTATATTCTTGTAGTATTGACTGTTCTCTGCAATCAGCTACCCCCTCAGGTGTTTTCTTATTTACAGCATTGTTACAGTTTTATAAAGGTACAACCATGCTTTTCTACTGTTGAATTTTATATGATTTTTGTCTCAAACCATCAGAAACATCTCATTTCTGTAGCATGGTATCTTAAGGCTCTTCATCAGAGAAAGAACTTTAAAGAGAGATGAATTAGCTATAAAGACTGGTGTTCTTTTATCATACTCCCTTATCTGAATTAATGTTTCAGTTCTAAAACTGAATGTTTCAGATTTAAACATAATTTCACTACTAACAAGAATTAATATGCTTGTTTTACTTACACCTGTTTTTATTACCATATCAGTCAAATCTGGTGAGATGATTAATGAGCCAATCTGCTGTCATGTCTGAAGAGGGAGAACTGGGTTAAATACTTGCATGTTGTTTGTTTGTTTGTTTTTGTTTTGTTTTGTTTGTTTTTTGTTGTTGTTGTTGTTTGTTTGTTTAAAAGTCTGTTTCTTGGTCATTCTGTCACAACATAAAGCACAACATCACAGTTCAAATTACTCACATTGCTACTCGTTATGTGTTCATTATCTTTTCCTTTAAGGACTTTTCCAGATAAATGGTTTCTTGTAATTTCAATCTAAGCCATCACAAATTCACTCATTAACTTCAATATCTATTAGAAGTGGTGTACAAATAATACTGCATGTGATGGGGCTTTTTGTCATCTTTATGGATTTTCTAAATCTAAAAATCATCTTCTGTACTTATAGCTATTTAAAAGTTAGAGATCAACACTTAAATCAAGTGTACATATCTATATAACATACATATATACATTATATTATATCATCATAATTGTTGGAATTTACTGATTAGTATTAGATTTTTTTTTTTCCCCCCAAATTTACTCGTCTTCACTGTATTGCAAGATAATAAATATAACTAGCCCACATATAAACATCTACCTTCAAGATTAAAATTAAGACACATTTTAATATGTAATTTCTTGCTAGTAAACTTTAATACACTTCAGGGATAAACAACATTTAAAGCATATTAATGAGGTCATTATATAAATGCCTCTTGAACACTGACAGGCATGGGGCATCAACCACTTCCCTGGGAAGCTTGTTTCAGTACTTAGCAAAGAAATTTTTCCTAATGTTCAATCTGAACTACCTCTGGTGTAGCTTTGTGCCAATCCCATGTGGCGAGGCCTCTTAGCCTCCTTTTCTCTAAACTAGGCAACCCAAGTGTTTTCAGCCTTTCCTCATAGGAAATGCTTTCCAGTCCTTTTACCAGCTTTGTCGCCCTCTTCTGGATGCTCTCAAGGACTTTACCTTCCTTTCTATACTGGTGGAACCCAGAATGAAACACAACATTCAAGGTGAAGATGTACTAACAGTAAATGCAGCATGAGAATAATCTCTTGTCTGACTGGTGTATAAACTGCTGAAAGGTTTTTGATTGATTAAAGGACAAAAATGGAACTAATGACAGGCTTTCTGTTTGTTTTGTTTGAATAACCATATTAAAGCTGGAACTGTATAACATTCAGTTGTGATATAAATATTATTATAATAAAGTATACCAGATTTCCTTCCCAAAAGAGATACTAAATATCTGCCAACTGAGAAACTATCAAGGAAAATATTCAAAGCACCAGTCTATATTTACAATGGAATATTCATCCTCTCCCTGGTCTGATTTGAGGATTTCAGACCAAGGACTGCAGACTGATGAATGAGTATGACTTTGTTTTAGATGGCATCAATGTTTATATATGGTCAAACATATAAGTACCCCACCACAGCACCATATACTGGTTACTTGATCATCCACACTGCATAAATTATAATTTTGTCCTGAGTTATCATCTGGATTGAGATTATTCCCTGATGTGAGTTCAATTAGTAATTAAAATATATAGTAACCCTATACTGCTGTTTGAGTATTCATCTGAAGAGTTGGATCTTAGGAAGAACTTCTTTACCAAAAGGGTTGTTAGACGTTGGAACAGGCTGCCCAGGGAAGTGGTGGAGTCACCATCCCTGGAAGTCTTTAAAGGACGTTTAGATGTAGAGCTTAGGGATATGGTTTAGTGGAGGACTGTTAGGGTTAGGTCAGAGGTTGGACTCGATGATCTTGAGGTCTCTTCCAACCTAGAAATTCTGTGATTCTGTGGACTGTGCACTTAGTCACATGATCTAAAATTTGGGGTAGACCTGTGTTGTGCCAGGTGTTGGACTCCATGATCCTTATGGGTCCCTTCCAACTTGGGATATTCTATGATTCTATGAATCTATGGTTGAAGAATTTGGAATTGTCTGGTCTGGAAAAGTGGAGGCTATTAGGGCGATTTGACAGCAGCCTACAAATACATAGAATGAAAGGCAACTACAAGAAATTAAAATTAAATCCTAATTGATATTGACTAATAGTCACAAAATGCAGTGGCTATAGGCTACAGCATAAAAGTTTCAGCCTGGAAATCAGGGGAAAATATTTAATTAGGAGAAGCAGGAAAGCAGTAGGACCTTTCTTCAGGGATTTTAATACCTTGCTAGATAAAACTATTCTTCACTTGATCTGGTGCTAGCAATAGTCAATCTTCAAGAAGCAAGTTGGACAAGAAAATCTCTTGGGAGTCCTTTCACCTTGCATTTCTTTGATTCTTTCATTCCATGCTCAGGGCAGTAGACCATCCGGATTACTGTTGCAAAATGAAGCACACATGAACCACGCAGTTGATACAGTTATAGATCAAACTGACTACCGCGTGTATTCTGATTGCCTCTGTTACTAGTGTCCTTCGAGAAAGATCCATAACATCCTCTAAATAATTGTTAGGCTTCACAGTGGTGTGTGATGGGAGAACAAGGGAAAAGGGGCAACAGTCAAAACAAGATTGGACTCAATATAATGAAAAACTTCTTAGCTACAAAGACAGTCCAGTAGTGGAGGAGGTTGTCCAGATATTCACCACCTTTAGATGTTTTCTGGACTGAAATAGAGAAAGCCATGAGCAACCTTACCTGATCTTATAACTGATCCTGCTATGAACAGGAGGCTGGATTAAAGATTCCTTGAAGATTCATATTGTCTGAATTATTTTGTGAAATTATGCTCATACAATGGTGTTGACACATGAAATTGAGCTACTATTTCATGTTGATACCGATGATGTTTTCATGGCATTTCCATACAACCAAAATTCAATGACTGGAAGTAGTAGGACAGAATACAAATGAGTCTATTCACAAATGCTGACAGCTCTGCATAAATAAAGATGTGAAGATCTGCATTTTGCATGTCTTCCAAAGAGGCACTGAAATTGTCCTAGAAATAGAGATTGCCATATCAGGAGAGAACACTGATTTGGGGGGAAGAAGGGGTGGGAGGGCTGGTTAGAACTTGGACAGGGATGAGATGGAGTTTTCTCTGAACAACTTTTAATCTTTTAATTCTTTTGAATAAAAAAAAAAAAAAAAAAAAAAAAAAAAAAAAAAAAAAAAGATACACAGATATCAAAACCTGTTAAGGAGCATTAATGTCCCTAATGTGAGTGGTGCTTTTTCTTGCCTTGACCACCACTCTGAATAAAATGAAAAAATGAAAAAATGAACTGCATTATTTACTTCTTGCAATGGGAAACCACTTTCATTTATCTGAGCTTTGCCTTTATGCTCTGTAGCAGGTGCCCATTTTAGACGTTATGACTTATTTACTTATCACCAAAGGGAAAGAACAATGGTTTCATAGTTTAGTCAGCAGGAGGTCTGCCTTTCCTATTACTTTCTTTAATTTATAGAAGCAGTGATAATTATACAGGCTCATACAGGCTCTTGGGAACATGTGATATTTAAGAAAAATAACAAAATAACTATAGAAAAATGTCACACTTTCAATGATAGCTCAATGATTCCATAATCGCCAATCCAAATGCAATAAATTAATTGTATTTATAGTAAACATAACTTTTTTTTTTTTTACTTTTTTTTTTTTTTTTTCCTCTGTCATAATAAAGCTTTTATATTCCCCAGTCAAGAATTACAAAGATTTTCTTCCTCACCCTTTCTTCCTTTGATCTTGGCAAAGATGTCAGAGAGGGCTGCCCTTAGCTTTTCAGTGCTTGGGTTATGACTTAAATGTTTAAGGAAGTCAATTTTTCATTAAAAGACTATTCAGTGATAGCACAATGGAAAATAATGTTATCTAAGTTGTCTTAGAAAACATTATCTAATAATGTTATCTATACTGGAAAATGTGACTTTGAAATACACATTTTTCTGAATTCTTCAACTACCAAATAAAATAAGAGCAACTTCATGAGGGAGGGAGGGAGGGAAGGAGGGAGGAAGGAAGGAAGGAAGGAAGGAAGGAAGGGAGGAAGGGAGGGAGGGAGGGAGGGAGGAAGGGAGGGAGGAAGGAAGGCAGGCAGGCAGGCCACACTAAAAAAGAATAAAGTCTAGCTTCTGGAGAATTTTCATTAAATTTTCCAGCAAAGATCTGTTAACACAGATGTTCTAATAATCAGGATGGCAGGAGTTTATATTGGAAATGTTTTTTTTTGTCATTATGTCATGTAGTTCTTCTCTGAGTGTGGTAATGCACGGGGACAGTAGTATATTAAATAATAATAATAATAAATTAAAATAGGTTAATAAATATTAATTTATTAATACTAATAAATATGAGATAATGAGAAATTACCCTCACTGGTAAATTCATAGAATCATAGAATCATAGAATATCCTGAGTTGGAAGGGACCCTTAAGGATCATCAAGTCCAACTCTTGACACCGCACAGCTCTACCCAAAAGTTCAGACCATGTGACTAAGTGCACAGTCCAATCTCTTCTTAAATTCAGACAGGCTCGGTGCAGTGACCACTTCCCTGGGGAGCCTGTTCCAGTGTGCAACCACCCTCTCTGTGAAGAACCCCCTCCTGACGTCCAGCCTAAATTTCCCCTGCCTCAGCTTAACCCCGTTCCCGCGGGTCCTGTCACTGGTGTTAATGGAGAAAAGGTCTCCTGCCTCTCGACACCCCCTTCCGAGGAAGTTGTAGACTATGATGAGGTCTCCCCTCAGCCTCCTCTTCTCCAGGCTGAACAGGCCCAGTGACCTCAGCCGTTCTTCGTACGTCTTCCCCTCCAGGCCTTTCACCATCTTCGTAGCCCTCCTCTGGACACTTTCCAACAGTTTCATGTCCTTTTTATACTGTGGTGCCCAGAACTGCACACAGTACTCGAGGTGAGGCCGCACCAGCGCAGAGTAGAGCGGGACAATCACCTCCTTTGACCTACTAGCGATGCCGTGCTTGATGCACCCCAGGACACGGTTGGCCCTCCTGGCTGCCAGGGCACACTGCTGGCTCGTATTCAACTTGCTGTCTACCACGACCCCCAGATCCCTCTCTTCTAGGCTGCTCTCCAGCGTCTCATCGCCCAGTCTGTACGTGCAGCCAGGGTTTCCCTGTCCCAGGTGCAGGACCCGGCACTTGCTCTTATTGAACTTCATGCGGTTGGTGATCGCCCAGCTCTCCAACCTATCCAGATCCCTCTGCAAGGCCTTTCCACCCTCATTTGAGTCCACAACTCCTCCAAGTTTGGTGTCATCAGCAAACTTGCTCAAAATACCTTCTATTCCTACATCCAGATCGTTTATAAAAATATTGAAAAGTACCCACCCTAAAATGGAGCCTTGAGGGACCCCACTGGTGACCGCCCGCCAGCCTGACGCAGCCCCATTTACCATAACCCTTTGGCCCTTGCCCGTTAGCCAATTGCTCACCCATCGTATGATGTTTTTATTTAGCTGTATGGTGGACATTTTGTCCAGTAGGATCCTATGGGAAACCGTGTCAAAAGCCTTGCTGAAGTCCAAAAAAATCACATCAGCTGGTTTCCCTTGGTCCACCATACGGGTGATCTTATCATAAAAGGAAATCAGGTTAGTTAGGCCCGACCTACCCTTCACAAACCCATGCTGGCTGGGACCAATGACTGCTTTGTCCCCCAGGTGCGCCTCAATAAGTTCGAGAACCATCTTCACCATGATTTTACCAGGCACTGGCATGAGACTGACAGGCCTGTAATTGCTAGGGTCTTCTTTCTGACCCTTCTTGAAAATCGGCACAACATTTGCCAGCTTCCAGTCTACCGGGACCTCTCCAAATTCCCAGGATCGTTGAAAAATAATTGAGAGAGGTTCCGCAATGACGTCCGCCAGCTCTTTCAGCACCCGGGGATGAATCCCATCCGGACCCATGGACTTGTAGGGATCCAGGTGGAGTAGCAAATCCCGCACACGTTCAGGGTCGGTTGGGAGTTTGTCATCCCCACCGTCCCGGTCCTCCAGCTCAGGGCACCCTGGGTCCCGAAGCCCATCATCGGCATTGAAGACAGAGGCAAAGAAGGCGTTAAGCGTCTCTGCTTTGCCTATGTCATTGTCTGTGAGGAGACCTTCCCTATCAAGGAGCGGCCCTATGTATTCTTTAGTTCTCCTTTTTCCATTCACATATCTAAAAAAACCCTTTTTATTTTCTCTCACAATTCAAACCAAGTAAACTCACTTGCTTGAGTGTTTCTAGAGGGATAAAGTGATATATCTCAGATTACTAAATAGACAAACTCCACTTATTCGTTTTGGATATTCTTCTTGTCCATCAGTTTCTGTAGTGTAAAAGAAGTGGTAATTTTTGAAAGAAATATTTATAAAACTGGTAAACCACTGAAATTTCAAGTTAAACTCTCTCTTTGGCTGGATGGGGTCACAGCAAAACATGAGTAACAGGGAGCATTAACTTGATAATCACAGTGCAGGGAAACCTATGGATGATTCAGTTGGATTAAGATTCACTAGCAGACCTAATGACATTTTAGATGCCCTAGAGAATCCAGTCTGGGCTCTCTGTTCCATTCCAGAAAGTCAGGGACCTTGCATTACAGTTAGTAACCTGACATGCAGGTCTCATATAATCTGAAGAGAAACTAGACATCTAAGTCTGGATAACTGTATCACTTGCAGAGAGACAGATTCTTCTTTTTGATTAGTATGAGATGTGCTTATAGTTTGCAAAATGTAGCGGAAAACACTATTTTTTTTTTAACACTTCTGTAAATGGCAATAAAATGTTGCTGTCCCCAAGCTAATTTATAATATTTTATACAAAGAGGTAGAAAGTAATTCTTAAAATATAATGTTGTTTAATGTGTTATAGTTATAGAATATTAATTTAAAATGCATTGTGTACATATCTTACAAAGGTTTTCAGTACATTCATACAAATGTCATGATCTTTCCTGTCACTAATTGTTTAAACGTGTTAAAATTTTCCATTTTATTTTCTGTGACCGCAGTATATGTAAATTGCAATGCTTAGCATTTCTTTAATTGAGAAATAGTTACTATTTCCTGAACAATGTGTGCATGTTCTTTTTACCTATGGAGATTTTAACACAATGTTGCGGTCATACTTCTTAGCACCCACAGTAAGCCCACATATTGGTTACCCTGGCAGAACTCCCTAGAAATGTATTCAGATTTTTGGAGTAATAGATTTTGTAAATTATGTTAGGCTCAGATCTCAACCAACACCCCACAATTATCTCTCACTGATGGTGCTTTACCTTCAAATGAACTCTAAGAAGCCACTAGCAGAAATGCAGTAGAAACTTAAAGCATCAATTATCCAGCACTACAAAGTGCTTAAATGCAACTTTAATACCTAGATAGATCATTTAGAACTGAAATTTAAAGCACAGTTGTGTCCAATTTAAGCAAAAAGTACTATAGATTGGAAAGAAAAGGCACTACAGATGATATTGAATGGTCAGAGATTTAGATTAGAAATAAAAGACATACTTAAAAGATAAGGGACACTACATTTCTGTGAATGAAAATGTCTTTTCAAAGACAAATATTGTGGAAGAAATTAAGATGCCTAAAAGCCATATACATGACCAGATATATCACTACATATCACAAGAATTTAGCAGAATAGAGTAATTGGAGAAGTTCATTTATTCCCTTTCTCAAATTCATTAGCTCTGCTTTGTACTCAGTAGACATGAAGAAGTATGTGAAAAAAAGATCAGAGCTACTCTAAAAGTTCTTCTGCAGCATCAGAAAGCAGCAGTCTTGTATCTCTGTTCTTGTATTTTTTTTTGTTGTTATTTATTTATTTATTTTTATTTTTATTACAGACAAGGTAGCCACAAGCATTCTCAAACAAAACACTTCCCCTTCCTCACATGTCACTACACATGGCTAGGATGAGAGACATTAGTAAGCATCTAGCTCTTCAGAGGAAGAGAGAGGATCTAAGGCTACCTGAAAATCTCGTTTAACCTTTCATTTCATTTCTGCCTTTTTCTCTGTTAACTGTAAACTAAGAATTATTTTAGTGATTGTTCTATAGTCATGTGACTGAAAACTCGTGTGTTTTTATTTTTTGGAACTCTTTGGGAGTAAAGTGAGTTACTATTGCACAGCAGGTACTTGTACTAAATAAAAAGAAGAGGTGAAAAGTAAAGCTATTAACTCGAACTGAGGATGGTCACTTGTCTGTAAAGGAACAGAAAAGTCAAATGTTCTTTTCAGGAACCTCAGTTTAAAGAAACCACTATTGATTGAGCTCTGCTTCTTTCATCAAGGTTATATTAAACATAAAAGAATGCACAGGGCAGTGTACTAAAAAAGTGTGTATTGTCTGTCCAGAAAGATCTCAGTAGGTCACCACTCTACATTTACTCTCTTTTCCTCTGATGCACAGAAGTTACTTTTGCTCCAGTAAAGACATCTTACACATTGCTCAGAAACTAATCGCTCTCTATTTCGCTCTCTATGGGTACCTCAAGGGAGGCTGTAGCGAGGTGGGGGTTGGCCTGTTCTCCCACGTGCCTGGTGACAGGACAAGGGGGAATGGGCTTAAGTTGAGCCAGGGGAGTTTTAGGTTAGATGTTAGGAAGAACTTCTTCACTGAAAGGGTTGTGAGGCACTGGAACAGGCTGCCCAGGGAAGTGGTGGAGTCACCATCCCTGGAGGTCTTTAAAAGATGTTTAGATGTTGAACTTAGTGATATGGTTTAGTGGAGGACTGTTAGCGTTAGGTCAGAGGTTGGACTTGATGATCTTGAGGTCTCTTCCAACCTAGAAAATTCTGTGATTCTGTGATTCTGTAATCTTTAGTGGATCTTCCTTGAAGGTGATATTACCATTTTCAATAGATTTGGCAAGAAATGAAAAGAATCACAGTAAGATGCTTAACATCATCTAAAAGCATTTTTGCATTATATCAAAAGGGAAAAGCACATGTATTTGAATATGAAAGAAAAATGCAATTTGGATGTTATATACAATTTCTGAATTAAAACCGTGGAATTACAGAAATTTGTGTTTCCAGTATCTCCCCCAAACAATTCTCATATTGTTTTATAAAATACAGTTTGAACAAGTTATTTTGGGGGTTTGCTTGAAAGGTCATCAGGTGCAACACTGACTAGAAAAGGGACAGGTTCCAAATGCAAAGGTATAGCTGTGCTGTACACTGACATGTGACAAGCTGCTTACAGTCACTGTGATAATGGGGAATATGTTTTATCTTTGACAGCTGAGTCCCAAACATTTTAGAAAGAAGCTCTATATTTTTTAAAAAAGCAAATTAGAAAGAAACAGTAGCATCTATGGTAATAGCACTGATATGTTGATTACTCCAAGAATGGGTAACAATTCTTTCATCAAATATGTGAACTAGGTGTTCTAAATATCTTATATTTCATATATTATTATTATTTTTTTTTTTTTTTTTTTTTTTTAATCTGGATATACTGAAGGTTAGTTTAGTATGTATTTGTGTACCTTGCCTGATTGACTTCTTCTACCTTCTTCTGTAGAACCACAGTCTCTCTTTGTAGTATATATTTATGGAATATATACTGGCTGCTGTGTTTTATCTGTAAAGTCAGCAGTATCAAAAGTTATTAGTTTTTGTTTGTTTGTTTGTTTTCTTTACCTATCTACCTGCTATAAAACTTCTATAAATTTAAATATCTAAGAGACATCATTTGTTCTGTCACATTATACTGAAATCAATCAGATTCAAAACCTCTGATTAAGAATAAGGTACTTGCATTCATAGAGAGAAACAATTAAAACAGCCTTGCTTTACAGGAAACCTGGTTAAAATTGGTACTTTCCTTGTGTTTAATATTTAACTAGATGCAATCAGGCAGTGCATAGCTGGAATACTGAATGTGACGCTCATCTTGCCAAAATGTATTTCTATGAAATTTGTAGAAATGTAAAAATTTTTGAGACTTCTACATCTCTGTCAAATTAAGATGTTATACACAAGGATTAAACATTATCATCATACAGCAGAGCAACTTCAATTTAAACAACCAAAGTAACTTTGTGAAAAATTTCAAAAGCTATTAACTCTAGGGCAAACACACACACACAGAATAAATTATTTCAGGGAAAAAAAAAATAGGAGTAATACACAAATATATGGTAAATTTAATGAATGGAATGAGTTTACAATATTTTAGCTTACTTCTTTTTACTTAATATTCTCTAATATTTATTAATGTCATCATTTGCTTCCAACAGAGAAAAACATTGTAAAACAGCAGCAACAATGGATGAGGTAGATTACTAGGACAGAAATGAAGTTTACTGTTCTCTCTATGTAAAGAAGAAATTTAATCCAGCAACACCTCACATACAGTGACTTAAATATATATGTATTTATTTAATGGAGACTTTTATTAATAAAGTTCTTGTGTATCTTCTGCAATTATGATTTATGTAAAGCTAAATAGAAGTAATAGAAGTAATAGAAGTAATAGAAGTAATAGAAGTAATCTCTATAATGGCATTGTTTTTGGCATATACTTATCTGCATGGCAAGCTTTGATAATTATTCAGTATAATAAGATATTTTTTTACATTTCCAGAAAACAAATAAATAACATACATTCTCTCCAAAGACTATGGTCTTGGAGACTTCGAAAGTGACTATAGTCACTTGGGAATCTAACCATTGAAGAACACTAAAGAAAAAATAAGAAAAGTCCCAACTGCGCAAAAATGCCAGCATTTACAGCTGAATCCAAATGTGGAAAATATGGTAAACTGAACAAGGTACACCTGGAACATATTTCCCAACATAAGCACTATGTTGGGAAACAAGTACATGACTGAGTGTGGAAACAGAAATGCAACAGTGGAATATTAACAAGGTATCTTTATCACAGAGTGTAGCAATAGGGCAAGGGGTAATGGTTTTAAACTGAAAAAATATAGGTTTACATTATATATTAGGAAGAAATTCTTCATGATGAGGGTGGTGAAACAGTGGAATAGGTTGCCCAGAGAACTGATGGATACCCTATCCCTGGAAATGTTTAAGATCAGGCTTTGAGCAACCTGGTCTAGTGGAAGGTGCCCTTGGCCAAGGCAGAGGGCCTGGAAGTAGACGGTCTTTTAAGGTCATTTCCAACCCAAACCATTCTATTATTTTCTATGATTCTACGATCTTGGAATAAGAGTGAAACAACTTCAACCTTATTATTAAGGTTTCCACCTGTAGAAAATAAAAAAATCCTGTTGAACTAATTTTGTCTATAATTTATGACATGACCATGGATACAAAATATAGTATTTTACTAAAGGATGTTAATTTACTAAGAGATGGATTTGTTCTAGTATAAAGTAACTTTTTCTTTTTTATTTCTCTTTTTTATGTCTTTTTTGTTTTGTTTTGCATGACTATATATAGTTTACATTCTTTCGTGCACAGCACAAGAATTACAGAATACCAAAAGTTAAAATCTTTTCACTGGCTTGATACTTTTCCTAACTTAATCTTGAAGAAAATGATCAATATATAAAATAAAATATTTTAAAAATGAGTATGAGTATTTATTATTATTTATTTATTTATTCCCTGGTTCTACTTTTCTCGCTCTTCCAGAAATCCCAGTGCTAGCACCAAAAATCTTGCTTAGCTGCTCTCATCATGGTAGATGAGAGCAGCTTCTAGGATAGGTCACAAAGAGTCAAAAAACAGCTATTGTCTTTGCTTCTACATGAGTTGGATTTAAAGGAATGAATCAGGCTCTAAACTTATTCATATAGTTCCCAAATTATAGGATCTTGTCATATTAGAAATGGGTAGGAGAACTTTCCAGAAAGCCTGCCATCCTGGACAACATCATCTGAGACAAATGGATTTTAGAACTCATGCTCTGGATCTTTCCACTGTAGCATGACATTTGCCTGACTGTTGATGTAATATGACATAAATACTTAAATCACTCATGTAAAATAGCATAGTGCCCTTGAAGTATGGTTACAACTTATACCCACTGCACATCTTGACAGCTGGCATGGGCTGTCACAATTTCTTATTATAGTTGTTTTTATTATTGTCCAAATCCCAAAAACTTGCTTAGTAATTTGTAAAATAAAGTGCACAGGATGGCAGTCAGATCTGTACTTTCACATATGTAACCAAATAACTGGAAATGAAAATGCATAAATTCATTTCAAAAGCAGAGTTTACTGTGGCTTGTGGACTCTAAACAGAGTCTACTTTTCTGAGGAAAACACAACAGTATGTGATTAAATTAGAGATTTTTAAGGTGTTACAGTTTTTAAGGTGTTTAAGGTCATGTAATTTGTGGTAGCAAACAGTATAAACATGGAAGTGTTGCCTCTAATGTCAGATAATGTTAATATTAATGTTACCATCCTTTAATTCTCTATATCCTTTTGAGTCTCAGTGCAACTTGAGTATAGTCAGACTTCTAGCAACTACATAGGAAATTGGCAGTCCCTGTCTGCCATATTACTTTAAAACCATGTTACTTTAAATTATTTATTAAAAAAAAAAAAAAAAAAAAGGAAGAAGATTTTGAAATTGGAGGTAGGCACCCAGGTGCTGGCAACAGGGTGGCCACAGAGATGGCCTCTGTGAGGAGTGGCTGGGACTGGATGTGTCCAACAGTGGGCAGCTCCAGCCAACATCTAAATATAAGGTATGGTTGATCCCATTAGCCAAGATGGCAGCACCTCAGGGAAAGTGTATTTAAGAAAGGGCAAAATGCTGCACAGCACCTAGAAGAAGGAGGGGAAGGAAGTGCTCCAGATGCTGGAGCAAAGATTCCCCTGCAGCCTGTGTAGGAGACCACAACTTATTTCTCTGCAGCCTGTGGAAAGGGTCATTCAGGGCTGATCCATACTGCAGCTCATGGAGGAGTAGATTGATATTTCATGAAGAAACCAATGGGTTCCATGTGCCCAAAGAGAGACTATGCTGGAGAAGATTTTTATTGTATTGTATTGTATTATTTATTTATGTATTTGTGTGTTTTTTCCTGAAGGACTGCAGCCTGTGGTGGGATACACTGGGGAAGGGAGAAGTGTGAAGAGGAAGGAGTGGCAGAGAGGAGATGGTTTGGACTGATCGCAACTTCATCCCCAACCCTTGTGTGCTGTTCAGTGGGGTGAGTTGTCTATCTTACTGTAGGAGGTAGAGGAATTAGGAGTGAAGGAGTAAATCTGAGCCTGGGAAAGAAAGGGTTGGGATGGAGGTTGGGAAAGGTGTTTTAATGTTTTTCTTTGTGTCTTACCATTAATATCTATTTTAATTGACAATAAATTAAATCAATGTTCCTCTATTTGAGTTGCTTTTGTCTCTGATGGTAATTGTTATACGAACTCCCTTTACCTATGAGGTTTTTCATCTTTATTTTCTTCCCATGTCCTGTCTAAGGACAGAGATTGAGAAAGCTTCTAGGTGGGGATATGGAAGCTAGCAAAAGTCAATCCATCACAAAGGGAAAATAAAATTGAACTGCTGACATTGCAAGCTCCAATAATGTTATTTCACCCCAGAAAATGTAATTTAAGGATATCTAAATCCAGTAAAAAGATACTTTCCACTTTATTTATATCTGAAGAGAGCTGTATGTTAGCATTCACCAGACTTTTTAATCTATCATAATCAACATTTAAATTAAAAATATGTTTAATTATATGCCCCACACTATTTGTTGTCATGTACTGTATTAAGATTTTGAAGGAGGGAATATTGTGAGAGCGATTGTTAGACAGCAACCTCAGGAAGTCAGAGACTTGCTTTTACCTCCAAAGTCTGTTGACCATGAGTAATGCAACAACATCTTTCCACCTGTTATAATATGAATATAAATATGCTTTTTATTTTTTAATACCAGCTTTTTGCATCTAGGTATGGAAATAATTTTGTAGTTACTAAATAGAATTATGATAATGCTTTCTTACGGACTTTGAACTCCTAATGTTATGACACTTAATTTAATATGTAGGAAGATTAAAGAGGAACCTTTCTGTCCATTTTGTTTCTAGAACAAATTTCCTTTCCTGGAATCTTTGAGGACTGTTATTCTACAACCACTTACAAGGATCAATAAAAGTGTACACTTTCCTTTAGTCTTCTGATGAGACAGACAGCAAAGAAGCACTTCACAGAAGTAGTTATTGAATAGAGAATTGCTTAAGCAAATCAGCAGGGAATGGCGAGAAGCAAATAAGACTGATATACAAGTAGTGACTAAACTTGAGACTATCAACCAGGTGTATTCTGCAATCAGACATCAAACTTTAGGCAATATTAAAAACAAACAAACAAACAGTAAATTAAATATATAATATTATTCTTGGAAAGTGTTGTGGTTTAACCCAGCTAAACACCACACAGCTGTTTGCTCATCCTCCCCACTCCCTCTCTGGGATAGGGGAGAAAAATAGGAAAGTGAAGCCTGTGAGTTGAGATAAAGACAGTTTATTAAGACAGGAAAATAATAATAACAAAAATAACAATAATGATGATAATAGTACTACCAGTAATAATGTGTACCAAACAAGCAATGCACGATGCAATTGCTCACTACCCGCTGACCAATGCCCAGACTAACCCTGAGCAGCTGGCCCCCCCACCCCAGCTAGCACCACCATATTGTTTAGCATGATGTCAGATGGTATGGAATACCCCTTTGGCCAGTTTGGGTCACCTGTCCTGGGTCTGTCCCCTCCCAGCTCTTGCTGCACCCCTAGCCTGCCTGCTGGCAGGACAGAGTGAGGAGCTGAAAAGTCCTTGGCTTGGTGTAAATGCTGCTCTGCAACAGTTGAAACATCAGCATGTTATCAGCACTCTTCTCATCCTAATCTAAAACATAGCACCCTACCAGCTACTAAGAGAAAGATTAACTCTGTCCTAACTGAAACCAGGACAGGAAGCGAGAAATTTTTCATCTCACTTTCCTACTTCAAAGTTTTGAAAACGTGTCTGCTATAAGACAACCATCTTAACACATCTTAACATGATGTAAAGTTAATCTTTTTCAGTCAATCTGTGATCTACACATTTGGGTGTAATTGATATTCAAATTAGCAAATATAAAGATAAAGCATCTTTATAAGAAGACACTGAAAATATTTTATGCCAGAATGCCCAAATTATTTAATAATATTCCTCTGTGGTAGGACAGACATGAATTACATGGAGCATAGGATTTAGTTCAGCTAATTTTAGATTTATAAGGGTGTGATTCAACACCTAAACATAGAACTGTAAAAATAATCCCAGTTTAAAACAGATATAATTTGGTAATTTCAAGAACTCTTCAGATTCTATTGATTGTAATGGCTAAAACATTTATTTAGTTGCCCACAGTAAACACTTGTCTTTTCAAACATCATAGGCTTCCCTGTCCTGTAGATGTGGGTTAGTCTTGCCTAACAGCCAAACTTCCTCCCAATAACTTTCTCAGTCCCCTTCCTCTATTGCATAGAAGGAGGGAGAAAAATGGAATGGAATGGAATGGAATGGAATGGAATGGAATGGAATGGAATGGAATGGAATGGAGTAGAGTAGAGTAGAGTAGAGTAGAGTAGAGTAGAGTAGAGTAGAGTAGAGTAGAGTAGAGTAGAATAGAATAGAATAGAATAGAATAGAATAGAATAGAATAGAATAGAATAGAATAGAATAGAATAGAATAGAATAGAATAGAATAGAATAGTTCACTTGGAAGGAACCTACAAAGATCATCAAGTCCAACTACCTGACTACTTCAGGGGTAACCAAAAGTTAAAGCATATTATTTAAGCCATTATCCATATTCCTCTTGAACACTGACAGCAAGCTAAATATGAGTCAACAGTGTGCCCTGGCAGCCAGGAGGCCTAGCTGTATCCTGGGATGCATCAAGCACAGCATTGTTAGCCAGTCATGTACAGTGATTGACCTGCTCTCCTTTGCACTGGTGTGGCCAGTGGTACACAGTACACTGATATGTACTGTGGGCAGTTTGTGGTGCTGCAATATAAAAAGGACATAAAAACTATTAGAGAGCATACAAAAGAAGGCTACAAAGATGATGAACAGCCTAGTGGGGAAGATGTATGAACAGTGGCAGAAGTTACTTGGTTTTCTTGGCCTAGAGAAGAGGAGACTGAGGGGAGGCCTTGTGGCTTCAGCTTCTTCACGAAGGGAGCGGAGGGGCAGGTTCTGACCTCTGCTATCTGGTAACAGCAACGGGACCCAAGGAATGGCATGGAGCTGCAACAGGGGAAGGTCAGGCTTGGTGTTAGGGAAAAGTTCTTCACAAAGAGAGTGGTTGGGCACTGGAACAGGCTCACCAGATCAGTGGTCACAGCACCGAACCTGTCAGAGTTCAAGAACTGTTAGAACAATACTCTCAGACATATGGTCTGTTTTTTTGGTGGTCCTGTGCAGATCCAGGAGCCGTACTCAGTGATCTTTGCAGGTCCCTTTCAACTCAGGATATTCTATAATTCCACGATTCTATAATTCTAGGATTCTATGATCAACCATCTCTCCAGAAAGACTGTTCCAGTGCTTGATCACCCTCACAGTAAATGAATTTTTCATCATGTCTAGTCTAAACCTCCCCTTTTGTCCAGTCTAAACCTCCCAGTTTTGTACCATTCCCATGCATCCTATCATTAGTTACAGAGAAGACAATGGCACTGCCTTCTCCTCTTGCCCTCCTCAGGAAGTTGAAGAGAGCAATGGGATCATTTCTTAATCTCCTTTTCTCCAGACTAGACAACACAAGTATCCTTGGCCTTTCCTCATAGGACATATCTTCTGGCCTGTTTACCAGTTTGTTGTCCTCCCTGGACACTTTCAAGTATCGTAATATCCTTTTTATATTATGGAGCTGAGAAGTACATACCATATCCAAGGTGAGGCTGTACCAACAGTAAATACAGAAGGAGAATCATGCCTTTTGACTGGCTGCCTATTCTGTGTTTAATACACTCCAAAATGCAGTCTGTCCTTTTGGCTGCTGGGGCACACTGCTGACTGTCAACCAGCATCCCTAGATCCCTTTTTGCTGAACTGACCTCTAGCCACTTATTTACCAATCTGTACTTGTGACTGGCATTACTCTGTCTGAGGCACTGCACCTGGCATTTACCTTTGTTGAATTTCATACCATTGTCAACTATCCATAAGAATGAAAAGGCTTATGAACTGAGTTAAATACAGGGAAAGTGTTTACTAATTACTGTGGTAGGCAAAAGGGCTTACTTCCTCTTCTGGCTGGTTTAGAGGCACCTACTTAGCGAATGGGTTCAGCAAATCTGTACCAAATCTGTTGCAGAGCCAGCTGGAACAAGCTATGTCCAGCATGGCGCCCTCCTCAAAGAGACCAAACATGCAGGCCCACCCACCCTCACCCCACCTCCAAAACCTTGCCACCTACACCCAATAAGATACTGAAGAAGCCATTTTTTTTCCTCAGAGATTGTTATAAATGTATGCTCCTTTAGGGTTTCTTGGATACTATAGAACATTTCAATGACAATTGACATCTTTGTATAAGTAACTGAAATAAGCCCTTGATCTCCAGCAAATCTAATGGTACTAAAAGAAAGAAACCGCACACCATTTCTCAGTATCTAGTTGGAATATTACATCAAAAAGTCAAGAATGCTGTCATCTTTGAAAACAGATTACGAATGTCGCTAGTCTGCTCATTCACCACTTGTCTATTCTTTCAAAGAACAGTCATAATTGTCTACCCAGGGGAGTACCCAGCTCCAGGACATAAAGTCTTAAGTTGATAAAGGAACATCACTTAGAAAATGTTTTGGTCATCAGTGTTTGTCTTGTTTTACTAGCTTTTCTTATCTGGATTCTGTCCTCCAGAAAACAAACCAACCAACCAAACAAACAAACAAACACTAACTGTCTGCAATTTGGGAGCTCAGCTGTTCAAAGCAGTATCTAGGATACTGCTGCTTGAATTACCATCTAACTTGGAATCAGTGTCTTCCTCTTTATTGCATAAATTCTAAGTTCTGCCTCTTCATTGCTTAAATTCTAAGCTCAGGGCAAGACTGTAACTTGCTAAATTCACAATATTCATAAAAATCAGAAGAATATTTACCATGGAGAAAATGTATTTCAAAAAATAATTTAAGAACTCAGTGATCATCTTTTTCCTTCTACTCAGTTCTTAAAATCCCTATTTTCAGCTCTGATATTTGCTCACCAATCTATCTTCCTTTATAATGAGAGTTGTGATTTGAACTGCAGATCTTAAGAAGAAAAAACAAAAGTGGAACTATGAACTTAAAGTAATATTAGATCTTCATCATTTTGGGGAGGGGAGGGATAGGAAGATAGCTTTGTGTTAGGTACTACATGCTTAAAGAGACTAAAATATATTTGTCTAGTTTTAAGTTACTCTTCAGTGAGACACAGGTGATTTTTTGTTTGTTTTTCAATCCAAATAATCCTACATATAATAAAGTGTAAGAAGTAGTTTTAAATCACCTACCTGTATGTTCTTACATAGCTTGTATGGAATCTAGTCACTCTAGGTTCCTTCTGTAAGCAGGAATACAACCTTCTAGTAATTCAGTCTACCTGAAATTATCCTTTGGAGATGCCTTTCTCATTTGTCTGACAAAATGAAATTGATACCTAGTGTAAGCTTTTTCCACACAAAGTGACTTAGTTAATTCCTGGATTCATGCGCTTAATGTCAGACACAGGAGGCAGTATATTAAGAAAGGGTGAACTCACTATTTTTCTGCTTGCCTGTTTCTCTGAAGAGATGCAAAACCCTAATGTTACTTAGTTCAAATATTGGAAATTAGACAGTACCTATATGTGTTTGATTTCTGTCTGCTAATTGCTATGTATGTGCAATAAGACACATTTCCCAACAGATATCAATCTATTTGTGAAAACCAAGGTTCTATAAGGGGGTTGTTCATGAATAGCTTTTAGGAGGTTGAAATATAGTGAGCACTTTGAACACCAGAAATCCAGAAGGATTCGCCTGGTAAGTGCCTCCAAAAAGGCAAAATTAATTCAAGCATTAACATGCAGGCTGTGTGATGTGTATACTAAGCCATTGATTACACTTAACTAGTATAAGAGCTGCCAAACTTATATCATAGCAGAGTGGCTATGTCACTGTGTATCACAGATCACCTCTCCTGCTCCGCTTAAAATAACTCATTTTTAAAACACAAACACTCTGCTTAATACTGGTGCTTCTATGGTTCACCCAGAGTGTGAAACAACATTACTGAAGGCAAACTGATTATAACTGTTGAATGGTTTCTGCTACCGTGACAATAAGAAAGCTCATATGGAGATATATCTTGGTGTTCTGGGAGTACAGATGAGGTACTCTGTTCAGTATGCTGCTGAGTATGCTTAGTCAGTGCAATGCGATACCAGACTACTATTTGCCCTTTGTCTATAAACCAGAGGATGTGACAAGAGGAAGTGAGTCATTCTGCCCTAATGAGTACAATGTCCTAACTTGAATATGTTCCATTCACCTTTTCCTAGATGAAATGTGATTTTCTATTTCTTTTTGATTTGGTGTCTGTCTTTCAACATTTTATGACACCTTTCAGATCTATAGCCAGAGAAAGAGATTGGCCTGCAAGTCTAAGCTACCTTAGACACATCTTAGTACTGGAAATGATAGAATGATTGAAACTAATATTAATTCCTAGGTTCTTGGACAAATGAAAGTGCATTTCTCATCAACAAATGATTTATTATTGTTCTGTCTAACTCCACACTTAGAGATCCTAGGTTTCCCTTATAATAAAGTTCCCACCAATTCATTTCTTTCTAACAAATAGAAACAATGCCAAATTCTCCCCAATAACTTAAAGAGAAATAAAATTTGCAAGTAATACTTGTCTTAGTGTACTTGTAGTTTTCTCACAGCAAAGTGTTAAATTTGCTGCTGTTTGTTGTAAGAATTTAAATTATATTTTGTGTAGTATTGAGAGCAGTTTTCATTAGCAAATATCTGTATACTTTATATAGAAAGACATTACTGTATCTGACTTTTAGAGACAGGAATAATGAGGCACAAAAAAGAGCAATGATGAAGCCAATGCTATTCACCACCTCAACAGTAGATGTAGAGCTCACTTACCCTGACCCTCGGAGTAGTATTGTGCTTGTTATCATAATGGAAGCAGCTGCATAAGCAAAACTGCCAGAATAAATAAATAAATAAAAATTTTAAATTTTGGACGCAGTTTCAGTGCTGAAAGAACCATATCAGTAACAGTTAACTTTTAATAAGAGTTCTCAAAGCAAACCAGCTTTTTTTTTTTTTTTTCCTATATAGTACCACTCAGCATTAAAATTAAATAATACTTAATAATTAAATTCACAGTAGCAAAGACATTATAATAGCCATTAAAGATTTTGTTATTTTAATTACTGCAATATTTGTACAGTTTTGTCATCTGCTTTCTTTGCAAACTTTTTTTTTTTTTTTTTTTTTTTTTTTTTTTTTTCTGGGCATTTTTTGAAGATTAGAGTAAACATCTTCATAAAGTGTCATTTAAATGAAGATGAATGTGGATGCCTAATGATTAAAGTGTAGCAGTAGAGTCCTGTTGTCAAAAGTTGAAGGTTTCTAATTTGTTTAGATAATTTCTGTACTGTTTTTCAAATTCTCACTAGTAAAATATTTATGTTAAAAAAAAAATGAAAAAGAGAGCTTAGATAAGCTCAATTTTCCTAGTTTAAAGGGAATTTAAAATTAAATTGAACAGTTTACAAGATACAATTCTTCCAATATCTGTCTTGAAGAAATGACAGCTGAAGATTAAAAGGCAATAGAAGAAAAGGTCAGTAGATTATTTGGCTTGGTCTTTTGCTATGTATATTCCCATAGCTGCCAAATCCTTTCCAGAAGATAGGTCAGGGAAACCAAATCAGTTTGAAATATATAAGAAGTATTTTACCAAACAGAGAAATTAGGTGACAGTAAGTCACCAGGGCTGTACAGCATCTACCTGAAAACCATCAAATGTGAAAATGTGAAACTGGCGAACTGGTGAACAAAGTATGTGCATGCTATCATAAAGATCTACAGTGAAATTACTCTTGTAATTTCTTGTAATTTCTTGAAATTATTCTTGTAATTTCACCATTGCCATCACCTCTCTGACAAAAGAAGTGCCTAGCATAATCTTTATTTCTATGGATGACTTTTTATCACAGTTAATAGAGATAGAGTTAATTTTCTTTATAGAGGCTCATGCAATGCTGTGTTTTGTTTTTTTAATTAAAGCAGTGGTGATAACACAGCAATGTTTTTCAGAGCAGTGTTTACACAGAGATAAGGACTTTTTTTGCCCTTTGTGCTGCCCTGCCAGCAAGGAAGCTGAGGGTGCACAAGAATCTGTGAGGAGACACAGCCAGGACAGATGACCCAAACTGGCCAAAGGTCATACTATATGTTATCATGATCAACAAAAACCTGGCAATAAAAGCCAGGTTAAAGAAGGAGGAAGTGTGTGTGTGTGTGTTTGTGTGTGTGTGTGTGTGTGTGTGTGTGTGTTGGGGGGCAGGGGGAGTCAAACCACAACACTTTTTTAAACTAAACTTCAACATAAATAAACATAAGTGAATGTATATAGGGAAAACAACAGCTAAAAATTGTTGAAAAACACCCATAGTGATGAAATCAGATCTAGCAGTTGCAACTGAGGAAAGAGGTCTTAGACTCCATCAGGGGGGGTTCTACTCTGAAATCAGACTACAGTGGCAGAAAGCAAAGCCAACAAAATGTTAGACATCATCATCAGAAAGAGTACTGAGAACAGTACAGAGAACAATATTTTGCCACTATATAAAACCCTGATCTGTCCCAAGGCTTGTACATGAAATTTGACATAAAAGGGAATTGTTTTGAGATATTCCCAGCCTTTTGTTCTTGCAACAAAAATAAACTCCATCTCTACTTCCTCTTCTTTTTAAAATATGATCTGCTGAAATGGATAAACTGATAATTGTGATTAAAACAAACTGTTGTTTTGGAAATGCTTTAATGTAGCATGAAAGTTATAGGTGATCAAAAGAGCATGTGATAGTTGTGCTAAATAATTATAGATATTTTGTTAGTTTAAATTCCAGTTTGAAACTAAGTTTTCATATAGATATCAATAAACTTGCCTAAATTCTTATGTCACTAATGAATATTTTGTTAAATTCCAGTTTGAAACTAAGTTTTCATATAGATATCAATAAACTTGCCTAAATTCTTATGTCACTAATGAATATTTTGTTTGTTTATATATATATATATATATATAAACACACATATGTATATATATACACATATAAGTACAGGGGTATATTTTATTCTTGCTTTAAATATTGTTGTTTAACTTTCCCTTAGGAACCAGTTGTTTATACTCATTTCCTGATGTTTCCTGCTGTTCTGGGTTGTTTTGAACGTTTTTCCATTCTTTGTTGTCAGTATGAAGCATAAAACAACAAATGCCACGCCCATACATGTACATACTAAGTAGGTTTTCTGAAAATTTAAATGGACAACCTGCATTTAAAATATGGTTACAAGCTACTTTGTCTATACCAAAATGCTCTAACACCAAACAGTAATCTTTAGCTCATTTCCTTACCTGGCAGGAGGTATGTGCCTTTATAAACCTTATATACCTTTATATACCTTTATAAGCCCAAGATCCAGTCTTTACTTCTATAAGTCTCAAATGTATCAGAACATTATGTTGACAGCAGAATAGCAGTACATGAAGTTAAACAGTAGCTTAGAAATGAGGAACAGAGAATACAAGATCAAACAATTCTTTATTCATTTTCTGAGGTTTCTGTTTACTGGATAAAGAATAATAATTATATTTTTTGTCTTGTCATTCCCATAAATAAATAAATAAATAAAAGCTTCATTAGATATCCAACAAAGATTTTTCTCTTGTCCTTTTCATAAAGTTTTCAGATGTTAGGAACTGCTGGACTACTTTTCTTGTGGCAAAGTGGACCTATCTATAATAAACCACTTTATATTTAAATAATTTCTGTATTTCCCTACTGATTCTGAAACAACTTTTCCAGGAAGCCTTTCTCAGGTTGCTGTCTTTTAAATTTGCTTTAGCTGGGTAGCTACAGCTCATGTGGTTATTACATGGTAGCATCTATTTCAGATAAAGGAAATGATCTTGATAGGTTAACAGTTGGACTTGATGACTGTAGAGGTCTTATCCAATCTAAATGATTCTATTCTATGACTCCATTCTTACAGCTGTTTTACTGGGAACAGTGAAGAGATCTGTTTTTTTAACAAATTTCTTCACTTCTTTTAACAAAGTGGAACCAGAAAATAATTAAATAATATACAAGACCAACTTTACATATGTTAGAGTCTAGTTCCAACTTAAAAGTGCCTCAAACCAAGTTGGAGGCAGAATAATTTGAGGAATTAAGGGAAAGCATAATGACTTGTGGGAAGAAAAAAAAAAAAAAGTGAGACAGGCAAGAAATAGATTATTACACTAAAAATTGAATAAAGAATGAGAAGGGTTGTTTAACATTTAAAATATTGCTGTATTACCATAAAACTAGAGTGGTAGAGAGCTTATCACTGCCATTCCTAGAAATCAGCTTTTTCAACTTCTACCTTTCTGTCCTAGAATAGTGAGTCCAACATGAAAGGCAAGAATTTTCATCCCAGCACTGATTAAAAAAAAAAAAAAAAAAAAAAAAAAAAAAAAAAAAAAAGTTACAGCCCTTAAAATCTTTCTTACTCTAAGTTTAAAGATAGGTTTAAGATAGGTAATTTGATTAGGTAATCAACTGAGGGTAGGACGGAGATAAGTCCCAAGGCACAATGTAGGAGACATGCAGGAATATCAATACTATTGAAGGAAACTGGTTCCTAGAAGAAACTGGTAATCTGCATCGAGTACACTAAGACTTGTGGTAGTCAAGGTTTTTATAGGGACCAGGGTGAAAATACTTTTCTAATATTTTTTTAAGTCATAAGAGAGATTGAGCAGTGCTCATTCCAAATTCTTGCAATGTGATGAAATATTTCTTACTGATCCCTAACATATCCAGTGTGTTGAATATGAGCACTATATAGTTATCTTACTCATCACTACAGTACTAAAATTGAGGTTTGATGTTTAAATCCTTCTCTGCATCTTTATGTTCTTTCTTCATACTTTTTCTTTGAGTCTCCTAATTGGTGTAGAAACTATGAAACTGGAAGCTTAGATAGATTTGGCATATGAATATATTTATATGGGACTATGTTCATTATATTAATTAGCATTACATGATTAAATGTACATTCTATTGATTATTTTGTATGCATTTATGTTTTTCAGAAAGAATATATTTCATGCAAACCACTAGCTGAAAGAATCTTTTTTACTGAAATATATCTGGACAATTTGAATAACCTGTAACATAACATGAAATGCTTGCTTTTTTGTTTGTTGTTTTTGTTTGTTTGTTTATTTTTGGTTTTGTTTTAAGATTGACAGCAAGTAAATAAAATGTAGGGGAGTTTAAACCAGTTTTGAAGTGTTACAGAACTGTAGCATTTTCCAGTGGCTATACAGGAAACTGGGAAAGATAAATAAATAAATAAATAAATCTATTGGAATATTTTTAAAGGAAAAGAATAAAATTGGAAAAAAAATGACATATATTTTAAAGTGTTGATTCCAGAGATACTGTAAACATTTATCCATTTATTTATTTATTTATTTATCAAGTGAATCTCAGTTTTCAATCCTTGTGTATGTAGTGATTACTGATGGAAAGACATTCGCTATTTGGTTGTGGCATACTCATGAAACATATGCAGTACATTTTACCCTGTATTTGATTGCAAAAGTATCTACACTAAGAAAATAAATATGCTCCCACATGTATATTATATTAGATCATAAATCACCTTTTCATTTTTAAATATATAGACTTTAAGGTCATAAGTGATTGGTCAGTTGTCTCACCTACTGGTTAATAGAAAGAAAAACTGAATATAAAATGATGACACTCTCCAGAATGGCATGAGTGAAAACTGTAAATCTTTCTATTTCTGCTTTATACATTCTTACAGGGAAGTGCTAAGAACTGCAGTCTTTTAAAACATTCTTCACTGAATCAAGGCTTAATATTGTGTGGCCACCTTGTTAAAATGTCTCTAACTGATATTCACTTTTAATTCCACAATACAGAAAATATTTGTTAAATACAAAAATATTTGTTAAATACAAGTTTGTAATTATTATATTCTGTTCTTCAGTGTGGGTTTAGAAATATGAAATATAAGTATTATGTGATAGGATAAACTCAGTATTTTATATGTGTTGTTGAATAATATATAAATCACATTAAATATATTTACAGCTTATTCAGAACTTCTATAATTTTCTGCTATGCATCATTTTTTTATCAGTTTGGCAAACAGAAAGCAAGCAAATAAACAATATATATATATTTGATCGCATAGTATATTAAAATGAAATGTGAGAACAGGCAGACAAATTAAGGTAAGCAAGAGTTCAAGAAAATTTAGAAAGATTTTTTTGTATAATAATAGACAGTAGAAAATAGATTAGGTCTTAGTATACAAATGGATTTTGAAATTTTAGATTTGAAAAGATTGGTATTGTTCTAAATGTTTACAAGGTTTCTTTGGTGTTAATTTCAGCATTAAAAAAAATGCAGATGTTTCTTAAAAACTGAAGTGAGCAATGAAAATTGTCATTAATGGCGTAGTAATTCAGTTCTTTTTTTTTTTTTTTTCATAATTCGTGAAGAGAAGGATAAGAATAACAGCCTTGTATTCATTTCAATGTTATATATTAAAGAGAAGGCAAAAAAAAAAGAAGGATAAAAAAGTGCACAGATGCACTTTTTTATCATTACATTGGTTATTATATTGTTAGTTTCCCATGTTATAAATTCTGCTAGAAGGAACTTGCATTCAAATGAGTAATAGTTCATGTAATTAGAAGTACTATCTACTCTACTTTGCCATGGCTCTACAACAAAGTTAAGGAAATTGGAATGAAATGGCTGCAGAAGGTTATATTTTCTTGTTCTTCCACTGCTGCGACTGCTCAGCAAAGAAAAAAATGTAAGAATGTCAGATCCATTTTCTCATTAGCCTACTGAGAAACAGATGTGAAAGGGTGCAGTTGGTTAATTTTTCAGCCAGCAGGCATATATTACTGCTAGCAGGCATAGAAAATAACAATGAAAAAAATTAGTAGCTATAGATCAGCTCTGTTGGCTAGAAGGTTATCAGTATGCTGGGGTGATCAACAACAAACTCTCATAGGAAACTGATGGTGTAAGTAATTTGAGGGTTTATTGAAGTAAATTTAACTAAACATAGGAAGAATTAAATTAAAAAGAAGTTTTTCCATCAGAAGGCCTATTAAAAAAATAAACAAACAAACAAACAAAAAAAAACTATACACACACAAAACGCGCTGCGTTGGTGGTGATGATGTCCTATGCCAAGTAATGATGTAATGATTAAACTAAAACGTATTGCTGGTCATGAAAGACCACAAACAAATAAATGAATATTCACATAAATACATGTCCTGGTTTCAGTTAGCACAGAATTAATTTTCTTCCTAGTAGCTGGTGGAATGCTGTGTTTTGGCTTAGAATGAGAAGAGTGCTGATAACACCCCGATGCTTTAATTGTTGCAGAGCAGTGCTTCTACTAAGCCAAGGACATCTCAGCCTTTGCTCTGTCCTGCCAACGGGCAGGCTGGGGGGTGCAGTAAGAGCTGGGAGGGGACAGACCCAGGACAGGTGACCCAAACTAGCCAAAGGGGTATTCCATACCATCTGACGTCATGCTAAACAATATATAGGGGTGGCTAGCCGGGGGGAGGGGGCCGGACTGCTCGGGGTTAGGCTGGGCATCGGTCAGCGGGTGGTGAGCAATTGCATTGTGCATCACTTGTTTGTACATACTATTATTACTTTCGTATTATCACCATTGTATCATCATTATTATTATTGTTATTATTATTTTGTTATTTTTTTTTTTTCCTGTCTTATTAAACTGTCTTTATCTCAACTCACGGGCTTCACTTTCCATTTCTCTCCCCCGTCCCAGAGAGGGAGGGGGGAGGGTGAGCGAACGGCTGCGTGGTGTTTAGCTGCCAGTCGGGTTAAACCACGACAATACTAAATGTAACAAAGCACATTGTAATACTCTTTGGGCAATTAGGGCAATGTAACCAGCTTCAGAAACATAAAATGACCAGAACTAAACTAAGAATAAAGCTCAAGAAGTTATGTAATGAGTAAAATATTACCATATTAGCTTAGATAACATTTTTACATCCTTACAAGAGAAAAAGAGGATCTGGAAAACTGTAAGCATAAGTTCCATGATAAATTAAAAATAAGCTATGCAGTTTATTTATGCTTAACATTGTTTTATTTTCAGGTTAAAAATATGTTTGGTCAGGGCTACAGACTTGTGATTTTCTACCAAGTCTCAATTCTCTAATTCATACCTGAGACAAAATGATTTAACAGTTTACAAATACATTTTTTTTCTAAAGATATTTAAACATTATTATTTAGACATATTTACATCCACAAGTGATGTAAAACAATGTTTTATTGCCACATTCAATGAGGCAATAAAAGCTTGGTGCTCAGTATTTTGCACAAAATTCTGAGTTTACTGTTGTTGTCTTATTTATATACAAACAGAGTTTAGCTTTAAACATCTCTTTCATGGATTCCATGAACTATTTTTAGCTGTTTTATAGGTTTCAGTTTGCTTCTAATCTTAATTGATTTTCCTTGATGCTTTCCATAGCTGCAGTTGTTCTGATTAAATCCCTAACCTTTTCAAAGTAATCATGATGATCTAATTAAGATGTTGTAGTTAATCTCTATCTATAATAGTTGTTTTCTTTATAAAAACCCTTTATGTAAGAAAGCTTTAATCATTTGTATGCTCTTGTGGATGCTGATCTCTACCTCCTCTAATTTAATCTTCCTCCCATACTATTTTTCCTTTTGACTTAGTATCTCACAGTAAAAAAGTAATTTATACTTATTGTTCACTACTCTTCAAAGACCAGCAATCGTGTTCTTACAACAAAATAGACCTCTTATGATAGCAGAATCCTGGGGCCTTGTGTAAGGAGCTTTGATGAAAAATTTACAGAGAATTCAGTGCTTAATTGTATTTTGAGTATATATTCAGCAAGCTTCTAAATTTCTTAGACCAAATATATGTTTTAAATCACAGTACTAGATTCAAAAAATCGTAGAATCATAGAATCAGTCAGGTTGGAAAAGACCTTTAGGATCATCTAGTCCAACCTTTACTAGGTACTGACCTACTGACATTTACCTAGCACTGACAA
This sequence comes from Aythya ferina, assembly GCF_964211825.1. NCBI lineage: Eukaryota > Metazoa > Chordata > Aves > Anseriformes > Anatidae > Aythya > Aythya ferina. The sequence goes on from NC_140296.1 coordinate 40,474,743, forward strand.
GCCTATCACTAAACCTTGCTAATAAGTTCTACATCTACGTATTTCTTGAAGACCTGCAGGGATGATGACTCTACCAGTTCCCTGGGCAGTCTATTCCAATGTCACATAACCCTTTCAGCAGAGAAATTTCTCCTAATATCCAACCTAAACCTGAGATTGTTTATAAAGTGTTGTATAAAGTACCTTTCCATATGCACCACAGACTCTGAATACGGTCAATAACAACTTTTTTTTTAACAGTATTTTTTTTTCTAATCAGAATGTGCAAAACATTTACTATTGTTCCTTTTTCCTAACAATACTGCAGTATATACCATGCAGTGGTATAATATAAAGTCTTTCTATAAAGCTGGTGGGGAAAACTGGTGTATAACATATGGTTTCAATATGTCAATTAACAGTGTTAGTATACTGTGTTGGGTCTGTCTGGGATGCAGTCACCTTTCCCTGTAGCAGTCCACACAGTGCTATGCTCTGCACTCGTAGCTGGAACAGCATTGATATCACTCAAGTGTTGTGTCTATTGCTGCATAGTGCTGGCACAGCATCAGGACTCCTTCCAAGAGCCCCCAAGAGCCAGCAGGCTGGGGGTGGGCAAGTGATAGGGAGGGGACATCACCAGGGCAGCTGACCTAAACCAATCAAAGGGATATTCCATAACACCTGATGTCACACTCAGCAATAAGAAAAGGGGGCTCTCGTGGGGGAGGGGCTGTTCCTCCTGAACAACCACTATGCGTTTTGAGGTCCTGCTTCCCAGGATGTGGCTGAACATCACTCATTGATGGGAAGTAGAAAATATTTTTTTTCTTTCTCTGTGCTTCTGCGTGGACTTACTGTTTCTTTTGTTTCTTCTTCTCTCCATTCCTTTTCCCTTTCATTAAACCTTTCTCATCTCAACCTTCGAGTTCTCTGTGTTGTATTTTCTCGCCCTTCCTCTTTGAGGAGAGGTGGAGTGAGAGGACGGTTGTGGTGGAGCTCGGCTGCCCACCTGAGTAAAACCACCACATATACTAACTGTAAATTTAGAACAGGTTACACCATAACATACTGTATTCAAAGTCATGAATGTATGATCACATCTATTGAAAAACTCTGTACCCAATTCAAATGTAGTATGCAAAAGTGACAGGAGGCAGTATTCCTCAGATCCAGGTGTCACAGCATCATATAGTGTTTTCTTCTTTGGATACATATTTGATCCACAGTCTGGTAAAGTGATTGACTAACATTCTCATCTGAAGATTCATACAGTGGAACAAGATCTGATCATCTTGATTTCATGGTTTTCAGTGTTTTACAGATACATTCTATATTGCTAAAATACATGCTCCTTTTCCCGTAGGCTTTCCTCTGTAAATCTTGTTAGGTATTAACAATTCAATGACAGCATGATTTTCATCTGCATAAAATTATTCATAGTATTCATTTTTGCTTCATCTTAAATAGCTGGTATTCAGAAAGGAAATTATCTGAAATTCAGAAAGTATGTCTTGAATTTAATCTTCTAGACTTACAAAGATGAGGTTTAAATATGATTAAGAAAAAAAAAATGAAAAATGGGGAAGCAGGGAAGCATTAATTTAATATGTATATGATCAGATTACAAAGGTGTTTCCAAAAATCTCTTCTGCTTGAGACAAAAAAAAAAAAAAAAAAGAGAAATTATGATGTATTTTAATATCATTTTAATTATTTTAGTGTCAGCATTCATATAATGTAAATAAACTCTTATATGTATGTAGTACATTTATAGGAATCCATTCCTTCACTGTGGTTTAGATACAAAGCTAATGTGAAAAACTGTATAGAGCGGACAATATAAATGATAACAGAGGAAGAAGCAAAAGTACCAACTAATATTACTGCAGGAATATTTATGTTTAATTACCTCACTTAAAAACAGTAAACTCCCAAAGAGTTCAGGTAGTCTCAAACTGGGCTTTAAGCAACTAGTGCATCAGACTGATACACTGAAGTGAAAAGCACCCCAGATATATGGCACGTAATATACTCTTGGACAGCTCTCACAACTGGGTCTCCTCCCAGCATCTTGCTCACCCCATCCTACTCATTGAGGTGGCAGAGCAAGCTAAAACAAAGCACTTGATGTTGTGCAAGCACTGTCCAGCCAAAATGTCAGTGTGTTGTGAAGGGTGATTTAGTCACAGATCTAAAACACAGCACAATACAGGCAACTCTGAAGAAAGTTAACTCTATCCTGGGCAGACTCAGTACACTTACAATCAAATAAAATGAAAGGAAATAATAAGCATGAATCACACAGGAAAATTATGTAGAGTTAACTATGGCAAAAGTAGAAATCCCATATAATTTTAATCACATGTTTAGGCTAAGACAGAGTTGCTTTCTAATATAAAGGGAAAAACCATCATAGACTGAGTATAAAAAATGTTCTGTCTTGCCCTCTGCACTTGGGTGTCTTCTCTTATTATACCACTAGTCTAGAGGAAGAATTTATCTCATCTAATGTAGACAACTAAGTTCCTTATACTTTCCTTAAACTCAGTGAAGAGAAAAAAGTCAGTGTCACCGAGTTAAAATTCTACTTATATTAGGTACCGTATTAGGATGAGATGGATCATATCCCAAATATATATATATAAATAATTATATATATGTGTGTTTGTGTATATATATTATATATATATATAAAATTTGAATAAGAAAGCTTAGACTTTAGCACTTTGTTTCCTACCCTAGATAATTAATATAGTCTATAATTAAATTTGAGATGGTTACCAAGCCCCAGTGTTCCTGTTTGGTCAGAATACACCTTGTTAGGCAATGTAAGTCAGCTGTCCATGCACTGTCCTTTCCCAGATCCTTGTGCACCCCTAGCCTCCTCACTGGCAGGGCAGTGTAAGGAGCTGAAAAGTTCTTGGCTCTGTGTAAGCACTGCTCAGCAACAACTAAAACTTCAGTGTGTTATCAATATTATTCTCATCCTAAAACCAAAACACAGCTACCAGGAAGAAAATTACCTCTACCCCAGCTGAAACCAGGACACAGAGGGAGAGATAATACTCATCAAGAAGAAAGTATAAATGATGTCTGACCATCCTGATTATCTCATGTAATCACACAATCAGATTCATAGATGAGGGGAGAGCAGGCAATGTGTTTTACTTTAATTTTAGCAGGACTTTTAACACTATCTCCCATAATAATCTTGTATCAAATTTGGTACATTAAAGACTGGGTGGGTGGACAACAAGGTGCATAAAAGGTGGATGGATGATCAGGCCTAGAAGGTTGTGGTTCCACTAAGGAATGGGTCTTATTCCTTACCTGGAGACTTTCAACCAGAGTCTGTACCAGACTACTAGGTCTGTACACATGAATGTGTACCAAGATTTCTCCTGTTCAACATGCTTGTATCACTGGAAGGAGGTGACACAGTGCATTCTCAACAATTTTGTTGATGACACCAACCTAGGAGAACCAGTACACAAGCCTGAGGACAGGGCTGCCACTCAGAGGAGTCTAGACAGGTGGGAGGAATTAGCTGATATTAAAATTATGAAACTCAAAAAGGGACAAATGTACAGCTGGGAAGCCAGCCTCCAACAGTGTTATAGGCTGGAGATTGAGGAACTAGAGTGCAGCTATGACAAAAAGTACTGAAACCTTGGGGAACTGTAAGCTGAAACTCAGCCAAGAGTATGCCCTGACAGCAGAGATGGCTAACAGCATCCAGAGCTTTGTTAACTGGAATATATCTAGTTAAATAAAGGAAAATGATGATCACAAATGATGATCACCTTCCACTCAGCACTCATTAGATCACATCAATAATAAAGTGTTTGGCTTTTGGCCCCCTGAGTGCAGGAAAGCTGTCAATAAAATGGAGCAAGTTCAGCAAAGGCCCATTTTGACAGGCAGGGCTGGAGCACTTGTCCTTTGAGGAGAGATTGAGGAACAGATGTCTGTTCATCCTGGAGATGTTCATCCCCCTGAAGCTCCAGGGGGACTTAACAGCATACCCTGAGTACCTACACTGAGGTGATCAAGGAGACAGAGCCAGTCTCTTCATAGCCATGCAGGGTGGGAGGACTGGAGGTTATGGACATAAACTGAAACAAGAGAATTTCAGACTAGATATAGGAATAAAGTGTTTTGTTTTGTTTTGTTTTGTTTTGTTTTGTTTTGTTTTGTTTTGTTTTGTTTTGTTTTGTTTTGTTTTGTTTTTCTTTCTTTCCTAAGAGGACAGTCAGGCAGTGTCTCATGTGGCACAAAAGGATTATGCAATCTCTAGCCTTGTAGGTTTTCTAGACCTGACTAGCTAAAGCCCTGACTTTGACCTCACAGCTGAACCTTGAGCAGGAGGTTGGCTTATATCTGTCCCAGACCAAATTATTTCATCATTCTATGAAAAACTTTTACTTGCTTCTTTATCTCTATCTCTTGATAGAGTTTCTCTAGACATTTTTAATAGCATCCAGAGGAAATGTTTATTTGTGCATAATTACTAGCAATTTTCTACCTTTCTTTAGAGACACATTCTATTATACAGAGACAGAAGATGTTATATCTTTCTACTGAGTAAAGGTTGTTACAATGAATAACATTATTCTTCCCCTATTGAATTATTTGTTAAATAGGTTATCCAAGGGAATATCCATGTTTTGATTTTGTTCATAATAATAGTAATAGTAAAAATTGGGGATTCTGGTAGATTGAAAGCTTGATATGAGCTGGCAGGGCACACTTGCAGCTCAGAAGGCCAACTACACCCTGGGCTGCATTAAAAGAGGAGTGTCCAGCAGGTCAAGGAAGGTGATTGTCCCCCTCTGCTCTGCCCTGGTGAGGCCCCACTTGGAGTACTGCATCCAGTTCTGGAGCCCCCAGCACAAGAAAGGTGTGGAGCTGTTATAGAGGGTCCAGAGGAGAGCCACTAAGATGATCAAGGGGCTGGAGCACCTCTCCTATGAAGATAGGCTGAGAGATCTGGGGTTGTTCAACCTAAAGAAGAGAAGGCTCCAGGGAGACCTCATTGCGGCCTTTCAATATTTAAAGGGATCTTTAAAGATGGAGAGGGACTCTTTATTTGGGTAAATAACGATAAGACAAGGGGGAATGGTTTTAAAATAAAGAGGGAAGATTTAGGTTAGAGGTTAGGAGGACATTTTTCACTCAGAGGGTGGTGAGGCATTGGAACAAGTTGCCCAGAGTGGTTGTGGATGCCCCATCCTTGAAGGTGTTCAAGACCAGGTTAGATGAGGCCCTGAGACACCTTATATAGTGAGTGGTTGGCAGGGTGGTTGGAACTTGATGATCCTTGAGGTCCCTTCCAACCCAGGCCATTCTATGATTCTATGATTATAAATCAGTGTCATCTGAATAAATGATTGACATTTATGATGCGGAAAACTAGAGTTAGATACTCTAGATACCCTGCACAATCAAAGGAAAATATAAAGATGAATAAATTCACCTGTCCATGGATTAGTCTCTAAGTGTCGTGTGAAATACCTTAACATTTCAAAAGAACTCAGTTGTGGTGGCAGATGGAAGATCGATCTGTACTCAGCTCTGGTGAGGCCGCACCTTGAGTACTGTGTTCAGTTTTGGGCCCCTCGCTAAAAGAAGGACATGGAGGTGCTCAAGCGAGTCTAGAGAAGGGCAACGAAGCTGATGAGGGGTCTGGAGAACAAGTCCTACGAGGAGCGGCTGAGGTAGCTGGGTTTGTTCAACCTGAAGAAAAGGAGGCTCAGGGGTGACCTTATTGCTCTTTATAAGTACATTAAAGGAGGCTATAGTGAGGTGGGGGTTGGTCTGTTCTCCCACGTGCCTGGTGACAGAATGAGGGGGAATGGGCTGAAGTTGCACCAGGGGTGTTTTGGGTTGAATATTAGGAAGAACTTCTTTACTGAGAGTGTTGTGAGGCATTGTAATGGGCTGCCCAGGGAAGTGGTGGAGTCACCATCCCTGGAGGTCTTTAAAAGATGTTTAGATGTTGAACTTAGTGATATGGTTTAGTGGAGGACTTGTGTAGTGGGTTTACGTGGCAAGGTTTTGGTAGCAGGGGGACATAGGGGTGGTTTCTTTTAGAAGGATCTAGAAGCTGCCCCATGTTTGGTAAGGGCCCCACTGTTGACCAGAGCCGAAGCAACAAGTGATGATGTTTTCCACCTCTGTGAGAGCATATTTAAGACAGGGAAAAAAACGCTGCGCCACACAGCAGCTGGGAGAGTGAGAGGAGTGAGGAACAGCCTTGCAGGTGCCAAGGTCAGTGAAGAAGGAGGGGGAGAGGTGCTCCAGGCGCCGGAGCAGGAGTCCCCTGCGGCCTGCGGTGAGGACCATGGTGAAGTAGGATGTCCCCCTACATCCCATGGAGTACCACGGTGCAGCAGGGTTCCACGCTGCAGTCCATGGAAGAGACCACGGTGGAGCAGGTGGCACTGCACTGACGGAGGCTGCCGCCTGTGGAAGACCCCTGCCGGAGCAGATTCCAGGCCGGGCCTGTAGCCCGTGGAGAGGAGACCACTCAGGAGCAGGTGACCTGGCAGGAGCTGCTGCCCGTGGGGGATCCAGGTTGGAGCAGTTTTCTCCTGAGGGATGGACCCCGTGGTACGGACCCATATCTGGAGGAGTTCTGGAAGAGCTGCTGCCTGTGGGAAGCCCACGCCGGATCAGGTCATCAAGGACTGCATCCTGTGGGAGGGACCCCACAGCACAGGGGATGAGAGTGACCGAGAAGGAGCGGCAGAGAAGAAGATCTGTAGACTGACCATAACCCCCATTCCCCCGCGCCGCTCGGGGGAAGGAGGTGGAAGAGGATGGATGGGGGAGGGGAAGGTGCTTTTGGTTTCTTTCCTTTGTTTCTCACTTCTCTAGCTTGTTAGTAATAAACAATAAATCTTACTATCTCCCTATGCAGAGTCTGTTTTGCCCATTACAATAATTACTGCGTGATCTTCTTGTCCTTATCTCAACCTTTGAGCCCTTTTCGTCATATTTTCTCCCCATTCCTCTTTGAGGAGGGGGAGTGAGAGAGTGGCTGTGGTGGAGCTCGGCTGCCCACTCGAGTGGAACCACGACAACTTGTTAGTGTTAGGTCAGAGATTGGACTTGATGATCTTGAGGTCTCATCCAACCTAGACAATTCTGTGATCCTTCTGTTTCATAGGGTCCCAGATATGGTATAGGAGACTCGTGCCTTGCTCTGATGTGAGGATAGCCCAGGGAATTTGGAATCATTGTTCATTTCATGGGTAATTGAATTGAACTCAAAAATTCAAATCATGACAATATAAAGTAGATATCTACTTACAATTGACTTTATACCTTTGTTTGAGGTAACTCACCTTAAAATTTACTAATCTATATATATAGCTATAAAATAATCTAGCTACAATAATTTATATTGCAGATGCCTAACATCAGCTGAGATGATTACCATCTGAATGTTATTCTGTTCTTGAAATTTTAGTAGCCTTGAAAAACATGCAGTCCATTGGGACAATTATGAAAGACTTTAGGATGAACTTCAGGTAGTTTTTAGTTCCTTAAAAATGTACCGTATTTTTAGTTATTATCTAATCTTCAGAACGGATTGAGTGTGTGTGTGTGTTTTGTTTTTTGTTTTTGTTGTTGTTTGTTTGTTTGTTTGTTTTGTTTTAATTTAGTTTAAAAAATACTGTCAGCTGAAACATATGAAAAAATAACCTAAAAAAAGAGATATCTTACCTTCACTTAAGGACTCACTCTGTCACAAATCCTCTTCTCTTTTTTTTTTTTTTCACATGAGAATTAGTTTGTGTGACATTTGCAGAACTCCTGAAATTAAAGCTTAGCAAGGACAATATTTTCCCAACAGTACATTATCCACTACTGATGTGATTCTGACTTCATTCTGTTTGTGCTACTACATGTAATAACATACATGACTACTAATAAGATTTAGAATAACTGTTTACTGACAGTTCACTGTCAATACTCTGAAAGCCATTTTTTAAAACATAAAATACACAATTATAAGTTTGGTGAAGACTAGAAGCTCACAAAGTTAGGATGTCTGAAGAAAATTTTAACATTTTAATAACTGAGAAACAATAAGTCAACAACAATACAATTTTGCAAAGTCTATCCTATTACTAAACGTGAGTATGAGTGCTTTTTGCAGATGTTTTTCACACTCTAAGTTTAGATATTGTTCTGAATGACAGTCCTTCAAGCTATTAGTCTACTTACTACATTAATTACATGGGATATATGTCAAACAAAAATTAAAAATCTGAAGATATGTTTTGTCTCCAGTTTCACTATTTATAGTTTCTTTATAATAATTGTCATAAAAGCCAGACTCAGATTTCATTGCTTTTGCTGGTATGTGCTAAAATTTTAAAGTGTTAGCACTACAGAAATGTGTTTTACTAATCTTTATAAGCAGCACACACCATAGCAGTGAATATCTGTACTTCTTGAGCTTAACATCATTAACAAGGGTAATAAAGACATTTCATGCATATTTTCTGATTTTTAAAAATAAACACAACCAATCAGCATTGTGAAAACATCAGCATTAAATATCATGTAATTAGATAAACTATTTATCTTTCCTTACAGCTTTGAACTATTATCAAGCAGCTAAAATAGATTTGCATGTAAATTTATACAGCTTCAATAATTTTAGCATGTTAATTGTTTATAACTTGTAAAAGAAAATAATGAAGAATGGAATATTGGATATACAACTGCTTTGTGAGGAGCTGAGGTATGACAGCTTCCTGTTTATTTATATAGTCTCTCATATAGCTCTATTATATAGCAAGCTTTAGAGAAATAGTGATCTGCATAAGTCTGGTGTTAAGAAGACATTGTTATCCACATTCAGTAAAGGAGTACTTATTCATAGATATGATTTTTAGTTATAAAATTAGGCTGAGATGTAGATGTCTGTATGGAAAACAGGATTCCAGTTCAGTAGCCCTCACCACTGCCATTTAAATCCCCTGTACAAACCAAGGCATGTACATAGGACTGACAAATATCACGGAGAATATATGGTTTACGGGCATTGCAACTGGGTCTAATCTTTTACATAGAATGTAATCATGTCAGGTACACAGTCCCCACATTAGTGTTACAACAGATGAAGGTTCTTACTTAAAGAAAGTGCACTGTACTCTTTATATCTGTATATGATAACTGTATATGTATTTTTATTTTGACTTGATATCTCAAGCAAAAGATACATAACTTTTTTTACTCAAGAGGTAATACTGAGAGATATTCCACCCCTCCCACCCCCCACATTTCACGTAAAACATTTGGAAATGTATTATGATGATGATGATGATTATCATCATCATCATTATTAGGTACAACTAAAAGATGGTTTAACATTTGTAGGTGGATTTCATAGAATGTCTTTAGGTACATTCTAATTCTTAAGCTAATTACCCTAAGACATGTAGAAATTCTGAAAAAAAAAATCTTTTTTGTGCTACTGTCCAATATATTATCCTACTATTTAAAAACAAAATTATGTTTTGGAATAAATCCATCTTTGTACAAAAAAAAAAAAAAAAAAAAAAAAAAAGAAGAAGAACTTTGGAGAAATATCTGCCAAATGAATCCCACTAAAAATGTTTAATAAAATTATTGTAAAATCACATCTGTTGACAGAACTGGAAACTATGGAAAACTGGATGAGATTTAAACCTCATAAATCTGAGCAAGAAATAATATGCAGTGACTGGAATGATATTGAATGAAAGGAATTTTAATTGAAAAATTATTTAAATTGCACCCTCTCACTAATTCCCTAGTTGGTTTTGGCCCTTAGATGATGTGTCGATTTTATTTTTCTGTCATACTCTTATACAGGAAGAATTTTTATTATATTCATTCCATCTGAATGTCTCAGATCCTTGTTCACTAAGCATTTTTTTTTCCTAAGCTGAAAAGTATGTTTATGTAGACAGAACTGCATTGAGAATTTGAAAATTTGAATACAAGGTTAGTGTATAAGATACCTATAAGATACTTAAAAAAAAAAAAAAAAAGTGGGAGGGTGAAGGGAGAAATAAACTTTTTCTTGCCATATCTGGCTCATATTCCTCCTTTATTTATCCCGTATCTGTTAGTAAAATTAACATGTTATAACTGTTAGGGAAGTTAGCGGAAGGGAAGGGAAAAGGGGAGGGAAAAAAGGAGGGGAGTGGAAACATCTTCCTGATGATGGGAAGCAGTGAATGGATCCTTGTTTTGATGCATTTAAATAGGCAATTTGTTTTACCTATTAAACTATCTCAAGTCACAAGTTTGGCCCTTCCAATTCTGTTCCCCATTCCTTTGCAAGGGTGTGAGTAAACAGCTGTGTGGGGCTTAGGTGCAAGCTGGGTCAACTCATCACATAGATTTACCACTGATTTGAAAAACAAAGCAAAGCAAAGCAAAACAAAAACAAACAAACAAACATAAAAGCATTTTATAAAGGATGCTGGTTGCTTCAGGCTTGTAATTATGACGTTGGGCTCTATAACAGACCCTATAATTTTACTAAAATAAGACCACTGAACATCTGCAGAAGAAGCCAGTCAGTGTGGTATCTCCAAATGTAAATCCCATCTTTTCCGTTCTAGTTGCAGCTTGTGTCAAAAGGCACATCAGTTAAGGGGCTCCAGTACGCAAAGTATACTATCTGGATTTTCAACAAGCCTCTGACAATTTTCCTTACTAAAAATTATTACAGAGACTAAGGTGGCAGAAAATCTTCAGTGTAAATAAACAAAGTAATACCTCTAGGGAAAACAATACTAAAAGATATCTGAATTCAGTTTATCAGCAGTAAATCTATCAATGTGCTGTTCCTAGTGGACATGTCCAGTATCTGTATCAGGAAGCAGCCCTCAATGCATTCCAGGAACCTGGTGGATAACTGGTATACTGTTGTGTTGTTTTCCCAAAAACTGTTTGGATAATTGAAGTCACCTATGATGACAAGGCTCTGTTGGCCTAAGACTGAGGAGTCACAGTGATGTTTCATTGACCTCATCATCCCAATTAAGAGGTCAGTAAAAGACACCTAAAATAATATCCCCCTTGCTGATGATCTCTCTAATATTTATCCAAAGCATTTGGATCAAGGAGTTTACACAGTCATGGTACTTCCTTATCCCAAGCAAACTACAAGAATGACATCTATAAGAAACTTTGAGGCAGATGAAATGATAGTAGTGACTATAAAAATAAATGAACCTAACTTCATTACTGATTTCAAAAAATTAATGGTAGTGGTGGTCACTGAATACAAATTCTGCTGACACAACTGTTGAATTTTTAAAGATTGAGCTCAGAAAAGCAATATTCACAAGCAGAAGACAGCATGTGACTGTTTCTTTACAAATGGTGAAACTCATCTAACCAAGCTACTGTTAGGAAGAATAGTTTTACAAATGACTGTGTCATCTCATCCCACATCTGCTCCCTTGTGTGATAACCAATATGACTTGTAGTTTAAACAGACAAAAGTAATGACTGAGGCTAAGTGAGTCTGATTTAATCATACTTATGTTTTTAAAATAATAAAAATGGATTAAATGTGTCCTTCTTTTCCCTTGTGTTTGCACACTGGTTCATCTGAGTATTTCAGAATGGACTGAAGTCATACAAGGGACATTACTACATCATTTTTGGACCATATTTCAAAAAATAAAAGAAATGAAGGGCTGTCACCTGCCACGAAAACCTGTATTTTTCTCCATTCATGTTCTTTATCAAAGTCAAAGGCCAAACAGTGAAAATACATTACATTTTTTAATTAAATTTTAAAATGATAAAGCCTAATATAGTCAGTGAGGTGCATACAAATCATATTATCCAATGCAATTAGAAGCTTTAGCTCATTTTACCTTATAGCTAAAGAAAAATGTGTGCTCATTGTAGGAGTAATAAACATGGGTAATTATGCACAATTATAGGATTCATTTCCAATTAAGGCTCAATTTCTGTAACAATCTTTAAAGTTTTTTATGTTTTGCTGGTAGTAATGAAGACTAAGGTAACTCAAGGTAGTAAGAATTCTTATCATTATAGTAAAAAAAAAAAAAAATACTACCTGGGTAGTATGAATGCATTGTAATCAGCACTAAGTTTTAAAGTGCATGCTTCCTTTTGCTTCAACAATTTAAATGCTTCCCCATAACATCATTATAGAGCAGAAAAAAAAAAAAAAACGTATCATATAGAAACATTCACCTAACCATATTAAAAGCAGTTTTGGTTTGGTTTGGTTTTCCTTTGCATTTGATAATATATATATTATATATATTATCTATCTATATATAGAGAGATAATATATACATATATAAATATATTATATATATATATAATAATAATCTATCTATAATCGATAATAGATATATATGTGTATAATATCTATTATATATAATAGATAATATTATATATATATATTATATAATAGATTACATATATATTATTTTATTTTTTTTGCATATCAGTCATTTGTATATTTGCCAGTTCTGCTAAGCTAAAAATTAAATAAAAAATTTTGTTCCACCCAAATTCCATTTTAATTGAATATATATTACTTTAATGACTTGGAAATATTTTATATTTTATTTTATTAATAAGGAAAATAAGCTTAAATTAAAAACAAACCAAACCAAACCAAAAAAAAAAAAAAAAAAAAAAAAAACAAAAACATCCTACAGCTACATGTATAAGAAGGTATTTGGATTCTGTGGATTCTGAATCATAGAATCATAGAATCATAGAATATCCTGAGTTGGAAGGGACCCTTAAGGATCATCAAGTCCAACTCTTGACACCGCACAGCTCTACCCAAAAGTTCAGACCATGTGACTAAGTGCACAGTCCAATCTCTTCTTAAATTCAGACAGGCTCGGTGCAGTGACCACTTCCCTGGGGAGCCTGTTCCAGTGTGCAACCACCCTCTCTGTGAAGAACCCCCTCCTGATGTCAAGCCTAAATTTCCCCTGCCTCAGCTTAACCCCGTTCCCGCGGGTCCTGTCACTGGTGTTAATGAAGAAAAGGTCTCCTGCCTCTCGACACCCCCTTCCGAGGAAGTTGTAGACTATGATGAGGTCTCCCCTCAGCCTCCTCTTCTCCAGGCTGAACAGGCCCAGTGACCTCAGCCGTTCTTCGTACGTCTTCCCCTCCAGGCCTTTCACCATCTTCGTAGCCCTCCTCTGGACACTTTCCAACAGTTTCATGTCCTTTTTATACTGTGGTGCCCAGAACTGCACACAGTACTCGAGGTGAGGCCGCACCAGAGCAGAGTAGAGCGGGACAATCACCTCCCTTGACCTACTAGCGATGCCGTGCTTGATGCACCCCAGGACACGGTTGGCCCTCCTGGCTGCCAGGGCACACTGCTGGCTCGTATTCAACTTGCTGTCTACCACGACCCCCAGATCCCTCTCTTCTAGGCTGCTCTCCAGCGTCTCATCGCCCAGTCTGTACGTGCAGCCAGGGTTTCCCTGTCCCAGGTGCAGGACCCGGCACTTGCTCTTATTGAACTTCATGCGGTTGGTGATCGCCCAGCTCTCCAACCTATCCAGATCCCTCTGCAAGGCCTTTCCACCCTCATTCGAGTCCACAACTCCTCCAAGTTTGGTGTCATCAGCAAACTTGCTCAAAATACCTTCTATTCCTACATCCAGATCGTTTATAAAAATATTGAAAAGTACCCACCCTAAAATGGAGCCTTGAGGGACCCCACTGGTGACCGCCCGCCAGCCTGACGCAGCCCCATTTACCATAACCCTTTGGCCCCTGCCCGTTAGCCAATTGCTCACCCATCGTATGATGTTTTTATTTAGCTGTATGGTGGACATTTTGTCCAGTAGGATCCTATGGGAAACCGTGTCAAAAGCCTTGCTGAAGTCCAAAAAAATCACATCAGCTGGTTTCCCTTGGTCCACCATACGGGTGATCTTATCATAAAAGGAAATCAGGTTAGTTAGGCAGGATCTACCCTTCACAAACCCATGCTGGCTGGGACCAAGGACTGCTTTGTCCCCCAGGTGCACCTCAATAAGTTCGAGAACCATCTTCTCCATGATTTTACCAGGCACTGACGTGAGACTGACAGGCCTGTAATTGCTAGGGTCTTCTTTCTGACCCTTCTTGAAAATCGGCACAACATTTGCCAGCTTCCAGTCTATCGGGACCTCTCCAAATTCCCAGGATCGTTGAAAAATAATTGAAAGAGGTTCCACGATGACGTCCGCCAGCTCTTTCAGCACCCAGAGATGAATCCCATCCGGACCCATGGACTTGTAGGGATCCAGGTGGAGTAGCAAATCCCGCACACGTTCAGGGTCGGTTGGGAGTTTGTCATCCCCACCGTCCCGGTCCTCCAGCTCAGGGCACCCTGGGTCCCGAAGCCCATCATCAGCATTGAAGACAGAGGCAAAGAAGGCGTTAAGCGTCTCTGCTTTGCCTATGTCATTGTCTGTGAGGAGACCTTCCCTATCAAGGAGCGGCCCTATGTATTCTTTAGTTCTCCTTTTTCCATTCACATATCTAAAAAAAAACTTTTTATTTTCTCTCACAGACACAGCCAGCTTCAACTCTAGGTGTGCTTTGGCCACACGAACTTTCTCCCTACAAACACGAACAGCATCCCTGTATTCTTTCCATGACATCTGGCCCTCCTTCCAGTAGCGAAACACTCTCTGTTTCTGCCTAATCTCCATTAGAATGTTCCTGGTCAGCCACGCCGGCCTCCTGCCCTGCCTGCCTGACTTGCGATATTTAGGAATTGCCTGATCTTGTGCTTCTAGGAGGCATCGCTTAAAGAATGACCAGCACTGGTGGACATCGAGGCCTTCAAGAGCAGTTTCCCAGGGGACCTTGCTGACTAGTTCCCTGAGCAGCCTGAAGTCCGCTTTCCCCATATCTAGGGATGAGGTTTTGGTGGCACTTTTCCTTCTGTCACCGTAAATTTTGAACTCAACCACTTCATGGTCGCTATGACCGAGGCGGCCACCAATCACCACATCTCCCACCAGACCCTCTCTGTTTTCTAGCAACAGGTCTAGGAGGGCACCTTTCCTAGTTGGCTCCGTTAGCACCTGCACCAAGAAGTTATCATCTAGGTGCTTCATGAACCTCCTGGACTTGCTCGTGTCAGCCGTGTGGCACTCCCAGTTAACATCTGGCAAGTTGAAGTCCCCCATAAGGACAAGGGGAGTTAATCTCGAGGCCTCTCTTAGTTCTATAAAGAATAATTTATCTGCGCTATCGTCCTGGCCAGGCGGTCTGTAATAGACTCCCATAGATTAGATTCTATTAGATTTATTCTATTAGATTCTATAGATCTATTAGATTCTATTAGATCTATTCTCCCACAGAATAGATTCTGTGGATTCTGCATCCTTGGTCTCTATGTCATTGCCCTGTGATGCTGGAACCTAACCCCCAAAGGAACTCCAGACATTAACATTTTTGTCAGCATGGAATATCATGGCCATAATACAAATGATACTATACATAAGACCATTATTGTTACCAATATTTACAATAGAACATATTCAGTAAGAGTCATAAAGCCATTACAACCACACTTGAATTTACTTAATCTAGGTCAGAGAAGATCTGAACTGAAAAAGTTTGAGAAAATGTGATTTATTTTCCTACTGGTAAACATGCATAATTTCTCCTTTTCTGATACGATCATTAATATAATCAAGAGTTAAGAAAGAAGAATATTTATTGGTTATTTACTGGTAACATGCAAGTTGTGTGGAATACCTTTTTTGCCTTCCCCCCCCCCCCCCCCC
The DNA here is from genome assembly GCF_964211825.1 of Aythya ferina. Classification (NCBI taxonomy): domain Eukaryota; kingdom Metazoa; phylum Chordata; class Aves; order Anseriformes; family Anatidae; genus Aythya; species Aythya ferina. The sequence continues at coordinate 40,490,543 of NC_140296.1, forward strand.
CCCCCAATTATTTAAAGATTTCTTTTGATGTCATATTAGGATGCATATATTTTAAAAGACCACCACAGCTTCTCCCAAACCACTGAAAACTCTTAATTCAAAAAGGGTTGCATGTTAAATGCAGGTACTTATCCTGAGTTCACCTCAGTCCTTTGTTTCAGCAGATGGTTATAACAGCATGCAGTGAATCAAGGTATTTCCAAATTTCCACTTTTTTTTTTTTAATGCCTCTCCAGAAACAGGTCAAGTTGTATCAGATATGCCAGTCAGTCATTCTAGTTCCTTATAATAAGTAGAGTAAATAGGATAATAGTTCTGATTGGTTGAAATAAATTCCTTTCCTTCAATGCAGTTACTCTTTGACCTTGTCCTTCAGAAATTATTTTTATATCTACTGACAAACCTGTGTTAATATTTTCAAGTGATTACTTGTAAATGTGTAACATATAACATCTTGAAGATTATTATAAAGAAACATAAATTTTCTGAATTAAATTTTTAATGCTAGTTTGGTGAAGTTAACATCAGATCATATTCATTTTTCATTCTGCAATACCTATGCAAATTGCATAAGGGATAGCAATAAAAATAAAGAGGCATATTAGATGAGCATTTATTTACACAAGCAACAAAAAATAATAAAATTATTTTATGGTTTTTATTTTGCCAAATTCTATCCAGAGCTGGTGTTTTTAAAATACATGATAGTAAGTCTGTGTACTCACCCACCTTTCTCTTATTTAATTCAAAAATAATTGTGATTCTTACTACTTTGACTTCTTCCAGTTATAATAATATCATTGTCTGAAATCGTGGTACAAATTTAAGGATGAGAAAAAGCTTCTGCCACATTGCTCTTGGAGAAATTAAATTAAAAATCTGACGTGATCAGCTGAACAGTTGAACTATATAATAGTTCTTGAAAGAGTGAAACGTATAAAATGCACTTATACAAACAAATGCAAACTAAACTAAACATAAATTCACAGTTGATCCTGAGGTATGATACTAAATATGCATTTTTCTTTCAACCACTTATTCATAGTATATTAACACAATGAAAATAGATGAGAAAGACCAGGAATAGAGAAGAGTAGCAAGAATTGAGATTTCATTAATTTATTTGCACTGTAATGTATTGGATAAATCTCTTAGGATCCATAGTCCTGTTAAGGAAAAATATTGTTTCCTTCTTTATAAAGTAGACATTTGTTATACATATGAAATAAATTATTGTCACCATTCTGAGTTTCTGTGTTATCACACAGAATAAACAATTGTGTCACAGTGAAACTCAGTGATGTAGCAAAGGAAGTATGTAAAGGAAACGACTATAAAAGCCTGCATGCATTCAGCAATTTTTATGAAACACTATGGAGTATTATGAAGTAAATGACCTGGTCTGGTGCTACTGCTGCCAGTGTATCATCTTGCATATTTTTCATAATAGCTGGAAGCATTCTGTTTCTGCTTGAAGTTTCTTAAGACTTTCTTTCACCTTGGTATTCTGTTGCTGCCTGTTTACAGCTAAGATTTCAAATGTGCTGTCATGCATGCCCTTAAATTTTCTCATAACCACAGGTCTTTCTCCAGTTAAAGACATTACAGGACTTCATTATATTATATATTTTTATATTATATATTATTATATATTATATATATATATTATATAATATATATATATTATATTATATATATTGTATATTAATATATATTATATATTATTATATATTTTTATATTATAGTATGTTATATCTGTTCATATATTTGTTTATGGTAGTTTATATTATTATGTCATATCATATGTTTGTTGGTTTTTTTTTTTTTTTGAAAATGTGCTCTTTATCCATTCAAACCATAATTCCTATTAATCATAATCATTCCTATTAGTTACAATAATAGAGATTCTTCATGGATGATGACTATAAAAAGTTCTTGTACTATGCCCTGAAATATAATAATCCAGATATTTTAGATCAGTAACAAATTTGTGATCCCCAGACTAGAGATACCCCAATGTGAGATTCCATGGGCTACCGATAGCCAGATGTTCCAACTAATAACGTATGATTTAAAATTATGTGATTGTGCTAAAAAAATAAAATAATAAAATAAAAGTAAATAAAAGCAGACTGAAGATTTGGGACAATTTTACCTTTTAAGTATGTAATACGGAACACTATTAGCAAAAACTCGTCCATAAAGCAGTAAGAGTGAGAAAATAATGACCACAGAACATTTTTTAGAATCTGTTTATCTGTTGCCAGTAAGCACATTCTGACTCAGTGACTCAGTCAGCTCTGGACATCTCACCTTTCAGTTTTCTGCTCAGTTGCATTACAGTGGTTTTATTATTATTATTATTAATTATTATTATTATTATTTTTAATACATCTGACATCTTTAGAGGTTCATTGTAAGCTTATTGTAATTAACTCAAATTACTATATTTAAGATCAGTAATGTGGAAAGTCTATAATACCCTATTAACACTGTTCAGCAGTACCTGTAGAGTAAACAGCTCACTTATTTTTCTGAAAAAAACACATGGATGAATTATGTTCCATCTTCTGGTACAGTGATTTTAATTGTGCCCAAAGAAAACTAGTCTGATTGTGCTATTAGACACAATGAAATACTAATTTCTCTATATATTTTACACAAATTGAAAAAGTAAATATAAAGTATTAGGAGTAGAGGGAGGGACAAGATGATGAATATTGCATTAATAAATCCAATATGTCTATTGTCTCCTTCAATATCTCTTGCAGAAGGACTGCCTGTGAGATTTGAAGGATCCCTAGCACATTAATCTTTCAGATTTGACTGTGTTAGCGCCAGTACACGGAAATGATCAGACTCCATCTTCTCATGCTCTAAAAGTGATTCAAATGTAATGAGTGTCCTTGACTAAACAAGACACTGAAAAAACAGCGTGGAACGTGCTGTGCTCCATTTTGTGGTCATTGCCCCTTGTCCTTTCCCCACAAACCACTGAAAAGAGGTTGGCCATATCCCTGTGTCTCCAACACTTAAGGTATTAATGTTTATAAATAAGGTCCCCTCTCAGTCTTTTCTCCAGGCTAAACAGAACCAGGTCTCTCAGCCTTTCTTCATAGGGAAGAAGCTCCAGGCCCCATCTTTGTGGCCCTCTGCTGGACTCTTTCCTGTCTTTCTTGTACCGGGGAGCCCAGAACTGGACACAGTACTCCAGGTGAGGCCTGACCAGGGCAGAGTAGAGGGGAAGGATCACCTCCCTTGACCTGCTGGCCACACTCCTTTTAATGCACACCAGGATCCCCTTGGCCTTCTTGGCCACGAGGGCACACTGCTGGCTAAGGGTCAACCTGTTGTCCACTAGGACCGCCAGGTCCTTCTCCTCAGAGCTCCTCTCCAGGAGGTCAACCCCAGCCTGTACTGATACATGCAGTTATTTCTTCCAAGATGCAGGACTCTACACTTGCTTTTGTTAAATTTCATTTGGTTTCTTCCTACCCATCCTTCCAGCCGGTCCAGGTCTTGCTGAATGGCAGCACAGCCTTCTGGCGTGTTAGCCACTACTCCCAGCTTTGTGTCATTGGCATACTTGCTAAGGGTGGACGCTATTCGCTCATCAAGGTCGTCGATGAAGATGTTGAACAAGACCAGAGCCAGCACTAACCCCTGGGGAACACTGTTAGTCACAGGTCTCCAGCTGGACTCTGTGCTGCTGATCACCACCCTCTGAGCTCAGCCAGTAGGCCAGTTCTCAACCCACCTTGCCATCCACTCATCTACCCCACATTTTCTCAGCTTTGCTAGTAGGATGTCATGGGAGACAGTATCGAAAGCCTTGCTAAAATCAAGGTAGAGGACATCCACTGCTCTCCCCCCATCTACCCAGCTGGTGATGCCATCATAGAAGGCAACGAGGTTGGTCGAGCATGACTTCCCCTTGGTGAATCCATGCTGACTACTCCTCATAATCTTCTTCTTTTCCAACTCCTTGGAGATGGCATCCAGGACAAGCTGTTCCAACACCTTTCCAGGGACAGAGGTGAGACTGAGTGGCCTGTGTTTCCTGGATCCTCCTTCCTGCCCGTCTTGAAGACCAGAGTGACAATGGCTATCCTCCAGTCTTCAGGCACCTCACCCATTCTCCAGGACCTGTCAAAGATGATAGAAAGTGGTTTGGCAATCACGTCTGCCAACTCCCTCAGCAAACGTGAACGCAGGAGGTGCTGGTCTCCCCTCCGTGGTAACCAATGACAAGTCATGAAGGAACAACACAAAACTGTGCCAGACAAGGTTCAAACTGAACAATAGAAAAAATTTTTATCTTGAGGGTAGTCAAGCACTGGAACTGACATCCTGGAGACAAATGGTAGATGCCCCACACCTATTAGTTTTCAAGAGGCTAAAAGGATAATGCCCTCATTAGTATGCTTTATCTTTCAGTTAGCCCAGAAATGGTCAGGTGTTTAGGCCTGATAATCTTTGTAGATCATTCAAGTGAACTGTTCTGCTTTGTTTTTTATAGAATCATAAAATCATAAAATATCCTGAGTTGGAAGGGACCCATAAGGATCATCAAGTCCAACTCCTGGCACTACACAGGTCTGCCCAAAAATTCAAACCATGTGACTACATGCACAGTCCAAACGCTTCTTAAATTCTGACAGGCTTGGTGCCATGACTACTTCCATGGGGAGCCTGTTCCAGTGTGCAACAACCATTTCAGTGAAGAATCTCTTCCTGATGTCTAGCCTAAATCTCCCCTGCTGCAGCTTGACACCATTCCCTCGGGTCCTATCACTGAAACAGGTCCTATCACTAAAGAGAATAGATCGGTGCCTTCCCCTCCACTCCCCCTCCTGAGGAAGCTGTAGACTGAAATGAGGTCTCCGTTCAGCTTCCTCTTTCTCCAGGCTGAACAGGCCCAGGGACCTCAGCCTCAGATGTCTTCCCCCCTAGGCCCTTCACCATCTTTGGCGCCCTCCTCTGGACAGTCTCCAACAGTTTTATGTTATTTTTGTACTGTGATGACCAGAACTGCACACAGTACTCAAGGCACTCGAGTACTACACCAGGGACAATCACACCACTCGACCAACTAACAATGTCATGCTTGATGCACCCCAGGATACATTTGGCCCTCCTGGCTGCCAGGGCACGCTGCTGGCTCATATTCAGCTTGCTATCAACCACAACCTCCAGATCCCTCTCCGTGGGGCTGTTCTCCAGCATCTCTTTGCCCGTAGGTATAGCCAGGGTTGCCCCGTCCCAGGTGCAGGACCCAACACTTGCTCTTTTTAAACTTCATGTGGTTGGTTATTGCCCAGCTCTCCATTCTGTCCATATCTCTCTGCAAGGCCTTTTGACCCTCAACAAAATCAATAACTCCTCCAAGTTTAGTGCCATCAGAAAACATGCTCAAAATACCTTCTAGTCCTACATCTAAATTATTTATAAAAACATTGGAGAGAACTGGCCTAAAATGGAGCCTTGAGGGACCCCACTAGTGTGACCATCCACCAGCCTGATGCGGCCCCATTTGCCACAACACCTTGAGCCCTGTCCGTCAGCCAATTGCTCATATGATGTTTTTGTTTAGCTGTATGCCAGACGTTTTGTCCATTAGGATCCTATTGGAAACTGAAAATTCTACTCTATTCTATTCCTCTGCCACTGAATATTTACTGTGAACATCAGATATTAAATTATCCTTTAAGCTTTATTAGAGAAAATATTGTGGGATTAATTATTGCAAATATATTTTTAACTCCTACTACACTCTAGAGACATACAGTGTAGACCAGAAAAACGCATTATTAGAAATTAACAATTTCTTATTAAGATTAAAGTGCACTAAAAATGTTTGGCCCCCACTATTCTGTCTTGTTCTTTTTTGTTTGGTTGATTCACTTATGAAGTCCGAAATATTGATGTCTCTGCCATGAAAAAGTAGATTACATTTACTATCCTTGCATCATGAAAATAAATGCACTTGAAAATTTTGATGAAATGAAGATTTAACCATGTTAATTTTGTGTGTGAATAACACCACCATGACTAGAATTGTAATGAACCTACTCAAAAAACTATACTAAGTTCTACTTTCTTTCATATTCATTTTTATTTCTATAAAAAAATAAAATTATTTGTATATTTACATATAATGCACACTTAAGTATAAAAACAGCATTATTTTAAGCTGTGCTTTTCCATCAAAAATGCTGTGCAAAATTCTGAAATTGGTTTAAATTCACATCAAATCCAATTCAAATCCAATTCATCACTAACTTCATTAATGGAGTATAAAAATGCACAGGCATAAATTCCTGAAAACATTAATAACTTTGCAAAGTAGAACTGGGCATAGAAATATTTTCCATATGTGTAATATGTTACGTTTTGTCTTATTGACACTCATAAGTATATTTGCAGTCCATATTCTTAAAAGAACTACTTGTACAGTAATGCTAGTCTGATATATGAATGTTAAGGATCTACTCTTTGAGTTTCAATTTCTATTCTAGCTCATAAAGGTCAAAAAGCAATATTTACATAGATTACACTTAATGTGGGATGTATTTTAAATTACATATATCGTTCATGATTAACTTATTATAAGCAAGGATAATGGACATTTTCAGCAAACTGTGAAGAACATGAAGTGTGAAGATGTTAATAATAAAAATGCAAAGTTTATAGTATACAATTACCATAGATCCTTTTGGGAAGGAGAAGGAAGAAGAACAAAAGGAAAAAAGACAGAAAGAGAACAAGGAAGAAAAGATGGAGAGAGAAAAAGGAAAAGGGTAACAGATAAAGGAAGGAGATCTCAAGCTATCATTCCATTAGTTTATGCAGTAACTGTTATGCAGTACCAACTTATATATAGAGAGAGTATATATAAATATTGTATATATATATAAATATATACACATATATAAATAAAAAATAATAAAAATCTATTACCTCCAATTTCTACACAAGCTATCGAGTTAACAACATAACTCACCTAGGTAAGGTGGCCTACGTCTGTTCTGCTTTCCATCACGGAACTTGATTTCTGGTGGCTAATTTATAAACTATTTCAGGTGTTGCTTTTAGAAACATGCAAGAGAATATAACGAGATCTCCAGTTCCTTCAAGAAAAATAAGTGAGTTTCTAATTTTGTGTTTTGATATAGCTAAAAAGTAAAACAAGTAGATGGAATCCAAGTAGGTACCAGAAGCCTACACTTAAAAAAATATACATTTCCTGTTCTTTTAATAATCAGACATATTCTCTATCATGCTCTAGTACCTGAGTATTACAGTTCTTTATAGAGATAGGATTTTAATTACAGTTTTAGGCAATTAGGCAAACATCAGGAAATTTAGCAGAAATCATTCTCCCCCTCCTCTTCTCCCCACCCTCATACCCCCTTGAAGATAGAACAAGAAACTTGTAAGTAGAAACAGGTAAAAGAAACTTTTAAATAAAGTTAGTTATTTGCTGACTTTTTTCAATGCATCAGTGAACAAGTATCATATGATGATTTGTACTATTATCTTGCACAAGACCACTTTGATCTCAGACTTCTATATAATAATTTCTAATTCTGTTACAACTTTACTAAGAAGTTGTCATCATTCAACCTTTTTCTCCTTTCTGATTTTATTTCTGTTGACATTGCACTACTGAGCCCAGGAGCCTTTTCTGGGTTAATTGGTCCAGGTGGATTAATTTAGCATCTAGTAACACAACTGGTTTTGATGCCGCTGTGAATTTTTCAAGGTTACATTAAGTGAACGGCCTTCAAATACTTAAAACAAACAAACAAACAAACAAACAAAAATGCTTTTTCATTATTTATTTTCTTTAAAGCTGGGGTCGGTCATAAAATAATTTGAAATTAGGGGCTAAATTCCCATTGACTTGATTTTGTGCAGAATCAGGCCCAAACCATGTAAATAGACGTATGCTACTTGGCATATTTTAGACATTTAGACGTTTTAGAGTGTATTGAAAAGCATATGCTGCCTTTGGGCTGTTTGAAATACTTGCAGAGCAGTCACACTCAGACTCTCTTTTTTTTTTCTTAAAGAATACAGATGCAGATACCAACACATTTACACACTTAATAATATATACACAATTAGTTTCTACAATGTCAGTGGGGTATTGCTCTTAAAATATATATAAATCTGCTTTTTCTAACCACTGTAATCAATATGCATGATAATATCCACACAATATTCCCAGATTTTGTGAACAACTAAAGGGCAGTTTTTGTGCTTAATATGCATAAATATTAAGGTTGTGCATAGGCTGAATGTTTTTGTAAGTGTTGGATTTTTCAAGTATTTTATCTGTTAATCCATCATTCCTGGTTTTGTGGCATCAGTAGAAATGATGCAACACTCAGAAAGGTAAGAATTGAATGTAAAGCTCATTTGTAAATCTGCACATGATACTACAAAACGTATCTTAAAAATCTAAAACATGACCACAAGAGATCAGGTCTGGACAAAAGGCAGTCACAGTTAATTATTATTCTTGCCATTTTCCTCTCATATTATTATGACCTATAATTCTAGATGCTATGATATCAATGTATTTATGCAAGAGTATGAGAAGATTTAGGTATTCTAAAGAATGTGGTTTAAATATTTGGAATTTTTCTTTTATTTATTTATATAAGTAATTTCTTAATGACTCAATTGAATTGGAATTATTTCTGTACATTTAATTTTACCTCTGAATGTGCTACGCAAAATGAAAAGGAAATAAAAGTCTTGTAAACTAATATTAAAAATAGATCTGGCTATGCATACATTTCAAATATTTCTTTATTAAAATACAGATTTTTTTTTGTATGTCTGAAAAAAAAGTCAGTGTTTCTTCAGAATACGTCACAATAGTTTGTGATATACATTGATTTTTAGAGAAGTCTGATCTTTGGACATCTAAAATGGTACTGACTCTGTAGCTAGCAGTTCAACTGCAGCATGTTGTTTCTTGACATTGACTTTGTCACACTTAACATGACGTCTTATTCAGCAATGGATAGAGAAGTTAGAAGCATTTTTGTTCACAATTCTTGAGCAAAACAGTAAATCAAGAAAACATGCACACTTATGGAAGAATGAAAGTACACACAGACTCTAGTCGGCACGTAGATGGCTTTGTTTAATACATTTAATCTAGTTATAGATTTTTAAAACATGTGTAAAGCTCTTAAAATTATATGGTAGTAACAATTTTATGTAGGATCAAGTTTCATGGATTCTAAGGTGAAATGCATCACTTCATCTGTAGAGAAAGTTTTTTTGTTTGTTTTGTTTTGTTTAGTTTTTCCATTTATTACTGCCTGCATGAAAATTGATTAAATTAGGTCTTTATTTTAAGAGGATTGACTCATTAGGCATCCTTAGAATAGGAATTAGGCAACTATATTAAGGTGGGCAGGGGCCATCCTTAATAAAAAATGTTCAGAGTGGCACTGAAGAAAGTCTGATATATTTGTACAGAACATGTTGTCTTCAATAACTATGTAATTATGTAAATATATTTGTACATATAACTTTATGTGAATCTACATATTACTACATATATACATGTATGTATATGTGTGTATACTTGTGTGTATAAACACCTATTTTGCTCTAGCTAGGAGAGTTGCCTTCATGGGAAGGATCACCTATCACTCTGTTAAGTACTGGTAAGGCCACACCTAGAATATTGTATGCAGTTCTGGGCTCCCCACTGCAATGAAGATTTGGACGTTGCTGAGTCCCATGCAAAGCCTCTTAGATGACTGAGGAAATGGAGTATCTGGCATACAAAGAATGCTCAGCCTGGAGAAGCCTTTAGGGGGATGTCATGAAAGAGTATTAATATCTGATGGGATGAAAGGAAGAAGAGGGAGCAAGATTCTTCTCCGTAGTACCAACCAACATGAAAAAGAGAATGGTCACAAATTAAAACAAACAAATATGAAATTCCACCTGAATAAAGGAATTTTATTTTTATTTTTTCTGTGAAGGTGGTCAATTTCAACAGGTTTCCCATAGAGGCTGTGGAACTTCTGTCCGTAGAGATAGTCAAAATGCAACTGGTCATGATCCTGGGCAACCAGATCTGACCCTGCTTGCGCACTGAAGTTGTAAAAAAGGACCACCAGAGGTCCCTTTTTCAATTGTTCTTTGATTCTGTGATTCTTGGACTGCACACACAGATTTAAATGGACTGAGGCAGAAAAAGTGGGGAAGTGGAGAGAAATATCACAAGTTTCATGCATTCTGAAAGAAAGAATATTGTTATTACAGACGTGTTGCACACAGATATGTGATCTCCTGCTCTTGATGTGGTTGTAACTATGTAATAGTAAGAACTCTCTCTACTGGTATGTAATTTAAAGATGATTTAACAACAATTTTAAAATGGCAGACCATTGGATCTTGACCAGATGATTATGTAACAAACTCCAAGTGTCTCAACAGAATTATAATTAGGATATATTGGGCCATGAACTTCAGGTGTCAGGATAATTTAAAATACTAAATTAAGAAACCAGTATAGATACAGGTTATCTAAATAACCAGTAGGTTACATGGTGAATTAATGAGATTTTCAGAATATCAATTTGTATTTAGATTCCTGAAATTCAGCTGGGAAATTTCTTAGATCACTGTTCGTGCAGTACATGTATATATACTTTTATATACATATACGGATATCTATCTATAAGTATACACACACACTGTTATATGGAACATTATCAATAACTACAGTCCATACCTTTTAAATAATTAAGACTGAGCATAGTACAATATTCCTCTGTAAGGAAAAAAAGTCAGATACGAATCCCTTCTTCGTTGTCTTATATAAATATTTATATATTTTTTCTCTGTTTCCTGTCAAAAATCAGTCTCTCTTTTTTTTTTTTTTTTTTTTTTTTTTTTTTCGAACTGTATCTCTTCCATTCAAGATCTAAAGACTCATACAGAGCTTACATCTGGGTAACTCAAATTCTGTAATGATTAATCCATTATCCTTTGTTATATTTTCACTTTTATTATTATTATTATTATTTATTAGAAAAGAGTGGTTTTCTTTTTAAATAGTTTAGTCATAAAATGAGACACGTCTTCCTTTCAAACTGCATTTTATGTATATGTATAATAAATATAACATTTCTTCCATACTTCTCACCCACAGAACACAGAATATATCAATTTCTCAATCTTCATAAAATCTAGTATGTTTTCATGGCAAAATGTTATTACAGAACAAGCATTACAATATAAGAGCTTCACACTCATGTTATACACTCCAATAACTGCATTCCTGTTTAGCGTTGCTAGGTTGTCTTAAATATATTAAATTACAAATTAAAGTTTTGTTTGTTCTTTTCTTTGTACCCAGTAAATTTTCAAAAATATCTGCACAGAAAAAAAAAAAAAATCTATACGGGCACTTTAATTTTGGAAGTGTAACATAATTTTAAAGTACATTATACCAACATTTTAAGAGAAGATGTCTTCTCAAATATTATATAATTATATTATAATAATTATAATATTTCATCCTCTCTCAGGAAAATTACCTCTAAATTCAAAATGTCTGACCTGTACTAAAGTGAAGTGCACATCTCCCACTCCCATCTTTGATTCCAAGATTTCTTCTCTTCAATTCTACTTTAAACCCCTATTATTTTACCAAACTTTCTATTCTTGCTCTTATTTTTGCTACTGATGGCATCTCTACCTTATTATATTGCCAAACTTCAAAACCATGTTTCAAAACTACAGGTGGTAAATAACAAGGCTTTTGAACTGTGGACAATTATTTCTGCCTGTGCATGTATAGTGCCATATAAAAAAAGGTATAATTACTCTTGCGAGAAGGACTAATGTTTGGGGAAATAAACTCATATAAAGAATACTGTCAAACAATTCTAAAGGTTCAGAAGGGAAAGATGTAAAATAAATACTTCATTAATTAGCTTGGATACTGTAGGGATTGAAGGTGGCTACTGCTTTATCTCCACTAAATTACAAATTACTTAGTTCTTTGTGATTGGCATAAGGTCTTTGGAAAAGCTTAATTTTAGTAAAATAATATTTTTCTTAACATTTCATTTATTTATTAATCTTGTACCCAGTTTAGGTTTTGCATAATGCTTGAAAGGTGTTCAGCTTTGAAATCCACCATTTTTTAACCCTTCTGGAATCAAGCCAGATTTGTCTTTGGTTTATTTCAGAGTCCTTCAGGATTCTCAGAACTGCTGACTTTAAACTTTTGAATCCTATGAATTTTTCTGAGATATTATCTACCATGACATCTTAAAATTATGTCTTCTGCTAGTCTGAGGATCACACATGAAGATTTGCTTTGAAAGAGGACCTAAAAGTGAATTAACTGTGTTTAGAATGTTCATACCAATTCATTACATATGTCTTGCATAGCTGATCTGTACACATGGAAGAAAGTCTGGTGTGTTGGATTTACAATATATATATGAGGGACTGCATTACTGTGTTGGGTTTAGGTGGCAAGATAGGCAGGGGGGAAGAGAGACTGCAGGGGTGAAGGTCTTTGAGGAATGTCCAGAAGCAGCCCAAGGTTAGGTAAGAGTTCTAGCCATCTCAAAAAGGGACTTGCCACTGGCGAAAGCTGGTTGCACCTCTGTGAAAGCAAAAGGAAATGAAAAAAATTCTGCGCAACTGCAGCTGAGAGAGGGAGGAGTGAGAAAAAACAGCCATGCAGGCACCAAGGACAGTGAAGAAGGAGGGGGAGGAGGTGCTCCAGGTGCCAGAGCAGAAGTTAATCTGCAACTGAGGTGATTGGGCAAGAGCTGCTATCCATATTGGAACAGGTCTTGGAGAACTGCAGTCTTCAGAAAGCCCACATAGGATAAGTTTGGGAAGAATGACATACCATGGGAGGGACCCCACACTGGAGCAGGGGCAGAGATTGACCAAGAAGGAGAGGTGGAGATGAAGCAGTTTGGACTGGCCACAGCCCCCATTCCGTTTCCCTGCATTGCCTGGGGGGAGGTAGAAGAGGGTAGATGGGAGAGAAGTTGATTTTAGTTTGCTTTTAGTTCTCACTGCTCTAGTCTATTATCAGTAGACAGTGATTACATAATTACATATTTAATTACATTAATAACCCTATGCTGAGTCTGTTTTGTCCATGATGATAATAAGTGAGTGACTTCTGCTTATCTCAGCCAGTGAGCCTTTTTCTCCCCCTTTTCTTTTGAGGATGGAAAGTGAGAGACTGGTGTGGTGAAGCTGAGCTACCTATTGGTGTTGAACAACAACTGCAAGTGTTCAGTTCATTAGCCCATGAAGTTTTCAGTATCTCTCTCTTCTTTCCTACCTTTTTCCAGTACCTCATCTTATTTTTATTTTTTTTTAATTTTATTTTTCCCCTCAATATATTGTTTCTTGGGGCTGATAAATTGACTTAATAAACTCAGTTATCTAGGATTATCTCTTCTTGTTTTCACCCCATTTATCAAATATTAGGGATGAACAATTCTGATTTTTTTCTAAGAAAATGGTTAATTTGTTATGCATAATTAAATGAACCATTTATAGCTGTGCTTTTTAGCAGTTAGTCATTTATCTTTTGAAATTTCCTTTATTTTATTTTATCTTATTTTATTTTATTTTATTTTATTTTATTTTATTTTATTTTTAAAGGTAAAGACATCACAGTGTTTTCTCTCAATTTCTTTTGCTTAAAATTACTCTAAAGTGATCATTGCTTCATTCCCCACAAGCCATTCTTTTTAATGGATTATTTCATACTCCTTGCTCAAGCTATTTTTTAGATCTGGTTGTTCACCAATATTATTCACACATGAGATATAATTTAGTTTCTCTGGTAATTTGTATCTGCAAAAATTGCTACGAGTGTCTATGGAATAGACTGGCACAGCATGAAACTAGCCAAAGGAAATGAATTTTTAAAATGTCTGTAAGTATTCACAACTTGTTAACAATTATTTTCTCACTGTAGCTTTCCAAGAATCTGATATTCTATTAGTCCCTTCATTGATTCCAACTAAAATTGTTCAAAGTAATTTCTAACTTTGGTATCCAACCCAGTTCATTCCATTGAGCCAATAAAAATAATGTGCTAAATGAGTAATATAACCATTTTCCCATTTTTTTATTGTGACTATAAACTCAGCAAAAAGACATACACCAAATAAATAAATAAATAAATAATAGTGATAATAATAAAAAACGCATCTGTCAGCAAACCCTTCACTATTTAGTTTTGGATCAACTATTATTCTGAATGTTTCTTTTAAAAATGCCAATTTAGGAAGGAAGTAGTCTATTCTTTGTCATTTAAATTTGACAGTCTTTAAAATTCTGTGGATTTGAGGTAATTTTTTTCAATCAAATTTGTTATTTTCATAAACTTTTCTTCTGGATGTGAATTTAGCTTCTCAGTGGGGTTGTTTCTTTTCCTTTTTTCTTTCTTTCTTTTTTTTTTTTTTTTAATCACGGATATAGTTTACTTAAGTATGGCACTGTAATACTGGGTGTTGAAAAGATGAAAAGATCTTTTATTTAATGACCGTGTAGGAAAAAGTACAGATAAAATATGTTTTATCATTTGATACTTCTTTGAATATATATTCTAACAGTGAAAGAAAACTAAAGCACAGTTCAGAGTCTAAAGGAGGATTATTGTAACAAAAATGAGTTTCTTAAAAGATGTGTTATGTGCAATGCAGAGGACCCTTGTTTTAATACGTCTGCTAAATCTGAGATAATAGAATAGATTTACTACCTGGAACATGCATTTTTCTCTATTAATGGTGATGGGATGAGCATAGATATTAATTAATATTTAACTTTTAATGGATGAGTTATACTAGATGGATCTCATTCTTTGTTCTTTCAAATTCTTTATCAACTGAATCTACAAAAAAAAAAAATCAGTCATGGAGACAAAAGCCAAAAAAAAAAAAAAAAAAGTAAAAGAAAAAAGAAAATTTAAAAAAAAAATAATAATAATAATATAAAAAAAAAAAAAAACACCAATTTAAAATAGATATCAGAATCTTTCTAGAAGTGAGTTCTTAGAAAGAACTTCAAAATCTGACCAGGAAACAAAGTGCACTTGTCATTGTTAAATTAAGAGGTGTTATATCACTCACCCTTGTTATCCAAAAAGCTAGATTTAGGATTTTTCCATTGACACACTTGTGAGCATACTGTAGTAATCTACATAGATTACAATATTCTGAGAATGCACCCACAAAAAGATTATGATTTTCTACACACAGTATAATTTCTATAATATTTCTCTGGTATTATAGCAAGTTTCCAATATCCTTAGACTGTGAGCCATATCATTTGCTTATCTTTATTAATACTCTGGATCATTGAGCATTCTCAATGGCTAGAGAACTTTCTAAATGTTATATTATTTTGTAATGTCAGATTATTTCGTATAAAACATCCTGAAACTACTGTCAAATTGACTTTATCTTTTAGGAAATTAAACTGCATTATCTCACACAATGCAGACTTATTAAAGCAGCAAGGCAAATCTAGTGGGTAGTAGTCAGGAGATAATCATCCCCCTTAGGAATTATAGATACTCTGTTAAATCTCCTATCTTTTACAGCTTTAGGGATATGATTATATTATGACAAATATACCCCTGGTGTAGTACTTACATATTTCATTCAAGGACTACCCACAATCATCTAGTTGAAATACCTCAGAAGAACATTTCTTCGTGCTATTAAATTTCAAGTTTTAAATAACCGCTTGAGAGAAAATCCACAATTCAGCTACAGAATTCTAGAAGTTTGTTAAAGCTTTGTTACTAGAAATTATCAATATAACAGTTTGTGTAACAATATATAAGTTATATTACTACTGTTATATATGGAGTGGTAATTCCTGTCGAGAAAATGGTTGATATTAATAAAGAAGGGGGAGATTTGGGAGTGTGGCCATGGGGGTTGAAAAGCCCAGTGGTTGAGATAACATTAGACTCTTAACGACGTCATCAGGAATGTAAAAGAGGGAACAAAGAAGGGTGATTCAGGAGACTACATGCAGTCTCCAGTTTCTTGTTCTCCAGCTGGTCTCTTTTTCTCCAGCCCTTAAGGCATGGAAGTTTCTGGGTGTTTGCTGTTGTTGTTATATTCAAAGTTGTTTGACCAATGAAAAGTTGTTCTGAAAAGAACTGCTGTGGAGAGAAGGGAGCCTGCCCTCAAGATAAAAAATAAAAATAAATAAAAATAAAAAAAAAAATAAAAAAGAAGGCAACACGATCAGATAAAGTTATGGCATCAATAAAGAAGCAGAAAAAAAGGAGTGAAAAGGAACAGGATAGCGGAACGGAGACCAGATGGGAACAGGCGCATTGATTGCCTCATGAAGATAGGTTTGGCCAAACTCAGCAAATTGCTCAGAGAAACTCGTACTGAAAGTCGCTGGAAATGGGTGCACCAGAGCTGGGAAGAAGCTCAAGCTGAGAGAAGCGGACCCGTGCACACAACTGCCTCCCACTGGTAGTAGTTGTGCATTATGGGGAATCATACATTCTCGGAAACAAAGACTGTCCTGGTAACCTTACAGCTTATTCTCCTTATTAACAATCGGACAGTTTATGATCCTGTAACATGGAACCAAATTGGTGACAAGGTGTGGGACTCTGCAACTAAAAATGACAAGGTTGCAGTGGGATTGCTCGGCACCTGGCGAGCAGTCTCTGAGGCCTTAAAGAGATATGTGGGACCACAGTCAGAAACATGTGGTTTGCCAGATAGTGAGGGAGCTGCGGGCTCCTTTAAAGATCCGAGTGCTACGCCATCGGCCCCTCTGCTGTTACAGCTATTGAAGGCTTTTACTGTTATGCCCCCTGCTGACCTGGACATGCCTTTTGATCCAGGCCGTATTGGCCTTGAAAAGGAGATGGATATGCTTTTCTTCAATCTGGGAAGAACAGGATACTGATTCAAAGATCGAAGCCGGAATTCCTTTAAGTGGTATATTCTTTATTGCAGTGCTAGATGCACAGGGGATCTCTCCACCTATCGTGCATACCCAAAGCGGAAAGCAGTCTTGAATTTATACAATCAATCTATCAATATTCTACAAGCGCCTATACATATTCATTACCTATCCCTGCCTTCCCTCGCTTCTCATGCTAATTAGCCTTTTGGCACCTTGTGCCTGCGTAGAGCCTCCCAAGAATTGTGGGTAGGGGTCTTCAGGACGTGGGCAGTGGTCTTTGGGAGGAAGATCCTGAGTCTTCCTCACAGCGTACTTTTCACCTTTGGTCAGGAGTCTGCTGAGTTGGCATGTTTCTTAATTGCAAGAGCTGGTTGTTGCTAATTCTTCCATTTGTTGTATCTTTATCATGAATTCCAAAGTCCAGTTTCAAGATTTATAGTCCTTACATTTGTTTCTCTGTCCGTCTGACGCTTCCTTATCATGAGTTCCAGTGTCTTGTTTCGATATATACAGTCCTTGTCTGGGGATTGTCCTTGCCTCCCCAATGCCTCCTTAATCAATACATAAGGCCTGAAGACCAAGTTGCTTGACAACTTAAAGCAAGACATATTGTTCAAAAGAAATGGAAAATAGAGACTTGTATGTAATCAAGAAAAGGAATGGAAAATGGAGACTGTTAAGTCATGGAACTTAAAGGATTGTTTGTTAGCTTTTCTGATTGTACTTATGTATAGGTATACTTGGGTTTAGTATGTAAAAGCAATGTTCTATATATTTAGAGTGTTTGATATTCAGGTGTGGGTGTTGTTGGAGTGTAGACTCCCCTCACACCCAGCACTGTTTACTTGCCTTTGATACCTTTCGTAAATATTTCTTTTATAAATATTACTAAATTCAGATTGAGTTGAGACTTCATTTATAACACTACTATACAAAGAAATTAAACAAGGCCAATGTCTGTCAATAATCCTAATCATACAAACAATGAAAACATTACTGATAACAAGAAAAACACTTAAATAGTAAATCAAATGAGAATAAAATTAAAAATAACACTATTATTTTATATTTTTGAAGCTCTAAGCTTTGTCCCTCAGCTGAGTAGAAGACAGTGACAGGAAAACTGAATCGTTGCATTGTTATCTTTTTGACTGCGACTACGTAATTAATACCCTTCATCATGCAATAATTATTTATTTATTTAACCTTAAACAAAATAATAATTTGGATTTGGTTTAACATTTGAAGATTATGTTTATGAAAATCCTGGGTTAATTTAGTGATTGCTTACTTCAGCAGCTGAAAAGAGGAAAGAAAGAGTCATTGTCCTCTTTGTGGAAATTTTCATTTATCTTATTTATTATCTTTTAATTTTCTTATTATCTTATTTATATGGGATTTTCATTTATTTTAATTGTAACACAATTTGAAACCTAAAGGGAAGGTTTCATCTGAGCATCTGTGAAATCGCATATGAAAGGTCTTCAAACTGAAAGTTACCTGTGGAGGAATAGTCATTGTCATTTATTCAATAGCTTATAAGTTAGAGCATCTAGCCTTCAGGACCTGAACCTACATACTTACATACTTTAAATTTTTTTATTTTTTTTTCCCCCTCAGGAGTCAGGCTTAAATCTTAAGACTAGAGTACTATTGTGACCTTATTTACATTGTGGCTGTATGTCTAACTGTAATAGCTCAACATCAGTAAAAAATATTTAAATTACCTTTTACAAACTATCCTGGGTATCAGAAGTACATAAATGATGAAGGTAATCTGTCTGCTGATTGAAACCTTTAAGATAAATTAGGAATATAGAGAGGATATGAAGACAAACCAAATAGACTATTAATTCAGGTATTATGATATAGTATTGAATTCTGGTTATTATAGACAAGCCCCTTACAGCAATTAAAAGATTTCATATATTTATACATAATGGAAATGGTCCAAGAGAAAGAAAGAGATTTTGGTATAGCCTTGTGATTAGAGCAGTCAACTTCTGAGTTGAAAGTCCAAGTTAAATTTAGGTGACAGTAAGCTAAACATTATAGACATTTAGACAAATCTATCTAAAACCAGAATGCATCAACATATGAACTAGATTTCTAAGATCCATTATGTTTACAAACAAAAAAAAAACAGTGAAGAAGAACTATTTTATTTTATTTTTTTAAATGATTTTCTTGGATGCTTTGCACTAATGGGCCTTAACAGCCTGAAGCCTCCCCCCACCATGTCCAGTGCATGGGACCCCATTTTGGCCTCCAGGCCAGGGCCAGTCCTTGGCCCAGTGACTTCAGCAGGGCCATTCTCCAGCCGTAGGCTCTGCTGAGCTGGCTCACCCATGGGCATACATTTCAGCCTGGCCTCAGCCTGTCCCCTTAGCTTGGCCTGGCCATGTCAGAGCTATGTCTGACCCTTGTTCCCCTCATTGGGCTGATCCTGACCCCTACTTATGGGCTGATGTCTTGTCCTTGTCCTGGCCTGACTATATCTCCATAGATGTGCTGTATCCTAGATGTGCTGTATCCCATGGGCTGGTGCCCACCCAGTCCACCCCCACAGCTCAGAGCTGGAGCAGCCACAGTAAGTTGTTAAAGACCATGTCCAGTTTCTCAGGGCAACCTATGTCAGTGTTTGACTACACTCTCTCTCTCTCAAAAAAAAAAAAAAAAAAAAAAAAAAAAGCAGCTATGTTTCAGCAGAATTTCAATTTCAGAATTTTATTTTTTTTCAGAGGCCCTTTGCCTCTTGTCTTTGATCACCGCTTGAAGCAAGCTTGCTTTTATAATCATCCTTGTCAAATTTTTGTACACGTTGATAAAATTCCCCTTCTCTTTGTTATAAGTGAGACCACACAAATTTTCTGGTCTATCAAAAGTGTTTTATTAATTCAGTAATTAAGTAAGCAGGCACAAGCAAAACAGCGCTGGGCGGCTGGGGAGTCTCCGCTCCACCACAACACGCAACTTCCCTTTCCAGTGTCCCTGTTTTATAGTGTTCAAATTCTGGCTTGTCGAGACCTGTCGACTTGTCGAGACTTGTTCTGAGGCTGCACAGTCTGTTGTTGGGGGTCGTTATTCTTCCTCACGCATTCCTCACGTTGATCACGCATTGTGCTCATGTTCAGGTGGGGGAGGTTTGTCTACTTTCTTAATCCTCATGTCACAATGCCTTGAGTTGCGAAACCTTATCTCCTCAGTAGATTCTTCAAATTCTCAAGGACAATGAACAACCCCCCTACTAATTTATCACATCTTCTCCCAGCTGAATAATTCCATCTCTCTCAGCCTATTGCCCTGTATTGAATGTTCCGGTTATTTAATTATCTTAATAACACTGAAGTCTGGTCTTAATGAAAGTGTTTACATTTGTAAGTTGTGACAGGTTTCCGAATATATATTTATATTATTTTTTAAGTCCAAATTCTACCAATAAATTTACAAGTTTCTAGGTTATGTCCACTTAGAATGGCAATTTTAATTTAGCAAGATCCAGAACGGCATAAAAAAATGAAGTCCAAATGGTGTAACATCTTTTCCCATTGCATTTTCTTACAGTATTACAAGCAAGATCCAAATTTCTTGAGAAAGCTACAAAATAAATTGTCATTGAATATTTATAAGTCCTTCTTAAGTCCTTTTACAAGAAAACTCTTAGTGCAGTCACATCCTGAGCACATGATGGCCTACAGGTTAAATGGGAGAAATAGTTTTTATAAAGTTAGTGTAGGCATAATACCTTTGTTTTTTATCATTCTACTAATAACAGGTACACTTAAACTCTCAATGGACATGAGTCAAAATGTAATGTCAGGGAATAACAGGACTCCAATAACATAACACAAGTACAATTTAAGACAGGTCAGACAGAAACTTTATAAACTATGATCATAGTGAGGCAGCATCTTCCCCTTTTACTCCCATGCTCTCTACCTGGTGTTTGGGTAGACCTGACTCATATACTGTTCTAAAGAAATGAAAGAGGTAGGGAAAAACATTCTGATGTTAGGCAAACCAGGTGTGCATTCTTGGGAAGAACCCAGACTTTCAACTAAATGTAACATTAATAAAGCCAAGTACCTATTCCAGGGAAGCATGGACTCCTTTAAATATCTTGTTAACAGCAGTAATTAACACTGTGATGGGGTCTGTGGGAGTAACACACCCAGCATTATTTTAGCTCAGAAGTGAAAGATGGAAACAGTCTGTACTGGGTCTGGCTGGGATGTTAACTTTCCCTGCAGCAGCCCATACAGTGCTGTGCTCTGCAATTGTAGCTAGAACGGCAGTGTTATCACACAAGTGTTGTGTCTGCTGCTGAGCAGTGCTGGCACAGCATCAGGACTCTCTCTAACCCTTGTTATGGAGTAATAATTCATGTCATGAAAATGGTTGATACTAATAAAAAGGGGGGAGATGTGGGAGTGTGGCCATGGGGGTCAGCAAGCCCTATGGTTGATGAGAACATCAGATTCTTAACGAGGAGGCCACCAGGAATATAAAAAAATTTAGAGGCAACAAAGAAGGGTGATTCAGGAGATGCCATACAGTCTTTGGTTGCTTGTTCTCCAGCCATTAAGGCATGGAGGTTGCTGGGTGTTTGCTGTTGCTGTTATATGCAAAGTTGTTTGACCATTGAAAAGTTGTTTTTGACAGGAACAGGCACATTGATCACCTCATGAAGATAGGTTTGGCCAAACTCAGCAAATTGCTCAGAGAAGCTCATACAGAAAGTCACTGGAAATAGGCACACCAGAGCAGGGAAGAAGCTCAAGTTGAGAGAAGCAGACCCGTGCACACAACTGCTTCTCACTGGTAAGCAGTTGTGCATAATGGGGAATCATACATTCTTGGAAACAAAGACTGTCCTGGTAACCTTACAGCTTATTCTCCTTATTAACAATCGGACAGTTTATGATCCTGAAACATGGAACCAAATTGGTGTCAAGGTGTGGGACTCTGCAACTAAAAATGACAAGGTTGCAGTGGGATTGCTCGGCACCTGGCGAGCAGTCTCTGAGGCCTTAAAGAGATATGTGGGACCACAGTCAGAAACGTGTGGTTTGCCAGATAGTGAGGGAGCTGCGGGCTCATCCACCGATCCTTCTGCTACACCATTGGCCCCCCACCGGATTTGACATCACAGGCCTTTGCTGTTACACCCCCTGCTGACCTGGACTTGCCTTTTGGCCCAGGACCTATTGGCCTTGAAAAGGAGATGGATATGTTTCCCTTTGATCGGGGAAGATTAGGATACATAAGGCCCGAAGGCTGAGTTGCTTAACAACTTAAAGTGAGACATATTGTTCGCACGACTAGCCCTGGAATTCTCCAGTGTTTGTAATCAAGAAAAGGGATGGAAAATGGAGACTGTTAAGTCATGGATGATATAGGAGCACTTCAACCAGAATTACCAACTCCAACTATGCTCCCCAGTCATGGATGCTAATAGTAGTAGACTTAAAGGATTGTTTGTTAAACACTTTCCAGAATTCAAAAAACTTTGCCATGTTTCTGATTGTACATATGTATAGGCATACTCAGGTTTAATATGTAAAAGTAATGTTCTGTATGTTTAGAAAGTTCGATGTTCGTGTGTGCGAGTTGGTAGACCATAGACTCCCCGTGCACCCAGCACTGTTTACTCGTCTTTTATAAATATTACTAAATTCAGATTGAGTTGAGACTTCATTTATAACACCCTCCTAGGGGGTGGGCAAAAAAGTGAGAAGAGAAACATCACCAGGGCAGCTGACCTAAACCAACCAAAGGGATATTCCATACCATATGATGTCACACTCAGCAAAAAAAGGTGGAAAAAGGAAGAAGAGGGGAAGGGTGGGCTCTCGCTGTGAAAACGTCGGTCCTCCTCCCAAACACCAACTATGTGCGTTGAGGCCCTGCTCCAAGGACGTGGTCAAACATAACTCATTTGTGGGAAGTAGGTAGTAATTTCTTTCCTCCACACTTCCACATAGCCTTTATTTTGTTTGTTTGTTTGTTTGTTTGTTTTCCTTTTTTTCCCTTTCCCCCTCCCCTTTCCCCTTACCCCTTTCCCCTTTTTTCCCCCTTTAGTTAAATTGCTTAGT
Organism: Aythya ferina; assembly: GCF_964211825.1. Classification (NCBI taxonomy): domain Eukaryota; kingdom Metazoa; phylum Chordata; class Aves; order Anseriformes; family Anatidae; genus Aythya; species Aythya ferina. The sequence goes on from NC_140296.1 coordinate 40,513,615, forward strand.
TAATAATAATTTTTCCTTAATTGTTATTATTTTTCCCTTTAATTGAATTATCCTTATCTCAACCCGTGAGTTTTTCTTTACTTTATTTCTTCCCCTCCTCATCTAAGGAGGGGGAGTGAGAAAGCAGTTGTGGTGTTTAGCTGCCTAGCACGGTAAAACCACCACACAGTCAGACTGCTAGCTTTTGGTCAAAATGAAAGTTCCTTTTGTTAGGGTAAACGCTTAGTCAGACTTCTCAAATCTTAAATATTAATATTTTTTTCCACCACAATAACAAGCAGCATTTTTTTATTTATTTTTTTTCTTCAGAACTGCCTCTTAGCCACTGACATTAGCCAGTGGCTAAGCCACACACAATGAAAATTTCATAGCACAAGTAACATTATCAAAAGCAATTTCAAGCTTAACTATATACACAAAATTCAATATCCTGTATTTTAAAAGAACAGTACAGTCTATTGCAGTGGACAGTGGTACAGCTGCTTTTGTAGTTTTCTGTTTAGAATTAGTTTAGAAAATAAATGAAGTAGCCAAGTCTTGTGGTCTTTAAATTTTTACTGTCTATAGAATGTCACTACTGTTATTTCATCTCTCTCTGGATGTGGAGGAAGGCTGCTCAATCTCCAGATAATCTGTAGAGAATTTTTGCAGCTTTTTGTCTTTATAAAAACTTGTACTTATTAACACCACATATGATTTATTTCAGTTGCGATAGAGATCTCTACAGGGACACACACACACAACATTAACAAATTAATCTGCTTTATAGTCTAGTTGCCTAGAGTGCACCTCCTATAGGGAGAGTGCATTAATTAAGTCTTGTTTATCATAAGTTCCATTAAGCCTTTGTTGTTACCGATTATATCATTGTCTGATTTTTATTTTTTTTTCAGGTGTGGAAAACATCAGAATATTAATTGTTTTTATCTTAATAAGCAAATGACGTGCATTGTGAGCTGCAACACAGAATTCTTCGTCAATGGCTGGAGTTTCTCTACTTGTTCTTCATTTTATTTCCTTGTATAATTGAACATATTTTGAGGTAGGGAAAATTGCTTCTATCCACAGGTTTGGATTTTGTATGTGATCAATGTAAGAGAGAGAATGAAAGATTTTGTTCTTAAATTAACGTAATACTTCCCTGCTACAAAATAACAGCAGGAAAATGTTTTTCATTATCACGAAATGTGTTTAAGGAAAAGGGGAGCACAGATTGTATTAAATTCCAACATGTTGTAATAAATGAATCCAGCAAGATAGCAGAAGAATTACACAATCTATTTTATTGCTTCATTAGAAGTATTTTACATACATATTTACTAGAAAAAGGGGCATCAATTCTGTATGTCAGGTTTTATTTTATTTTTTATTGTCAACTGTTATTTGCAGTATAAAATGTATTACTATATAAATTTTTGATTGAGACAATAAGAGCTGCATTCAAAACTACTTTATTCAAGGAAAAAAGATGTACATGCTTTTAAGGGATCTGTACAAGGTATGAATATCAAAAGTATCTGAAATATAGAGGAAACAAAAAACATTGTTTTCAGAAATGTAATTATAGTTCAGTTATTGGAAAGCAACACAGGACAATGTTTTATTTAACTAAGTTCAGATATGTTCTGTGTTCTGTATTCTGTAAGTAATAAGTTGAGTTTTCTACTCCTCAGTAAATATTGTTATGCTTTTCCACTACATAAGGAAAAGCAGCATTTGTGCAGTTGTGCAAGAATTAGTTTATCAGATTTTGTCTACCTTAACGTGCTTGATCATAAATAATTGTTGCCCCACGTTGTCTGCTGTTGCTGCAGCTGTGCTTTAAGGTCAAGGATATGTTCAGGATTTCCACAACAAGATACTAAAGCTGACAAAAATCAATTTCAGTATTTATAAAAACAAAATTGAAACCAGCCACTTGGTCTCAGCAAACATTACAAGCAATGTCAACTTAAAAGAAAATTAAATAAAAATTTACATCTGTTAGAATACTTCAAAAGCTAGCATTGTGAATTCAAACATAAGTAGAGGTTATGTTTTTGTTATACAGGACCTCAATTTAGCAAAAACTGTAGGCTACACTCATACTACTAATACAAAGAAGTCTATTTCAGAAGTAGAGATAGTTTAGAAATATCATTGCTTGCTTTTCAAGACTATTATGCTCATTGTATTTGAGGACTTAAAACTTTACAGACTAGGTTGTCATTAAGGAATCATATTTCTTCAGGAGTAAAATTGAATTGATCTCTTTTCTTTTCACAGCAAATATATTATTTTCTGTTTGTTTTAATTTTAGGCTTGTTGTCTTTAAGGACCATGTTGAATGACATGACTATAAAAACAGAAGAAGATTGTAATAATTATAATTTATTACAATTGTAATTTATTGGACTGCACGAGCAGTCCAAACAGTTCCTACAATGCATTGAGGACAATTTTCTGACACAGGTGGTGGAGGAGCTGACAAGGCGGGGGGTGCTTCTGGACCTTGTTCTTACCAACAGGGATCCCCTTGTTAGGGATGTGAAGGTTGGGGGCAGCTTGGGATGCAGCAACCATGAGATGGTGGAGTTCCAGATGGAACTAGGCAAAGGAAGTATGGCTAAAAGCAGGATTGTTACCCTGGACTTCCGAAGAGACAACTTCGACCTCTTCCGGGACCTGCTTGGGAGTATCTCATGGGATAGGCTGCTAGAAGGCAAGGGTACTTATGAGAGCTGGGCTACATTTAAGCATCACTTCTTCCATGCTCAGGATCGGTGCATCCCGAGCAGTAGGAAATCGGGGAAGGGGGGCAGGAAACCTGTGTGGATGAGCAAGGAGCTCATCAATAAGATCAAAAGGAAGAGGAAGGTCTATGAAATGTGGAAAAAGGGCCTGTCCTCTTGGGAGGAGTATAGATGTGTTGTCAGGGCCTGCAGGGACACAACGAGGAAGGCTAAAGCCCACCTTGAGATGAGGCTTGCAAAAGAGATAAAGGAAGGGTTTTTTCACGTAAACAGCAAGAGGAAGACTAGGGATAATGTGGGTCCCTTGCTGAATGAGGGGGGTGACCTGGTCACAGGAGATGCTGAGAAGGCAGAAATACTGAATGCTTTCTTTGCTTCAGTCTTTGCTCCAAGGGCACTCCCCCGGGACTCCTCACCACTGGCAATAGGACAAAGGGTCTGGGAAATAAAGGGCTTCCCCCTGGTGGACGTGGGAGTGGTTTGGGAGCATCTGAGTGGGCTCAACGCACACAAATCTATGGGTCCTGAAGGGATGCATCCGCGTGTGCTAAGGGAGTTGGCAGATGTGATTGCCAAACCACTTTCTATCATCTTTGACAGGTCCTGGAGAATGGGTGAGGTGCCTGAAGACTGGAGGATAGCCAATGTCACTCTGGTCTTCAAGATGGGCAGGAAGGAGGATCTGGGAAACTACAAGCCAGTCAATCTCACCTCTGTCCCTGGGAGGGTATTGAAGCAGCTTGTTCTGGATGCCATCTCCAAGCAATTGGAAGAGAAGAAGGTTATGAGGAGTAGTCAGCATGGATTCACCAAGGGGAAGTCATGCTCGACCAACCTCGTTGCCTTCTATGATGGCATCACCAGCTGGGTAGATGGGGGGAGAGCAGTGGATGTCCTCTACCTTGATTTTAGCAAGGCTTTCGATACTGTCTCCCATGACATCCTACTAGCAAAGCTGAGAAAATGTGGGGTAGATGAGTGGATGGCAAGGTGGGTTGAGAACTGGCCTACTGGCTGAGCTCAGAGGGTGGTGATCAGCAGCACAGAGTCCAGCTGGAGACCTGTGACTAACAGTGTTCCCCAGGGGTTAGTGCTGGCTCTGGTCTTGTTCAACATCTTCATTGACGACCTTGATGAGGCAATAGTGTCTGCCCTCAGCAAGTACGCCGATGACACAAAGCTGGGAGGAGTGGCTGACATGCCAGAAGGCTGTGCTGCCATTCAGCGAGACCTCGACCGGCTGGAGGGATGGGCAGGAAGAAAACAAATGAGGTTTAATAAGAGCAAGTGTAGAGTCCTGCACCTGGGAAGGAAAAACCCGAAGTATCAGTACAGGCTGGGGGTTGACCTCCTGGAGAGGAGCTCTGAGGAGAAGGACCTGGGGGTCCTGGTGGATGACAGGTTGACCATGAGCCAGCACTGTGCCCTTATGGCCAAGAGGGCTAATGGGATCCTGGCGTGCATTAAAAGGAGTGTGGCCAGCAGGTCAAGGGAGGTGATCCTTCCCCTCTACTCTGCCCTGGTCAGTCCTCACCTGGAGTACTGTGTCCAGTTCTGGGCTCCCCGGTACAAGAAAGACAGGGATCTCCTGGAAAGAGTCCAGTGGAGGGTCACAAAGATGATACGGGGCCTGGAGCATCTTCCCTATGAAGAAAGGCTGAGAGACCTGGGTCTGTTCAGCCTGGAGAAGAGAAGACTGAGAGGGGATCACCTCAATATATATAAACACCTGAGGGGAGGGGGACAGAAGGATGTAGCCAACCTCTTCTCAGTGGTTTGTGGGGATAAGACAAGGGGCAATGGCTGCAAGTTAGAGCACAGGAAGTTCCACACTGACATGCGAAAGAACTTCTTCACAGTGAGGGTGACGGAGCATTGGAACAGGCTGCCTAGGGAGGTTGTGGAGTCTCCTTCTCTGGAGATTTGGCAGGGGTGTTGGACCCGATGATCTTTCCAACCCCTTCAATTCGGTGATTCTGTGATTCTGTGATTCTGTAATTTGAAAGAATTAGCTGTTGTTACCTGTCTATGAGATGATAGTCAATGATAATAACAATAATGATGCAAGATACACCTTATTTGGTACTTCATAACAATTCAGTTGAGTGAAATGTGTTTGGTAGTAAACATTTGGTTTGGCTAAGAAAGGAGAGAGGTAAGGTTTCTGACTTAGAAATTTCAAATAGGTTATTTTAGACTCCCTCATATTGTGTTTTAGCATCCTTTGAATAAAAACTACAACACATCAAATTAGATCACTATGAATATGTATTATACGTATATCAATACAGATTCATCATCAATAGAGATTACAGTTAAATCTGACTAAAATAGTAGATAGAAATAGTGTTAGGAGATCTGAGTTTTCTAAGAAAAAGTTTTCCAATTCAGTAAAAATATTTCCCTACTCCAAATTTTGGCTTGGGCGCTAAAGGTCTTAAAATTGTTAGTAAAATTTTGTCTTGCAAATAGAAAGAATTAATTTTCAGATGTATTAATTTTCAGATATATTTGTTTTAAATAATTTTGAAAAACTTGAGGATTATCTCTATTTTGAAAGAGTACCTATTAATATTGTTACATTAAATATTTTTTAATTTATTATTTAATTTAAATAACAATCTACATTGACAGTTTCAGTTTTGCTGAAAAAAAAATCCATTGTAATGAACATCTGTTTGTACTTCATCACAGACAGAAGTGAACTGGCACCTCCAAAGGCTGTCTTTATGTGATAGTTATTCCAGAATTTAGACAGAAAAACACAAAACAGCCATTTTCATTATTTCTGATTATTGAGAGGACTAAAATTTTAAGAGAATCAGATTTTTTTTTTTTTTTTTTTTTTTTTTTTTTTTTTTGAATCTAGAAGAGTGGAAAAGACTGCTTTTTGCTAGAATGACAAAGTTCAAATTTTCCCAGGAGCATTTACTGTTAATGTTTCTATGAAATATTTTGATAAAATAACACATTATCTCTATCAGTGATTATATTAATAGATTTGTCTTTCGGTTTTGTTTAAGCATAGCAAATTAATTAAAAAAAAATGTTTAGGCCAATCTAAAAAAAAAGAAAAAATACATAGCATATTTGCCAAACAGTTTAAGCTGAAAAAAAAAAAAAAAAAAAAAAAGGCAGGGGGGTAAGGCAGCATGTTGAACTGTTGAATTCACAGTTCCCTTCTCTATGGCAGGACTTGAACATTCATTCGGAAGTTTTAATTCGTCCATTTCTTGAAGGGACCTAAACCTACACTAACCACAAAAAAATCGTGTCCAGAATGTTCCAGTTTATCTTTTGCTTGGTTGTAACAGTTAATTATACTACTATTTACAAATATTAAGTTTTCTTTTGTAAAAAGAACCATGGAATGCAAAAATCAATATGGTCAAGGCTGTATATACCAAAAAGACTGACAGCTGTCAGTTGCATATGAACTGTAAAGGTAACTGTTACTTAATAAGCAGAGACTACAATATTACACTTTGGCATCATTTTTGTATAGACTTTCTATAAAGCTTCTTCCACACCTTCTTCTCCGTTATTTATCTCCGTCTTTAAAATGTTGTGCATTTAAATGTATTTTTAACCCCTCAAGATTTCATAGATCACAATCATCATCATCATTGAATATGAAGGAAAAAAAAAAGTGTTTTTCATCAGTTTATCAATGTATAGGAATTAAGTAGCTCCAGACAAAATTTCCAAATACATGAATATGTCTGTTATACTGTCACATTATTAGAATATACCAGGATAGTTTAGCCCATAACAGCCATCATGCCCCCAAATAATTTTGAGATACAGAAATTAACAGAGGTCAGAGACCCCATGGACTCTGCAATTTGGGCAAGAGCATACCTGTAGAAGTAGCAGATTATATGTAATTTTTATTTTATATTAAAAAAAAAAAAAAAAAGAAAAAAGAAAAGAAAACAGGTCATGGGGAAGTCAGCATGTCAGGAATCATGAGTGAAGTATTTTGCAGAATTCTAAATAGAATAATATAGATGGTATGTTACTTCACAAGTCTACAGGACCAAGAAAACTCAGGCATGCATATATTGTTTTATCAAAGCTTTTTTTAATTGGGGGAATAGAGGTGTTAGGCTGCAGTAACAGTTTAAGAATATAAACTTTCTGAAGATATTACAGGGCATATTGCTTTGAGTGCCTATGAGGAGACACTGAGAGAGCTGGGACAGTTTAACCTGCAGAAGGGGAATTGCAGGGGTGATCTTATCAATGTCTATAAAGATCTGAACAAAGGGTAAAAAGAAGATGGAGCCAGCTCTTCTCAGTGTTGCTCAGTGACAGAATGCACTGAGCACAAACTGGAAAACAAGAGGTTCCATCTGAACATCAGGAAGTACTTTAATGTGTAGGTGATGGAGCATTGGAACAGATTATCCAAAGAAGCAGTGGAGTCTTCCTCCTTGGAGATCTTCAAAAGCTGTCTCGACGTGGTGTTGCATTAAAGGGTAAAGACGTTTGGCAGGCCCTAAGCTCCATTGTGTTCCATCTTGACCTCAGATATCAGAGAGGCTGCGGGTGGCTGATTATGAGTGATACACAATTCAGCACTAAAGTCCAGTCATATTCAATATGTTGAATTACCATGATCATGGATACAAAAATAAAGCAGTAGACATCCAGTCTAGTAGATTGCAGGTGTAGTTTACTGAAGCAACACAGAACAGGTTCTTTTGGATTACCGGCATCCCTATCAGGGGAAAGTAGAGGTTCAGCCCATCAACCGATCCCAGAAGTCAACGATGTCCTCTCAACTTGTATGCAATGTCAGTGCCATCAGTTCCACAGTACCATCAAGTTTGCCATCCCTGTGGTGGTATCACTGAGCCCTGCCAAGATGTCTTCACTCCACTCCAACCTCTGTTTTAATTTCTCTTAGAGTCAGCACACCAAGTTCCCCTGGTGTTGCCTATATCTAAGGTTGCAGGTTTTGTTGCTATGGGGACTATCATGGAAAAAATTCCTTGCATATCTACTGCATCTCACTCTGAAAGTTTCCTCAATGCTGAACATTCTCTTAAAATGTGGACATACCTTTAATCTCAATAAGTCTCCTCCAGCAATTATTCCATACATGGTCCTGGGCAAGCTAATCTAGGTTTTCCTGCCTTAGCAGAGGTGTTGGACCAGATGACCTCTAGTGTACCCTTCCAAACTATCATTCTGCTGTTCTGTGATACTTGAGATAGAGTCTAGCTGAAGCTGTTTGGTCTTCTTTTATCTTCTTTCTGCTAAAGGAACAGGCATCACAGCTACAACTTGCCCTGGAATGATTTATCACTTAAGAACTTCAAATTCCGTTAAATTACCATTGTTTTTCACATCCTATGTTTTCACTCTACTTCCTGAGTTATTCAATAAAGGGAGATGATACCTAGCCATAGAAGCCACTAATTAATTTCATTTGCTTTCTTTACATATATACTTAATATAACATTTCATTTTCATTAGGGAAAAAAAAATAGTAAAAATCATTTATTCAAATTATTATTTTTTTAAAATATTTTTGTACTTTATTTCAGTGATAACACTCCCATTTATTTTCACAGCCAAGAATACAAAATTGACTCCTTAGCTGAGCAAGTATTATTTATGTACCAGACAGTGACTGACTCAGTTCCAATACACTTACAAACTAGCAATAATTAATTTCATATATAATATATAACATCTACTTTTCAGTCACTGGACTAGAAACACCAACATCTGTTGTTTTTGTATAATATAAGTTTAATCCTTTAAACCTGTATTGCTGCAAAAAGAACTTTAGCTTTGAAATGAAAGATCAGAAAGATCACTATTCTTACCAAGCTTTAAGTATTTTATTATACTGCCAATTATATTCTTTTTATATTCTTATTTTGCAGTATCCTCCAGTTGTGTTTAAATTTACCAAAATGCATTTCATTGAAATTCCTTGACATTAGGATAATGGTGACATTAGGCTTTTATTTTACTTTTCTTATGAGTCTATTTACAGTACAAGAGACCAAAGTATTAATTTTGATTTTCCTTTAAAAAAAAAAAAAATCACAAAAGGCACTAGAATAAATTACATACATAAACTTTTTACTGTTTGCTCAGACTAGTTTTCAAAATATAAGAGAATATGAAAATGCTAATGAAATAAGCTGCTGGGCTCTGATAAGTGACTTGGAGTAACTTGAAATATTTCTTTTAGAGCATTTCTTTACTTCTGACATCTAACATGCTATTTATTCAGACATTGCAACATGGTGCCCTATTTATTCCATGACATGTAGTACTGGCCTCTAGAAAACGTTTTTCTTCCCCTTCTCCTTCCCCTCTCCTGTCCATTTTCCCCTCCCCCTTCTGGTTTTCACTCTCTCTCCCCTTCCCCCTTCCCTTTTCCCTTCCCCCTTCTCTTTTGCTTGCTTTGTTAACAGTAGAAATGAGAATCTAAAAGTTGCATTAGCAACTGTGGTATCTTCTAAAGATGCAGATATGATACACATGTTCATTGTTGAAATGAATACTTGGTGTTTTATAGCAAATAAAACTGTTTTTTGCATCATAATGTTTTAAAATTACTACTTATAAATTACAGTCTAAAAAAATTATCAAAATGACATACAGGGTAAAAAACAGTAGAAAAAAAAGGGGTAAATTAATAGTACAAACCAAAACAGTCCACTCTAAAACCAAACAATGACAATTCAAACTGTTTTCACTGTACTCAGCTAAAATGATATAAAAGATTTTTTTTTTTTTTTTGTCTACAAAAAAGAAGGCAAAAGGAAACCTTGTAAAAATGATTTTATTATATCAAATAATAGAACAGCAGTTCTGCTGTTTCATAATCCAAATCTACTGACAGATGAGAGGAATGAGCACTATGAATATGGAATTCCTGCAGAAGCCATGTGTAGAGTTACCTGACAGCTTATTAAAGATCTAATGATTCAGTTTACTAAAATCTCATTCTGCATTGCTCAATTCTTACATTTGTGGGGGTTCCTACAAGTTTTCCATCACTTATCTAAGAGTTAAGAGTATCTACCACATGTTTGCTATGATGGTGACTTTAGGTGTAATCAAATATCAGCACCTAATAAGCCACTGCATCCTTCCTTTAGTAGGTTTGTGCTTACAAAAATGCAAATATAGTACTTTTAAAGGTTCCCAATTTATATGGAAATGTATTAGTCAGTCTCTAAGACTCAAGGACTTGTACTACACACTGAAGATTAAATGGATAATTTGACTATTCAAAGACATCAATGCAATTACAGGAAACTGCAATAGCTTTATTAGGTGGAAGTGATAGAAACACAGAAACACAAAACATTTAAGACTGAATAGGAATATTCACATGCAGGGGGTTCTTTGGTCTTTGTTAAATGAATAGGTGGGGAGTCTATTCTTTTTAACACAAGAGTAGCTCTCCCCAAAATCTTCAAATGGAGAAGCAGAATCAATCCCACTGTTCTGAAGAAAAAATGTCTCTCCTGTGGAAATATAATTTGGCATTGTGAATAGTGACTACAATTATTTTCAACCTGAGTTACTTTTGGTTGCAGTTTTCATAGGAAAGTCATCTGATATAGTTTGGGTTATTTTAGCAGTAAATTGAAGTTGGAGGAAAACTGCTAGGCTTCTTTTAATTTTTATGACATTTAACTACCTTCCCCTCTCTCACACCATACTTTATTAATTAATGCTAGATTGTGCCTCAGATATTATACCTTAATTTATAGTATTTCTCTAGATATATTAATTAATATAAATGTAAACTCCACGTGGACTTTTTGTGTTTAATCTCACTTCATTTCTTGAGCTTCATTTATATCAGTAGCATACATCAGCAGCGTATATCAGCATATATCAGTATATACTAGCAGCAGTCTGAGGTCTTATTTTGATTTCAGTATTCTACATCTCTTTTTCTTAATTTTCTTTTAAGGTACAGATTATTTTGGAAATTTGTTAAGAAGTGACTCGTTTATATATTTTTTTTCTGATGTTATAACCCTCATTAATTAAAGAAAAGTTTATTTTCAGTATCCTGAAGTTTATTTAGCCAGTGTGAAAAGTAAAAGTTAAGTAGATCAGAAGTGAGCTTTAAATCATTCATATTAATATTTGCAGTATTTCTTATTAACAGTATTGTAATAAGTTTATGCATACTAAAGTGATAAATACAGGTATTTGAACTGGGTTTTGGACTTTTTTTGGTCTTGAATTATGCTTTATTTTCATTTTATATTGTCGCAAAATTCATTGACTGTCATCAGTATATTCTGTTCTGAAGAAACACATTAAGTTATATGGACGGAAATATCAGAGGTAGGTTAAGATGTGAAATCATTGACGATCAAAATCATACTAAGCTCCATACTAAGATCCATGCCTGAATCTTTGAGAAGTCAGATGTAACTATTAAATGAGTAATGCCCTCCCCCTGCTCCTAACCACACTATGAGAGTTCATTGAAGTTCCTTAGGTAGAAAAAGACAAAGATGGAAGGAGGAGAAGACTCCTCTGATAAAACATAAACAATGAATGGCAAGAGAAGAAGCAAGAGAGAGAGAAGATCCAGAGGTATAAGGAAATATTTAAAGAAGCATTATTCAAATATTTAATGAATTTAAAGAGTTAGGTTAATGAAGAAAAGATTGTTAGAAAAAATTTTTAACCATGGTCGAGGGGAGACAAAAGATTTTAAAAGTATCCGGATGGAGCTGAAGAAGAGGAAGAAATTTAACATTATAAATAGTAAACAGGACAGTTTCTATGGATAAGACATGGATAAAAGACATCTACAGCTTAGTGTTTACTGGTTAGTTTCTTAGTAGGTTTAGAATGACAGATATATTTATACAGCAAATGATTTTGTAATAAGGTGTCCAGGTTTCAGCTACAATAGAGTTAATTTTTCTTCTAGTAGCTGCTATAGTGCTGTGGTTTTGATTTATGGTGAGAATAATATTGATGACATGCTAATGTTTTAGTTGTTGCAGAGCAGCACTCACCCTAAGTCAAGGACTTTTTAGCTTCTTATTCTGCCTTGCAAGCGAGGAGGCTGGGTGCACAAGAAGCTGTGAGGGGACAGAACCAGGACAGATGATCCAAACTGGCCAAAGTTCTATTCCATACCTGTGGCACCATGACAAACAATTAATATGGGATGGCTGGCCGGGGTAGTGGGGGACTGGACATCTGTCAGTGGGTGGTGAGAATTTGCATTGTGAATCACTTGTTTTGTGCATATTATTATTATTCCTATTATTATTATTATAATTTCCCTTCTGTCCTAGTAAACTGTTTTTATCTCAACCCACAAGCTTTTACCTTTTTTTTATTTCTGATTCTCTCCCCCATTCCATTGGAGGAGAGGGGAAGGGTGAACATGGGGATCGGATGGCTGTATGGTGCTTAGCTGTCTGCCGGGTTAAACCACAACATAAGGTTGTATATAAGGTTGTGAATAAGGAAAACTATATAATATTGTTAAAAATTATAATGAATGTATCTATGGAATGAACTATAGAATAACAAGCAATAAGTAGTCAGAATTATTATTCATATGAAAGCAAACAATTTTTAGTAATATGAATACTGATACTTCCACTATATACTACTACTACTAATAATAATAATAATAACAACAATAATAATAGTAATAATAATAATAAATCTGTGGTAAGAAAGAAGAAATAGATATGAAGAAAAAAAAAAGGAAATCAAATCTTGCATTCCTATTATAATAAATATTACACCAAAACCAGCATGATATTTGTCTGGGCAGCCACTCACTTTCAGAATACAAAACATCGCTACTTAGAATTTGTGTTAAATGGTACAATATGTAAGAAAAGTATGTATATGGAAATTACTTGCAAATACAAATAAATAAATAAATCAACATTAGCAAACACATCAAATGGTCTTTCTCACTGTATGGTCAGTCTCAGTTTAGAATTATTTGCCTTTTGTCAGTCATGATCCTACTGAAGATAACCTATATCTTTAAAGAGACTAGAAATGTTTCTTCAATATCTAATTGAATATTACAGATGACCAAACTGTAAACCAAACTCTCTTATTCAGTTTAAATCTCTGTGTCCCTGATCACTTTTGCTTTTCTTCCCTTTACATACTTTATATATTTCTTGTCAGTGGCTGCACAGATTTTCAAACGAAATCTTGCCTTTCTTTGTATACTGCCGTTAATACTCTAGCCCTACTGAAATAAATCATTTGATGTAACCCTAGGCTTATGTTTCCCTCTGGTGGCTTCCCTTATTTTCCTTGGTGGTTTATTTTCTGCGATTGCCTGACGTAGCCAGAATAGAAATCATGGTTTCAATAATTCTGTGTGTGATTCATCTAAGCAACATCAGATGTTCACATTTAAGAAAATAACACTAGGTTCCCAGTAATACTGTTGATTATGTCCAAAGCATGATTCATCTAATCATGAACTGACACAAATTAGTCCCTGAAAATGTCTTCTTGAATATGAAGACAATCTAGTCTGCAGTGTAGACTGCTGTAGCTGTTTACACTGTAGATGTCTAAAAGAAGATGAAGTATTATTCATATTCATTTCTTAATTAGGTTGCTCGGTGCTTCTAAATACTTCACCTTTCATCTGGTGAAATTTTCTTACAAAAAGAAAATATTGCAAAAGAAGAAAAGTAGAAGTTTGCAGTGTGTTCTTTTTACATTTTCTGTCATTTTTCTGCAGAATATCACCTGACAAATTATTTGATCTTTCTTTCCAGTAGACATAATGTATCAGAATTTATTAAGAAACAAATATGACAATCTCTATTTTTATTCTCTTCATATAAGATTCAGGAAGCACCCAAACTAATTATTCTGATGGATCTTTAATGTTTATATAAATTATCAGTGCATGTTCAATACATTTATTCTTGACCAAGACCAAATGATCAAATGTGAATTCTGTGCAAATATATAACAGGATGTAGTCATTTTTTAATTACTAATTCTGAGATACCGTAATCTCATTCTTATAAATCTTATTAAAATTGTAATAAATGACTGAGTCCCAAACAGGATTGCAATTAAAATTTACAATTTATTATACAAATAGAGGCAAGCAAACAACGCTGGGTGCGCTGGGAGTCTCTGCTCCACCAAAACGCACACGTTACATCAGGTGGCTGGTTTTTATGCTCCTAAGCTAATACGTATTCATCACCACTTTTGGAAAAGGCAGGGTTATTATAATTAGTTTCCCAGGACCCAAGCCATCCCACGGACGCATGCATATCAGTCTCCAGTGGTTACTCTGGGGGTCTCTCGTGCTGAAGGGTCGTAGTCTTCCTCCCAGGCTTTGTCCTTCGTTCATTCTTCACCTTCCCCCTCTCCTTATTTAGTAGTCTCTGGGCCAGATGTCAGAAAGTTGAGTCTCATGCAATAGTCAGCAGTTACCTCAAAAAACTCCTCTCTATTCTCTTATCTCCTAGACCCGAGTCTCAAGGTTTACCCTTCAAACCCTCTATCAACACGAATTGCTAGACCATTCTTTTGCAAAATACAAGAACTACATACACTAACCACTCTGTTTCTCTTGGACTTGTGGTTATACAAGGGGATGTAAGACAGAAGGTCACATTTCTTTATGAGGCCCTAGCATTGTTCCATATTGACATGAATCAGATGAACATATTTCACAAAATTATTTTAATATTTATTATTTAATAATTTAATATTATATTTAATATTAAATTATATTTAATGTAATATATTTAATAATATTTAATTAATAAAAATAAGAATTATTAATCTTATATATGTGTAATCTCTTTTACACTTTTAGCAGATGTAATATCTTTTCAGGTCTTATATGTTCAAAGTATTCTATACCCTTGGTATAAGTTGATCTACAGCAGATTTATATAACTAGATGATTTGTTTAAGAGATCAGGTTATCATTCTGAATTAAATTATTTTGTTATGCAGGATTTTATTCACATTAAAATTATTTTACTTGTTTCATAAGAATAGTATCAGTGGTCATACAGAAGATATTATCAGCAGATATGACATGACATGTAATCTCTGATCTCTCCACACTTAAAAATCAGACACTGTGAACAGTAGAAGGCTGGTTTTCTTTAGAACTTTTCTGTGTTTTGCATCATTCGTTGTTTTGGGAAGTGCTACTTTCTTCCAAGAAAGAGGTCTAGAAAATTTCCAAGGCATTTTCCACAGTGGTACCCTAGTCTCAGTGAATCATGTTTATTGAGAGATATGTTGCAATTATCTATAATTTCAAAATAGAACCCTATATATAATGCATGATTTAATTCATCAGGTTGATGAAAATCCTGGGTACTTACAATGAAACTGTTGGAATACAGCTATGTCACATAGATGATAAAAAGTTAAACTGGATGGGAGGGGTCCTTTACAGAGAGACTAAGCTAGTGTGTCAGTGCTTTTAGAATACTGTTATAAAATAATAATGATGATGATGATGATGATACATAATTATAGGCATAGGATTGACACTTTTTTTTTTTTTTAAGGAAGTTTTTACATTGTACTTCATATTACTTTTTGCACTGAAGCATATATCTTGGATGATGACAACATTAACAGTAGTTGTCAGTGTTTCATGAACCCTTGATAAGCATACAAAACTAAAATATATGATGTACATTATGACATCAAAACTAACTGTCTTCCTCACAAGCACCTGCCTCCTATTACACACTCATAACAAATAGTAAAATGTCCTTCTGCATGTGTTTTTCCTAATGATGGTTGTGGTTCTTTTTTCTTTTTTTCTTCAGGGGGCTCAAATTTTTCATTGTGTCATATTTTTCAACTGAAATATTTAAGTCCAGGAGCTGCAGGTTAGTAATTTAAGAAAGTAATACTAAACACTAGATCACTGGACTGTGTACCTTCCTTGTATGAACATTGTTAGATATTAACCAGTTACTTCAAAAAGGGTTGCAAAATAGTCAATAAATGTAATACCTAAATTCATCTAGTCTATGGAATGTCTCCTCCCCAGGCCAAGTGGTGCAGAGTCACTCAAACCTACACACAGTATCCTGTTACTACAGAAAGCAGGTCAAGTCAACCCTGTGCAATACTTGACCATTAGTGTCATCATATACCCAGAAACTCCATACAGTAATTATCTTTTGAACATTTTTTCCTTGGTTCAAAGTGTTTGAAATAATGTGAAATCAATACTGTATCCCTGCTAAAGTAGTGGTTAATGCCACCAGATGAAGGGTATGTGTTCCTTGTTCTGGGATGTCTTATGAAGATTGGTAGAGGTCCTTCTGGATGAGAATACCAACTCATTGGTACTATGATGACTGTGAAAGACTGCACAGGGTGAAAGGAATTAAACCTCTTGATGTTTTTTTCATGCTACTTAATGGAGGAGATTTCTATACTTTTCTCATTCAGGGCATTATGAATGCCCATTACATTAATAAATAAGGTTTGTCGATTTTACAGCAACATCACATTGTTGGCACTTATTTTATCCATGGTTACTCCTAGACTGTTACACTGATACTTTCCCAGATATTCACCATTAGTGTTTGATCACTGGGTCAAAAAATTTGCTTCAGGTGAATTTCATCTCACTGGTTTCAGATCCTGCACTAAATTGTCAAAACTCTTTTCAGTCTTTTTATGTCAGTCAAGTCTAAGTCTATCAAACTGTACGTCCTTTCTTTTGGATCCTATCTGCAAATTTTAAAAGTTGCACTCTGCTTTCTATCATGTTGTCAATGAAAATCTGAGTTTAAGAGAGAGAAAGAAAGAAACACTTTTTTTGTTTAAGATGGTTTACAATTGTACACTAAAACACTGTTCTTGGAGAATGATTTTTCAGACACCTTGAATGATTATAAGCACTATTTTTTTTTGCTTATTTATGGGGCATTTGGGGGACAGAGTCTATCATTCTACTGTAGTTTTTGTATGTCATATGTACTCTTACATAATGTTCTTCTTTGATATTTTTTTTTTAATTCATATTTATTTATTTATTTATTTCCTCACAGGCCTGTCCTTATAGTTTATGATCATGTTACTGTCTTCTAGAAAACCTGTACATTCTTATTTTTCCCAACATCTGTAAGGAAAATTACACCTAGGAATTTCAGCTAAGCTTATAAAACTGTAATTTCCTTACACAATTTTAATCTGAGTTTGATGTTATATTCAGAAGGGATAGAAATTGAAAAAGAAAAGGCCATCAAATTAATTAAGTTAATTACAGATAAACAATACACAAGAGAAAAATAAATCTTCATACTCCTGCCAAACAGACAAATATTTTCTATTTTCCAAGTATTTTCTATATTCTTTGAGATATTGGAGTGATTCTAAGTGACTTCCTCCCATTAGCATGTTACAGTGAGCTATTTCACTGGACCCTGAAGAAAAGAATAGAGATAACATGCTTTAATCTGCTTTTGTTTTGTGCACCTTTCTTTCTTTCTTTCTTTCTTTCTTTCTTTCTTTCTTTCTTTCTTTCTTTCTTTCTTTCTTTCTTTCTTTCTTTCTTTCTTTCTTTCTTTCTTTCTTTCTTTCTTTCTTTCTTTCTTTCTTTCTTTCTTTCTTTCTTTCTTTCTTTCTCTCTTTCTCTCTTTCTCTCTTTCTCTCTTTCTCTCTTTCTCTCTTTCTCTCTTTCTCTCTCTCTTTCTCTCTTTCTCTCTTTCTCTCTTTCTCTCTTTCTCTCTTTCTCTCTTTCTCTCTTTCTTTCTTTCTTTTCCTTCCTTCCTTCCTTCCTTCCTTCCTTCCTTCCTTCCTTCCTTCCTTCCTTCCTTCCTTCCTTCCTTCCTTCCTTCCTTCCTTCCTTTCTTTCTTTCTTTCTTTCTTTCTTTCTTTCTTTCTTTCTTTCTTTCTTTCTTTCTTTCTTTCTTTCTTTCTTTCTCTCTTTCTCTCTTTCTCTCTTTCTCTCTTTCTCTCTTTCTCTCTTTCTCTCTTTCTCTCTTTCTCTCTTTCTCTCTTTCTCTCTCTCTTTCTCTTTCTCTTTCTCTTTCCCTTTCTCTTTCTCTTTCTCTTTCTCTTTCTCTTTCTCTTTCTCTTTCTCTTTCTCTTTCTCTTTCTCTTTCTCTTTCTCTTTCTCTTTCTCTTTCTCTTTCTCTTTCTCTTTCTCTTTCTCTTTCTCTTTCTCTTTCTCTTTCTCTTTCTCTTTCTCTTTCTCTTTCTCTTTCTCTTTCTCTTTCTCTCTCTCTCTCTCTTTCTCTCTCTCTCTCTCTCTTTCTCTCTCTCTCTCTCTTTTTCTTTTTCTCTCTCTTTCTCTCTCTCATTTGGCCTGGGAAGAGTACAGGGATGCAGTCCAGATATGCAGGGATGGGATCAGGAAAGCCAAGGCACATATGGAACTGAGCTTTGCAAGAAGAATAACACAAAGGGATTCTTAAGCTACATTCCTCAGAAAAGAAAAGCCAAGGAGAGGGTACCTCTTCTGATGAACGAGGAGGGTGAACAGGTAACAACAGACATGGAGAGGGCCGAGGTACTCAGCAACTTCTTTGCCTCAATCTTCACTGATACTCAAGGTTTCCCAAGTCTTTCATTTCCCTAAAACCATAGATGGAGTGTGGGGGAACAAAGTCTCACCCACTGTTAGTGAAGAGCAGGTTCAAGACCACCTGACGGAACTGAACAGGTACATGTCCAAGTGCAAGCTGCTGCACCTCGGCAAGGGCAATCCCAGACATGAGTACATACTGGGAGAAAAACGCATTGAGAGCATCTCTGCAGAGAAGGACTTAAGGGTTCTGGTGGATGAAAAGTTTAACATGAGCCAGCAGTGCACACTTGCACCCCATAATTCCAGTGTAGGAAAACAGATGGTTAAAAGTGAAGCAACAATTTTTACACAAGACAAACTTTAACATACAGGGATAGAGAAATATTAACAGTGATTTTTGTCAAATGATAGGATTGAAATAATTCTTGCAGTCTTTATTAATATTAAATAGTTAACTGGGGGAGAAGAGAAGGGGTAGAAGGGGACATGGGGACAGACAGGGTTATGCTAACAATTTTTTTTTCTGTTGCAGCAAGATTGGAAGAAAATTAAAATACAAAGGACAGTCAAAACATTATGGAGAAATAATTTTCTGGCTCCATAGTAACTGAAATTATAGAAACAGGATCTAAGGCAGATCTAAGAAACGGGATCTTGATCTTACTAAAAAGATCAAGATCATGTGATATATCAATAAATACATTTTTTAGATATCTGAAAATAATGAAAGTCAAGATTTTTTTTTTATAGTTCGCATGTGGGCATGAGGAAACCACAAGTATTTCAGTCACATCCAAGTACAAGCTTAGAGGAGGTAGAAAATGGTGGGTGGGGGGAAGGTATTTTTAGTTTACTTTTAGTTTCTCACTGCTCTTATTGATGGAAAATAATCTGTTATTATTAATAGGCAATACATTATATTAATGTCCCTATACTAAGTTCTTTGCCCATGATGACAATTGATGAACAATCTCTGTGTCCTTACTTAAAGCCATGAGACTTTTCATTGTATTTTGTTCCCCTGTTCCTTTGAGGTGGGGGAGTGAGAGAGCATTTTGGTGGAACTTAGTGAGCCATTAATGTGAAACTACCACAGATAAGGTTGGTGATTGCCTGGCATTGCAATTTGTCAGGGTCTCTCTGCAAGTCCTCTCCACCTTCAATGGAGTCAACAGCTACAATTTTGTATCATCTGTAAACTTACTTTGTATGAATTTAAGCTTTGCATGCAGACATTTTTTAAAAACACTGAAGAGAACTGGACCTAAAATGGGGAACCCAAATAGTGATTGGTTGCCAGCCTGATCTAATGACATTTATTATAATTCTTTGAAGCTCAAACCATCAGCCAACTGTTCACCAATCATATTATGCATTTGTCTAGCTGTATGCTAGACATTTTGTCCAGAATACTGTGAGAACCAGTTTTTAAAGTTTTGTTGAAATCCAAAAAGATCACTTTTACTGTTTTTCCTTGGTCAACTAAATAGGAGACCTTGTTTTAAAATTAAATTTAATTATTTAAACAAGACTTTCCCCTTGTGAACCCATGTTGGGTATGACCAATGACTGCAAGCAAGTCTGATTTCAAAGGAAAGAAAAAACATCTTAAATTCAATTTTAATGTCTCATTACATATAAGGTTAAACTTAATATAAATGTGGATGAAAATTATGAAAAACTCTTTATCTTAACAGTGTATGTGAAATCATGCAAAAATTGGCTAAAACACAATCAGTGGAGTGATATTTCAGTGGTACTGAAATATTTAACTTGAAATAATAACCCATAAATGTTTGCAATCTATGTTCTTAACGAGAAACTAAATATGTATTCCTAGCAGTTTCAGCAGGTAGTCTTCAGTGGCTTGTTGACAAAAGGCGATACAGTGCCATCAAAGATGACAAAGCTACGTGTAAATACATAGAGCCAGCCCTGGAGTATTTGGCACTCAATATAACTCAAAACAGTACAATTTTTTTATTTATTTTTTTTTTCTCATAACACAGTAGCTGTATTCAAACTTTCTTCCAGGAATTGTCCTTGGAACATTTTAACTCCTAAGCTACTCACGACAATCATTTGAGAGAACACACTGAATTTTAGTCAAAAGGATGGAAAAGATAGAAGACACTAGGACTAAAACATTGAAGAATGAAGAAGATTGAAGAGTGAAGAGTGAAGAAGAGAATATCAAACCTTGTATAGAGAAATATAAGCTTCCTAGCAAGGAGCAAAGGAAAGGTGATAGATTGCACTATTAGGCTGGCAATGACAAATAACTTAATTTGGGTAAGGGCAGCCTATTTCCTTTAAGAAAAAATGCTTCTCATGCTTTTAGAAGATCACTGAGAAAATCACTCTGACTCTTATCATCTAGCTATCACAACAAGCTTTGGCTAGGATATTTGTGGTCATCATTTGTGACCCATCTCTATAGAAGGGTATTAGAAGGGCATTTACTTATTTTCTTAATAACAGGAAAACTATGTTGATGAGCATTGAACTATTTAAATAACATTAACTATATTATAGTAAAGTCATATGTATGCATAATTTCAGCTAATACGGTAATATCAGTTTTGTACTTTTAATTTAAAACTGACCTTCATAGCTAGATGCAAAGACTTCTCAAATCAATGAAGTTCTGTTATGACAAATATAGGATTTTTGTACAGGCAAAGTTAGCATATTTGAATGAATTGAAATGAATCTTGAAAAGTGGTAGTATTTTCCATGGGGAAATTTCAAAGCATTCTATAAATACAAAACACTGGGGAGTGTTTTATTTATTTATTTATTTATTTATTTATTTATTTATTAAGCAAAGAACTGATTTTCATTTGTAGTTAAAACGTTTTTCTTTCTTTAGTTACAAAAGTTTCATCAAATAAAACTTTTTGATGAGATTTGAGAGTAACAGTAACTCCAACATAACCATCTACAACAAACAGAAATCCAAATTGTCTGTTGAAGACCAAGAAAATCAAGTGCTGTCTCTTCAGTGGAAGATAAAGCTGAAGTACAACATCAATTTATTCAAAAAGCAGAAAATTTAGTATGTATTTTAGAAGGAAAGAGGTGCAGTAGAAAAGGATGTTAAGATTTGTGCTTGCCTACAGATACAGACAGAAGGAGAGTTCTTTCTGCTGAGGTAAAGAATAATCAAAACATGCTCAGAACCTGCATGTTTTGATAGCATCCTGCCACTCTCCAGTGGCAGGATGCTATCAGACTAGCTGTTAGAGACAACAAAAATGGCCTGTTGGCTATTAATGTGAAGGCATGGGAAATGTTGGACCTTAATGCATTACAAGAGAGTTGGGAGTACCTAAATTTAGGGATTTATTTCTTGACAGTTATCATAACAGGTATTGCAACAGGAAAAATTACGCAGGTAGGGTGACATTATTTTAAGTGAAATGTTGTTTCCTTACCATGATCATAGTGACTCAGAATAGCTGATTCTACGCTGGGACAGAAAGATAGGGTAGATGATGTTCTAGTCTATCTTCCAAACACTTTTTTTTTTCTATAACCTTATCTTTAGAGATTTTTCCCAGTGAGAATTAAAGAGATAAGAAGATACAAGATTTATTTTTTTCCTACCTTTATATCCTTTTTGATGAAATAAGAGACTATTCTGCTTTATAAAGGTAATGAAAAATGAGTTCTCAGAGCTTTACAAAATAAATTCTAACAAATAAAATAAAAATTATAATCATTTCCACAACGCAAATTTATCTGGTACATTTTATTTCAGTCCCTGTTTTAGTCTTCAAAACTTTATCATTACTGTCTCATTTTGTTTATATTGTTAACTATTAATAAGTGTCTGAAACTGTGAGGGACAGTGGGATTCATCTCGCCTTTTTGCCATTTATAAATCTAAACTAATTAATGACAGTTTCATTCAGTTGTCTACACATAGGTATCTAGTATCATTGAGATACCCTGGAGAACCCTGCTCAGTCTTCAGCTGCCTCTCCAAAAATATCTGTCTTCTGTGCTGTAAGTCATAGTCTCATGAAGATATCAGTTATCTTCTAGCTATCTGTTTATCCAGACCATACTTCTTCAGCTTACATTAGACTATTGTGGAAAATGGTCTCAAAAGCCTTCAAGAAATTGAGACAAAACTACTACTCTTTCTCCTTGTAGCCCATAATTTATTCAGTCTAGCAAGATTGTCCTAAATAAATTTGTTTAACTTCCTGTACATTATGTATTTGGGAATGGATTCTGAGATCCTTCTAAAGATTGAGTGAAGTTAAATGGTTTTTAGGTTCTTTGTATTCCTTCTTTACAGTAAATATAGCATGAGCCCTTTTCCCACTTGTTGGTGACAACTCCTGAATAGCACATTTTTTTCACAAATAAATGAAGGCAGTGCTACAGTTTCATCAGCCTGTTTTCTCAACACCTTTAAGTAAATTAAAGGCTCAAAAAAACACTAACAAAATTAAAATGCTCACAAATGCTGCACAGACCTTTTAAATTCCTCATCTGTCTGTTCTTTTCCTGAATGTTTCCTTTTAATAATTTAGTTCATCAAAAAGATTCTTGCTTAGTCAAATACGATTTCTGCCAAAATTTACAGAAGTCTTAAGCACATCCTCTTCATCAGATGATCAAAAACAACCAGCTGATCACATTCTCTGATCTTCATCTAGAGATACAGAAAACATGTCTTTGGCTTCATACTGCACCTCTGCATAGCCAGTGAACTGTTTTACATGGAGTGCAGCTCTCTCTCATCTATGCTACTTATACTTCTGTAACAAGCTACAGTCATTTGAGGGTTTCATGAATGTTTCTTGTCATGCCATCACATCAAGGCTCTGTGATTCCCATCACCACATAGCCTTCTGTCAGCATGAGAATTTCCAGTTCTTTCAGAATTTCCAGTGTTTATTTCTTGATGTACTTTATGTTAGTGTACAGATGTTTAAGATAACCTTCTGAATAGCTTTCTTCTGAGGGGGTGTGAATCTCAGAATCATAGAAGGGCTTGGGTTGGAAGGGACCTTAAAGATCATCTAGTTCTAATCCCCCTGCCATGGGAAGACATATCACTCAATAAGTCAGGTTGGCCAAAGCCCCATCAGCCTGGACTTTAATACCTCCAGGGATGGGACATCCACAACCTCTTTGGGCAACATCTTTCAGTGTCTCACTATCCTTACAGTGAAGAATTTATTCTAATTGCTAATCTAAATCTATCCTCATTTAGTTTAAGACCATTCCCCCTCATCCTGTCATTATCTATATGAGTAAAGAGTCCTTCTCCATCCTTCTTATAAGCCCCCTTTAAGTATTGAAAGGCTGCAACGTGGTCTACCCAGAGCCTTCTCTTCTCCAAGCTGAACATCCCCAGCTCTCTCAGCTTTTCTTCACAGGAGAGGTGCTCCAGCCCTCTGATTATCTTTGTAGCCCTTCTCTGGACTTGCTTTTACAGGTCATAGAATCATAGAATCATAGAATATCCCAAGGTGGAAGGGATCCATAAAGTGTCATGTAGACCTTCCCATGATCAACAAACCCAAAGTTCTGCCAGTTGCACCAGACTCAAAGCTAAGTATTGGTAAGATGAGTCTGCTTGTCAATATTGATCCCTCCTATCAGAAGGACAGAGGCAAATAAAAGCTGTTCCCCTGATCCTTTAACCAGTCCCCCCAAAACCCTAAAGTCCCTTTTGATCGCTCTCGGACTGCTCCTTGCTACTTCATCATTACCAGCCTGAGAAAACAGTATTGGGTAGTAGTCAGTGGGCCATACCAGGTGAGTGACTTTCCCAGCAATGTCTCTTACATTACAATGTCTGCCCCAGGGAGGCAACAGACTTCCCTGTGGGTTGGGTCTGGATGGCATATCGGGCCCTCTGTCCCTTTCAGAAGGGTGTCCCCCATGACAATAACCCTTTGACAGAAGATGTAGCGATGTGGGGGGTAGGTTACCTTGCCTTAGGCACCGCTTCCAACTGGGATGGGCTTCATCTACATCGCTGTTCTGACTGCCATGTTCTAGAGCCTCATACCTGTTATACAAGGGTAGATGGGAAGGTGAGGTAGGCAGGGAGAGGCCTCGCTTACCACCCTGAGCAGAAATCTGCTTCCATTCCCCCTCTTGGCCTAGGTCCCTCCTACTGCCTGGTGGGATAGAGGAACCTTTGTTATTTGTTGTGTGTAAGGCTTGTAAATCTGTCTCAGGAAGGGTAGAGTATGCTTCCAACAGTCAATTTTCCTCTCTGACTCCTTGATGCTCCTCAGCCTACTCACCTGCTCCTGAAACTCTGTCACCAGGCTGAGCAATTCTTCAATCCGGGCACACCTCCCACAGGCTGCTGCTGTCAGACACTGACAGAAGACTCAGGAACACCCTGCAGCCCAAGACAAGGATGTGTTTCCCTGAGACCTCTGTCTGGGTAGCCACATCGGTGACTATGGCTAGGAAGACCGCAAGAGATGCAGAGGGCATGGCTTTCTGCCTGGTGGATACCACGAACGGGCTCTTCACAAGCAGGTTACAACCATTTCTGGGAAAGACCATTGGAAAAGAGCGGTGAGGGCGCCCCCCCTGCTCACCCTGCCCATGTGAACTGCTACACCATGCCCAGGCTGATACTCCACAACCTGTTTGCCCATCCTGGTCGCTTTTACTCCCTAAGGGCTGCCTTTGTATGGTCAGGGAGGGGGATCTGCTGGCTCCACCCACGCCTTGTCAGCCTCCCTTGCGAGGGCTGCCAGGACCTGGCAGCTCTCTCTGCTGCCTCGAGTGGCCTTGATGCTGGAAAAAAGGTCCTGCTCACCTTGATTCTGTACTCCGCTGCAAAACGCTTCTGCCCTGGAGCCGATCGCCTCAGTAAGAGGTCCACATCTTTCTTGTGCTGGAGGCCCCAAACCTGTATGTAGTACTCCAGGTGGCACCTGGCTTGCTTTTTTGTTTTTAAGTGGCACTTCTAATAGTATTGAGGTCATAATTCACTGTCAGATTTTTCAAGTTTGTTGTTATAAATGTATGTGTTATATTAAATGGGACAAAAGTGTCAAGACACTAAACTCTTAAAGAGAACAAACAATTTAGAGGGCAGAATGATTTAAAAACATCTCTGTTCCAAAGCGAATATGAAAGGTTCCAAACTATCTCTTTTTCCAAGTGATATTAACATTTTTTAATTGTGCCATGTTTCTGTCTTTCTTATTCTGGGGGCCCCAGAGCTGAACACAGTACTCCAGGTGGGGTCTCATGAGAGCAGAGTAGAGAGGGAGAAGCTATGCTTCTTTTGATGCAGACTTGGACATGACTGGCTTTCTGGGTTGCAAGCTCACATCACCAGCTCATGTTCAGTTCTTCATTCACCGAGTCCTTCTGCACAAGGCTGCATTCACCCCCCAGTTGTTACTGATGTCTGGGACTCTGGATTGCCCTTACCCATGTGCAGAACCTTGGCCTTGGACTTCATGAATTTTGTATGGGCCCACTTCTCAAGCTTGTCAAAGTCCCTCTGGATGTCATCCTTTCCCTCCAGCATTCACCTCTCAAGTTGGTGTCGTTCACAAAATTTCTGTGCATGCATTCAATCCCACTGTCCACGTCACCAACAAAGATGTCAAATAATACTAGTCCCATTACAGACCCCTAAGGGACACAAATTGTCACTGGTCTCCACCTGGATGTTGAGCTGTTGATGAACTGAACCATACAGAACTGTATTTCTAGAGATATAAACTGTAGGTTAAAAAAATAAATCATTTATGAGTTCTTCATCAAATGAAAAAAAAAAAAAAAAAAGGAAAAAAAAAAGACAGCTAAAAACATGTTAGTTTCTAGATATTATCAAATACATACTTCTTCCTCTGTTTTTATAAAATGTTTCCTGAGAATATATTAGGGAAACAAACAAATAAATAAATAATAAATTTCATACAGCTTAGATTCTTTGTAGATGGCATTCTGGAGTGTTATAAAGTTATCTCTGAGATATTAACTGTACTACATTTAAATTTCCATGGATGAAATGTGCTGTTATGAATTAAGAATATGGGCAAGTGAACATTTTGGGCATAATTTCCTTCCTTTATGTTTAGTTTATACGTATGCATAGGGATCCATATTCATATGAGATATACAAGTAATTTATTTCCAACTACTGAACTAAAACTGGGCAGTAATTTCTTTGGCTTTTGATATGATGTTGTTGCTAAGGAATATATGACACTGAGCGATACTTAAGAGTTGTCATTAGGTGTTTATCTTAGGCTCAGAGCACTTAGATGTCTATTTTCTTTGCAAGGCCGAATTTTTTCTCCTTCCATACATTTGCGGAAACAGATAAGATATTAAATGGAACCAAATGAGCAATAGTCACTGTTGATTTATGTTATTTAAATTAGATAGCTACACAGCTGCAATCAAAAAATAATAAAAATATGATAGTGTTATGATGTTCTTTGCACAGCTTAATGTTCTTATTATCCTTGTCACTCTGTACAACCAACATATTTCAATCTGTGCAGAATTCAATTTCCTTTTCACTCTAGTTTGGAAACAAAGGATTGCAAATTGCATACTCTCTGATTTTATTCAATATATTGAAAGAAAATATTTGTGCATATCAGCGATACTACTTGTATTCCATGAACGGAGTTAACTTTCTTCATAACCACCCATATGATACTATGTTTTGCACTTGTGATGAGACCAGTGTTGATAACATATGGATGTTTTAGCTTTTGCTGAGCATTGCATACAGAGTCAAGATCTTTTCTGCTTCTCCTGCTGCCCTGCTCATGAGGAGGCTGGGAGGAGACATAGCCATGGTAGCTGACCCAAGTCGGCTTGGGTTGGACTAGATGATCTTAGAGGTCTTTTCTAATCTGAATGATTTCATGATCCTGTGATGTTCCATACCATATAATGCCATGATCAGCAACAAAAGCTAGAGAGAGGGAGGAAGGGGGGATATTTGGAGTTATGACATTTGTCTTCCCAAGTAACATATAAAGTTCTGATTTTCTGGAAAAGGCAGAACTTGCTTTGCTTGTGCTCACACCTTTTATTTTACCACAATTAACCTTCAACACTGAACAACGAAAAATAGGAGTCCTTGTATTTTTTGCTCAGACCAAAACCTGTGACTCTTCAGAGGCTTTGTGAACATTGAAACTATGTCTTAAAATGAAGCAGATTATCCATATGTGGATAAGAACTGAGTGATTCAAAGTCACTCAGAATAAAAATATCTGAACACTTTTATTGGACTCTCAACACTGAAGTGTCTCCAGACTTCATACTAAGTGAAAAATCTAGCTAAGGAAATTTGACCAAAATTAATAAGAATTATTCACATACAGTACTAGGGAGTTGTACTGAAGGGGATCATAATACAAGGAATTAACCATTTTTTCTTAATCAGACAGGTATACACCTCTATTTTTCCACTTCTCCAGAGTTTCACACAAAGTCCATCTTAGTCAGTGGGGCCTAGTTAATGTAGCCAGTATCTATGCTGTTAATAGCCATGTCATGATTTTACCCAGGGCAGAATTCATGTCTCAGAGCTCCTCCCCAGGAGGTCATCCCCCAGCCTGTACTGATACATGCAGTTATTTCTTCCAAGATGCAGGACTCTACATTTGCTCTTATTAAATCTCATTTGGTTTCTTCCTACCTATCTTTCTAGCCTGTCTAGGTCTCACTGAATGGCAGCATAGCCTTCTGGCGTGTCAGCCACTCCTCCCGGCTTTGTGTCATCAGCATACATGCTGAGGGCAGACACTAGTCTCTCATCAAGGTCATTGATGAAGATGTTGAACAAGACCAGAGCCAGCACCAATCCCTGGGGAACACTGTTAGTCACAGGTCTCCAGCCAGACTCTGTGCCACCAATTACCAGCCTCTGAGCTCAGCCAGTCAGCCAGTTCTCAACCCACCTTGCCGTCCACTCATCTATCCCACATTTTCTCAGCTTTGCTATCAGGATGTCATGGGAGATGCTATCGAAAGCCTTGCTAAAGTCAAGGTAGATGACATCCACCGTTCTCCCCTCATCTACCCAGCTGGTGATGCCATCATAGAAGGCAGTGAGGTTGGTCAAGTATGACTTCCCCTTGGTGAATCCATGCTGACTACTCCTCATAACCTTCTTCTCCTCCAATTGCTTGGAGATGGCATCCAGAACAAGCTGTTCCAACATGTTTTCAGGGACAGAGATGAGACTGACTGGTCTGTAGTTTCCCAGATCCTCCTTCTTGCCCTTCTTGAAGACCAGAGTGACACTGGCTATCCTCCAATCTTCAGGCACTTCTCCTGTTATCCAGGACCTTTCAAAGATGATAGAGAGTGGTTTGGTGATCACCTCTGCCAACTCCCTTAGCACATGTGAATGCATCCCATCGGGACCCATGGATTTGTGTGTGTTGAGCCCACTCTGATGCTCCCTATCAAGGGGGGAGTTCTTCACTTCCCAGATTCTTTCTCCTCCCTCCAGGGTCGAGGTGTCCCAGGGGGGAGTCCCTGAAGAAAAGACTGAAGCAAAGAAAGCATTATCTCCGCCTTCTCAGCATCTCCCATTACCAGGACACCTCTGTCGTTCAGCAAGGGACTCACATTTCACTTTGTTGAATTTGCAGACACTCCTGTCAGCTCACATATCCAATCTGTTAAGATCCCTCTGAATGGCAACACAGCCATTTGGTATATCATCAGCTTCTCCCCAGCTTTTGTTATCTACACACTTGCTGAGACTGCACCATTACATTGGTCAGATTGTTCTGTTCTATGTTAGACTGTAAATGGAAATGGAACTGGATGGTGACTGGGCTGGAGACTATTTGCTCCTCAATATTTGCTGCTCTTCCCATTGGTAGGTCCAGATTAGGAACAAACTGATCATGATATTCTGAAGATAGTTCTTGTCACCCTTCCTCATCTGACCTGATTAGAATTCACTAGTGATAATGCACGTAACTTCATGCCTGCAATCCACAAACCTACACATCCATGAGTCCCTCAAACCCTTAACCAAACTTGAATTCTGTTCCAGATTCATTCCCAGATCTTGGACCCCTATATCTGCAGTTTCAACCTTGGATCTTTCCAGATTCTGGTCTCCTGTTATTCAAAGGATTGAGTTAAGCTTGAGTTTGCTAGTGCATCATGTTCCTCCCTCTGCCTGCTTCCCACCCACAGAACAGAGGGCATGAATACAGAAAATGGTACACAGCATACACAGCAACAAACAATAAATGGGTAAGAATAAGATTTAGTAAAAAGATACAATAGACTGTTGTGATCAGGCATGGGAACTGGCCAGACTAATGTCCTGACCACCAACTCATTATAGAGGATCAGTCTCTTATCTCCCCTCTTCATCTTGCTACCTCCTCCTCCCCCCCCCTCCCCCCTCCCCCCATTTCTTTTTCTACCTTTTGTCCTTCTGCTAAACATACAGTACTAAGTTTTTCACATGACAACAATCCCCTTAGGAGATCCCATTATACATTTTACGCAATCCCACAAGATCTCTCAAATATCTCATAAGAAGTCTGCTTCTTCTCACAAGATCTATGATAATCTGGTTCACCTCCTTCTTACCAGGTTAAGGAGTTCTTTCAATGGCTCTTCAAGTGATTTCTTATTGTCTCTATCAGCTCCTACTCACATCAGGAACTAATGATTTGTGAAAACACTTTTCAGAGTAATGTTTTATTTCATATTCTTCAACAAATTCTTTCATATTCTTAGCCTGGAGAAGAGGAGGCTCAGGGGTGACCTTATCGCTCTTTTTAGGTACCTCAAGGGAGGCTGTAGCGAGGTGGGGGTTGGCCTGTTCTCCCACGTGCCTGGTGACAGGACGAGGGGGAATGGGCTTAAGTTGAGCCAGGGGAGTTTTAGGTTAGATGTTAGGAAGAACTTCTTCACTGAAAGGGTTGGTAGGCACTGGAACAGGCTGCCCAGGGAAGTGGTGGAGTCACCATCCCTGGAAGTCTTCAAAAGACGTTTAGATGTAGAGCTTAGGGATATGGTTTAGTGGAGGGCTGTTAGCGTTAGGTTGGAGGTTGGACTCGATGACCTTGAGGTCTCTTCCAACCTAGAAAATTCTGTGATTCTGTGATTCTGTGATTATCTGAAGTCTGCCACAGTCAGATTGTGTAATACCAGGAGAAGACCTTTACACTTATGATGTCACATTTCCCTCCACATATATCATGGTTGTGAAAGGGGTTCTGACCTGAAAAAGAAACTGGAAGTCCCTAAAATAATGATTCCAAACTGTTGAGATACTATGCTGGTGGTATACACAAAAGATCTGGAAATACAAAATCGTGTGTTCCCTCTAATCACGGCAACGAGTAGCACCGACTGATTAGAACTAGAGTAAGCTTGAGATTTATTTTTTCCCCAAAACAACAACAACAAATAATAATTTAATATAAGCCTTGGTGATGTCATGAACACTGGATTTCATCTAACTTCAAGCTGGATTGAAACTGACTGATCTGGAGCAACACATATAATCTTCATTTTATCAGGAAGGAAGAATAACAACAAAAATTTCTGTCTTCTGAAGGATAGCTTCTTGAGTACATCATTTATAAAGAACAGAACCTCCAATTTCTCTTGAAAATAAGACATAAAAATGTAGATACTACTTAAGCATATTTGTCCATTTATAAAGAAAGGCAGGTTTCATCACCTAAGATAAATTACAGTCCTTCAATTTGGAATATTTTCTTCATCCTATGTTCTTCAAGTCAACTTACAACAGCATAAAAAGTCCATAATATTGTGATGACAATCTCTCATTTATTTTCTTGTATCTTATTACATTTGTATATAAAAATATAATGCATCTCATGAAAAGTGTTTTATGAAGAACTTCTTTACCGAAAGGGTTGTTAGGCATTGGAACAGGCTGCCCAGGGAAGTGGTTGAGTCACCATCCCTGGAAGTCTTCAAAAGACGTTTAGATGTAGAGCTTAGGGATATGGTTTAGTGGGGACTGTTAGTGTTAGGTCAGAGGTTGGACTCGATGATCTTGAGGTCTCTTCCAACCTAGAAATTCTGTGATTCTGTGAACACAACCTTTTCTGAATAAAGAATTCTAACTTAGTAGAGGACTAAAAGGCATCCATTAGATGCATGTCACACTCTCTCTTCCACCTGATGAATAGAATTGAAAATACCTCTTTAAACACTAGCATTTGTATCTTCCTCCTCTTTTTATTGCCATGTTCAAAAAGAACAATTTGTTTCTGTGCTGTGACATTGCAAGATACAATAAGAAAAAGTAATAACAAGTAATCAGTACTGACAGGATGATTTTTTTATATAAAGTCATATCTGTATCAATCATCTGTTAACAAGAACTTGTCCCTGCAGACATATTATAACTGTTGTTTTGTAGCTAATTGCATTAATAAGAAAACAAAAAAAAAATATAAAGAAAAAAAAGAAGGAAATGACAGCAAGTAATGGAAAAACTGAATTAAACAAGAATCATTATGATAAGATTTATTTCAAACATAACTAACAGATATGAGCTCTGGGTTAAATGACACTTTAAATGGTAGAAATGGTGACTGCAAATAGTACAAAAGAGGGTTCCTGTTTCATAAGTGTCATGACAGGCTTTTTAAATTGGTGACAACCTTAACTCGGTGTCAGAATAAAGCTTACAGTTCAATGATAATCCCTAATGGGTAACAGATCTTGTCTATGTCAATAAAAATCATTCTTGTATTCATTGTCTTTTTTTTACTTCTACCCATATTGGGGTTTTATTTCTTTTTCTTTCTTTCTTTCTTTCTTTCTTTCTTTCTTTCTTTCTTTCTTTCTTTCTTTCTTTCTTTCTTTCTTTCTTTCTTTCTTTCTTTCCTTCCTTCTTTCTTTCCTTCTTTCTTTCCTCCTTTCTTTCCTTCTTTCTTTCCTTCTTTCTTTCTTTCTTTCTTTCTTTCTTTCTTTCTTTCTTTCTTTCTTTCTTTCTTTCTTTCTTTCTTTCTTTCTTTCTCTCTCTCTCTCTCTCTCTCTCTCTCTCTCTTTCTCTCTTTCTCTCTTTCTCTCTTTCTCTCTTTCTCTCTTTCTCTCTTTCTCTCTTTCTCTCTTTCTTTTCTTTCTTTTCAGCAAGGTATGACAAACTTTTCGTTTTGGTGGCACATAAATAAAACCACAGTGTGTTAAAGTTTAAAAAGACCACATACTTCTGTTTCTATCATCTGCAGCAAAAGTATAAATCTTAGAACAATGGTTTCTGAGTTGGGATGGCAGAAATGGTTTAAAATGTCACAAAATATTGTGATAAAAGATAAATTTTAAATTTTTAAAATTTAAAGTAACAAATATATATATATAACATTTCTCCATTTATGACAGTGGTGAAAGTAAAGTACAAGGATATCAGAAATGTGCTTTCAGCATATTTCTCTACTAAACATATTAACAAAATAAATAAATAAATAAATAAAACGAATAAATAAATAAAAAAGGAAAATGCCAAAGACTCTAAGACATAAAAAAATAACACTTCTTATGGAAAATCAGTTTCTACTAGGCTGGTACCAAGTTTTTAGAGGAAAATGATTTTTAAAGGTTTATTGTTTCTTTATGATTTTTTTAAAAAAGATGCTAATATGATGTCTATATAATTGCATATATTGTCTATATAATTGCATATAATTCTGCCAGCAGCAGAATTGTCTATTTCCCATTAGTGCTAATAGCAGTTACGTACATAAATCTGATCTGAAAGGAGGAAAGATCTACAGTTTTTGAATATTTAAACACTAGACTATAGGCAGTCTTCAAAAGTCATAACACTTCACTAAGTAAATTACCTTTTAAGCATTTCATAATGGTGAATTTCTAACTTCTCAAGCAAAAACCCTCTACTTAGTTCAGAGTTTTGATTTCCAGTTCTGTTCTAAACCATTACTATCATTACCAATCTGGTTCAGGTAAATGATTACATAGTTCTCAACTGTTATAAATGAAGTCTCAACTCAATCTGAATTTAGTAATATTTATAAAAGGAATAATTATAAAAGGCAAGTAAACAGCTCTGGGTGCGCGGGGAATCTATGCTTTACGAACACGCACACACGAACATCGAACATTCTAAATATATAAAACATTGCTTTTACATACTAAACCCAAGTACACCTATACATATGTACAATCAGAAAAAGGAACAAACAATACTTTAAGTTCCATGACTTAACAGTTTCCATTTACCATCCCTTTCCATGATTACAAACAACAGTCTCCACTTTCTGTTCCTTTTCTTGATTACAAACACCAGAGAATTCCAGGGCTAATTGTGCGAACAATATGTTCGTATATTGTTCACTTTAAGTTATCAAGCAACTCGGCCTTAAGGCCCTATGTATCCCATTTTTCCCAGACCGAAGGGAAACATACCCATCTCCTTTTCAAGGCCAACAGGGCCTGGGTCAAAAGACAAGTCCAGGTCAGCAGGGGGTGTAACAGCAAAGGCCTGCAATGGCAGTAGCAGTGGGGGGGCCAATAGCGTAGCAGAAGGATCAGTAAAGGAGCCCGCAGCTCCCTCACTGTCTAGAAAACCACATGTTTCTGACTCTGGTCCCACATGGCTCTTTAAGGCCTCAGAGACTGCTCGCCAGGTGCCGAGCAATCCCACCGCAACCTTGTCGTTTTTAGTTGCAGAGTCCCACACCTTGACATCAATTTGGTCCCATATTTCAGGATCATAAACTGTCTGATTGTTAATAAGGAGAATAAGCTGTAAGGTTACCAGGACAGTCTTTGTTTCCAAGAATGTATGATTCCTCATAATGCACAACTGCTTACCAGCGAGGGGCAGTTGTGTGTGCTGGTCCTCTTCTCTCAGCTTGAGCTTCTTTCCAGCGCCGGTGCACCTATTTCCAGCGACTTTCTGTACAAGCTTCTTTGAGCAGTTTGCTGAGTTTGGCCGAACCTGTCTTCATGAGGCGACCAATGTGCCTGTTCTCGTCCTGGTCTCCGTTCTGCTAGCCTGTTCCTTTTCATTCCTTCTTTCTGCTTCTTTATTGATGACATAACTTCATTATATCGTGCTGCCTTGTTTTGTTTGTTTGTTTGTTTGTTTTTTCATCTTGAGGACAAGCTCCCCTCTTATACCCTTCTCCCCACAACAGTCCTTTTCAAAAACAACTTTTCATTGGTCAAACAATTTTGCATATAACAACAGCAAACATCTAGAAACTTCCATGCCTTAAGGGCTGGAGAACAAGCAACTGGAGACTGCAAGGCGTCTCCTGAATCATCCTTCTTTGTTCCCTCTAAACTCTTTACATTCCTGATGTCCTCATCGTTAAGAGTCTGATGTTCTCATCAACCATGGGGCTTGCTGACCCCCATGGCCACACTCCCAAATCTCCCCCTTCTTTATTAATATCAACCATCTTCTTGACACGAATTACCACTCCATATATCACAGAGATCATAGCGGTCAGTACTAAACACCTGGTTCTGAAGCAGTGACTAATGTGCAACTAGTTATTTTTTATGGTATTGTTAGGCACACTTTAAAGACAACTCTATTATGTTTTCTGTTAAAATAACTTCATTACTCTTGTATACAACTGTAACTAATTATTTGTTGGTCTGTCTAACTCCGTGCTCTCTGGTTTCATCTTGTTCCTGTACATTCAAGGCTTCTATTATCTTTCAGTCCTGGGGATACATGCTTCCATGGTAAATCAATGTGGCCAAATAGTTTAGATATTTCAACATTGTCATGTATTTACACCCTTAAGAAAGTTCTGAGAATGAAGTCAAAATGAAAACATTAAAAATATTTTTATGGAAATGCTATGTCCAATACAAGCACTCACATCAAATAGAACAAAGCTTAATTAAATTAATTTACTGAAGGCATTTAACAATCTCAGAACTTAAAATCATTCATGTCAAATGGTCCTCAATTCCATCTATCTGACACTGTCTGATAAAGCTTGCTATTCATTTTTCTCTATCTCCTGTTTAAATAATTCTACCAGTAATCTGTCCATTAACAGAAAAATATTGGCATTGATGTGACACACTAATATTTAATATAAAAGAATTTCTGAAGCTGAATCATATTTAGAAAAAAAAAAAAAAAGTTGACTGTATAATGAACTTATTTTCTTGCCACCAGTTATCACAGTTGGTGACAGTTCCAGCAGAAAGTCTAACAACTGGGAAAAGAAAAAAAAAAAAAAGCATATTGAAGTAATAGTGTGAGAGAAAATGGTATAACCTCTTTTAGATAAGTGTATTGCTTCAGTTCAAATTGCTGGCTTTTAATGAACAGGATTTAAATTCGTTTCTACATTAGTGCATGGCTAAAGATCTCTTATATAGTAGTTGAGTATTATATTATTTTTAATTCCAAATCTAATGTAAAAATGTATTTCAACAATAGAAATAGAAAGTAGATGTTCATTTTTCTATCTCTGTATTTATTCAATCATAAATGGTGGTTTTCATAGGTATAATGAATACTAGTGAATCTGAGAATGTTGTCAATATCTGGTGCACTTTTATATGCTTCCAAAGTTCACAGCTGCATTCTGAGCCAAGCAGAGAGCTGCAGATTCTTTCAAATGCATATTTGTAATTATAGAACATTGTTATGAAAGCCAAGACACTGTCAAGTCTTTCTTGACGTATAATATTCACTAAGTCTGAAAGCATTTAAAATGTCTCTGTTAATGGGTTAACACTGGGTCTGATGATGGAAAGTATGCTTCCTGTGGAAAGTGATGTACACACAAATAAGCACAAGATGTAGCTATTAAAGAAATCCACTTTTAAAGCAATCAAGAGCAAAAAGGCTCTGTATATATGACCCTCCATTGAAAAGAAAGTATTAGTTTTATTCAGTATTTGTCAGCCTTTTCAGGTGATGCAACAGTTTCAATCAATGAAGGATAACACCTACAAAAAAGTACCTTTATGGTTATTAAGGACATATTAAAATAGAAAAAAGAGTTAAAATAAAGTATTGAAAAATACAAAATCCTACTTTCAATAGAATTGGTGGCAGTTCTGATGTAGTTGACGATCCATCCTGTGGGAATAAAAATGTTTTTGCAGAGTTACATTGTTTGAAGGTAAGGAATGTGGTACTGAGATATGCTTGCAGTGGTAAGAGAATTTAGCAGGTGACCTTGTAAAATGCAGACAACCATACTCCTTAGAACAATTAGGTGAAAATCACAGTGTCAAGTCAAGTCAGATAAGTGAAGAAACATTACGACTTCAAACAGTAAAAAAAGTAAAAAGAAATTTGAAATTTAACAGGCCGGCAACTGAAGACTATGTTATTGTCTGTGAAGCATTGGATAGGTTGTGAGCCTGGATTACCCAGTCAATGGGGAGACAGGGGAGTGTTATAAGTTAGACCACACAATTTTCTGGTCTATTGAAATTATTTTATTAATCAAGTAAGCAGACACAAGCAAAACAGCGCTGGATGGCTGGGGAGTCTCTGCTCTGCCACGGCACGCAACTTCCCTTTCCAGAGTCACTGTTTTATAGCATTCAAGTTCCGGCTTGTCGAGACTTGTCGACTTGTTGAGACCTGTTGACTTGTCGAGACTTGTTCTGAGGCTGCGCAGTCTGTTGTTGGGGGTCGTTATTCTTCCTCTGGTGATCATGCGTTGTGCTTGTGTTCAGGTGTGGGCAAAACAGGATGTCTTGCAGTGGGTGGGTGGTATCTTACAGAATCTTTGTTTTAACAAGGATGTTTACCCAACCCCCCTCCTGCTATCTACTTGCTTAATCCTCCCCCTTATCAAGGCCGTTAAATTGTGCAACCTTATCCCCTCAGCAGATTCTCCAAATTCCTTAAAGACAATGAACAAACCCCCACTAATTTATCACAGGAGGGTCCCAGTTATTGAGAAATAAAGTATACAAACTGTACTGTGTGACTAGTAGGTGCACTCCTGCCTGTGGGACGCCAGCCATTGCAATCACAAATAAAATTGCTACTTCACTGAGATCCTCACCTGAGCCTAAATTATTGGCTAAAGAGTGTTTCTCACAGTCCTATATCATACAACACATGGAGATGAGAGAAACAGCACAGATGCCACTTTTTATAATGGTTTACAATGGCTTTGTAATGATTATAATCCTTTGAAACCTAGTTATGACTTGTATTTACCTATCTGTGATGTACATACTAGCTTCACATACCTCATAGCCATTTCCATTCTTCTTTTGAATTGAGAAATAGACACTTCCATTATAACTTCACCTTTCCTTTCCATTTCAGTATATTACGTATTTGCTCTTGCAAATGTTCATTTCAATGTTTCCTTTATTTCAGAATTCATGATAAATGAAGTTTGTACTATAAAGTGACATTCACTGTGGTAACAAACAAATGTCAAATATTATATTTCTTCCTATATTAGTCACTCAGCAATGGATTCTTGTTATCTGTCTAGGAAAACCATCAAATTCTGACTTAATTGAATATGAGAGCAGTTTTGATAGCACCAATGTTATTATACCTACATGGCTTTTATTTTGGCCTACATGTAGCCTTTCAAGCAGAAATCTACATCATGTGCTGTGTTATAAATTAGACCACACAATTTACTGGTCTATTGAAATTATTTTATTAATCAAGTAAGCAGACACAAGCAAAACAGCGCTGGGCGGCTGGGGAGTCTCCGCTCCACCACAGCACGCAACTTCCCCTTTCCAGTGTCGCTGTTTTATAGCATTGAAGTTCCGGCTTGTCGAGACTTGTCGAGACCTGTCGAGACCTGTCGACTTGTCGAGACCTGTCCTGAGATTGCGCAGTCTGTTGTTGGGAGTCGTTGTTCTTCCTCCGGTGATCATGCGTTGTGCTTGTGTTCAGGTGGGGGCAAAACAGGATGTCTTGCTTTGTCCCCATGTTACAATGCCGTGAGTTGTGAAACCTTATCTCCTCAGTAGATTCTTTAAATTCTCAAGGACAATGAACAAACCCCTACTAATTTATCACATGCTGGATTTCCAAGGCGAGATGAGCATTTTCTCACCAAAACACAGAAACAGAGCTGTTGTTTGATTTAAATTCTAGCATGTCTTGGACAGTTATTATGACAATCTTAACATACACTTTTCATTTACATTTGTAGATTTCGTCACAAACACAGTGGATATCAAGTATACTATGGAAAATTGAAGAGAAGTAAAATAGTAAAATATTTTATGTGTCTTATACCAGAAATATAAGTGTTAAGAATTATATATCTGTGGGAGTGTGGCCATGGGGGTTGACAAGCCCCATGGTTGGTGATAACATCGGACTCTTAACGATGAGTCCAGGAGGAATGTAAAGTGTTTACAAGGAACAAAGAAGGGTGATTCAGGAGAGCCTTGCTGTCTGGGGCCACTTGTTTTCCAGTCATTAAGACTTGGAAGTTGTTGAGTGTTTGATGTTGTTGGGCAAAGTTGTTGACTAATGAATAGTTAGTGGAAACGTACTGCTGGAGAGTGAATGGTATAAGAAAGGAGCCTGTCCTCAGTATGGGAGAGTTGAAGTTATGTCATCAGTAAAGTGGTACCCGCTACTGATCCTAAAAGAACCCTGGCGTCTGTGTGGTCTTTATGCCACATGTGACATTCTGTAGGATACATCTTGACATAAGGCAACACCAAGAATATTCTTTATATCATTTCCTTTCTACTTCCCTCCTCTGTTAACACAGGGCAAAGATATTTCAAACAAGAAGAAAAAGCTGAGACTCTATGATGTCTTGATATAATGGACGACATCTGCCTTAAACCTTTCAGAACAGAGTATTTTATACTCTACTTGCCCCCTCCTCCTCTTCTCTGTATTGTATCTCATACCAGAATTTCTGCCTTTCATGACTGAAAATATGTTTCCAGCAGAAAGTGATGTACATACACATAAGCACAAGAGACAGCTATAGAAGCAATCCAAGATTTTTACTGTTTGTTTTGTGAATATTAGTCACAGAAACATAAAGTTTAATGAGTTGGAAGGGATCCACAAGGATGCGTTGGGTCTGTCTGGGATGGAGTCACCTTTCCCTGCAGAAGCCCACACAGTGCGGTGCTCTCCACTCGTAGCTGGAACAGCACTGGTGTGATATATGAAGTGGTAATTCATGTCGAGAAGATGGTTGATATTAATAAAGAAGGGGAAGATGTGGGAGTGTGGCCATGGGGGTCAGCAAGCCCCATGGTTGATGAGAACATCAGACTCTTAACGATGAGAACATCAGGAATGTAAAGAGTTTAGAGGGAACAAAGAAGGATGATTCAGGAGACGCCTTGCAGTCTCCAGTTGCTTGTTCTCCAGCCATTAAGGCATGGAAGTTGCTGGGTGTTTGCTGGTTACTGGGCAAAGTTGTTTGACCAATGAAAAGTTGTTTTGAAAAGGACTGCTGTGGGGTGAAGAGTATAAGAGGGGAGCTTGTCCTCAAGATGAAAAAACAAACAAACAAACAAACAAAACAAGGCAGCACGATACAATGAAGTTATGTCATCAATAAAGAAGCAGAAAGAAGGAATGAAAAGGAACAGGCTAGCAGAACGGAGACCAGGACGAGAACAGGCACATTGAATCCCCAAGTTCATGCCATTCTTTTGGGTCTTGTCGCTGTCATCAGAGAGCAGAAATCAGTGCTTGCCCCTGCGTTTCCACTTGTGAGAAAGCTGCAGTCTTCCATGAGGCCTCCCCCCAGTCTCCTCTTCTCTAGGCTGAAAAAAACAAGTAACTTCAGCCACTCCTTATGTCTTCCCCTCTAGAGCCTTAAACATCTTTGTAGCCTTCCTTTGGACTTTCTTCAATATGTTTTTGTCTTTCTTATAATGTGGTGCCCAAAACTGCATACTGCTCAAGGTGAGGCCACACCAGTGCAGAGCAGAGCAGGACAATCCCTTCCCTTAACTGGACAACAGAGCTGTGCCTCATGCTCCCTGGGATATGGTGAGCCCTTTTGACTTCCAGGACATGCTGTTTACTCATTCATTTTTGCCATTAACCAGAACTTCCAGAGTCCTTTCTGCAGGGCTGCTCTCCAGCCTCTTGTCCCCTCCCATCTGTTTGTATATCCAGGGTTGCTCCATCCCAGGTGCAGAATCTGTAATAAGTATAATAATAATAATAACAAACAAAACATTCATGAGAACTTCCCTCTCTAGTTCTTCCATTTCTTTAAAATGAGATTTTAGTAGGTTCCTTTCAGTGATATATTTCACAATACTTAAGTTAAACACATATTTTAAAATCAATTTTCACCCATTATTTACAAGCTATATAACTTCTTGAAAAATATTTAATCATGGTTTTATGTAACAGCCTTTTTTCAAATGATTTCAGACCAGTCTATTCATGTAAAACTCTAAAATGTGTTGTTCTTCTTTAATGCAGAACTAATGAGATGTACTATTTACAGCAATTCTAGTATTCTATTTTGTCAGAGTAACTAGAAACAACTACTGTACATTAGCTTTTTTATTCGTAGATACATAAATACTGTGATACCAAGAGCATACTATCTGTTTTTCTGGGATTGAAAATTGAATAGAAACAGCTTTGTCAAGGAGCTTGCCAAGTACTGTGAAGACATTATTTCCATAAGGCTTTCAGCTTCATTGCTTTGGAACACAGTACATAATTCCAAATTCACAGGATTACTTTCTATATAGATGGTTAATGTTCTATTGCTGAGGAAGAACAATTTCCACCTATAAACCCCACCAGTTCAGTCAAGTCTGAGTATCTAGACAGAGCTATCTGTCTATCAAACTTCTCCATCTCCTTTTTTTCCTTTTTTTTTTTTTCTTCTTTTTTCTTTTGGAGGTTTTTCCAGCAGCTGTTTGACAGAACAACAGCAAGGCATGGCTTAAAAAGAATGGAGGAAAGTTGAGCTTTATTGGCATGGTAATTCTGAAACTACATGCAAGAGATCTCT
Organism: Aythya ferina; assembly: GCF_964211825.1. Taxonomy (NCBI): domain Eukaryota; kingdom Metazoa; phylum Chordata; class Aves; order Anseriformes; family Anatidae; genus Aythya; species Aythya ferina. The sequence continues at coordinate 40,554,840 of NC_140296.1, forward strand.
GAAAACAGAAAATTTCTGTGCACTATTTTGTTCAGTTGAACATGAGTGTCTATTAAAGCCCATTTCTCTGTCATTCTGGTGTTGTTTAGAATAGAAATTACTTAAATTTGTATGTGTAAATATAGTAGATTCCATGCAAGATTTGCTGTGATGATTTTATTTTCAAAGCAGAAAATCTAAACATTTCTCGATATCACCTTTTTTTTTTTTTTTTTTTTTTTTTTTTTTTTTTTCATATCTTGTCTGTAATCAAGATTCATAAGCATCCTTGATGGTGACAGAGAAGGGGAACGGAACATGACTTACTCTGAACTACATTCAAAGTATCTCTTTGTCAGAAATAAAAGGGTTACTGTTGAGCTACGTAGCTATAAACTATTTCTGCAATTCTATACAGTTACACAGTGTTTGTAAAAAAATTGAAGACATTCTCTCTGAAAACCAGATAAAGTATTTCTTCTCCATGTCCAGATTGCTAATGTTTGGACCACATGGACATGCTTACAGTAAGCTTGTTTTAGCTTTTATTACTGTTATGAACTCTAAAAAAATGGTTATTGATGGACTTTGTCTGCCTTTTTTATTATACCATGATGCAAAACAGACTGTGGACTGCTTGTACTATTTTAAAAAGAAGTGTGAAACAAGGTATATGTTTCCAAAGATGTTACCTAAGATGGCTATCTGAAAAAAAGCCTAGGATGCCTCATGTCTTAAATGGGGTGCCATGAATAGCATAGCAGTTGAAATTATATTATATGAGTCTGAGTCATATATGACTGAGTCATATATTGCAGCAACAGCTGGACTTGATAAATTTCACTGTCTTTAGAGACACTGCATATGAGCACATAGTATTTCTACAGGTACAACTAAGGCTTGAACATACATCCTATCTCCACGTAGATGAATGCCTTTAATACTTGAAAGAATTGGACAATCCATGGATAGAAAGATAAAGACAAGGACACTTCAGAATGAATAAGTGCTAGGGGTAGCAGACTGCAATCACATGAGAACAGAAATTACTTTTCAAAGTGAGATGTCAGAATATTAATATTAAATAATATCACATTGACAAGCTATCTGAAAAGATGGAGACTTATCACAACATTAAATTAAGACAATGCAAGTGTAAATTCAAGATTGCACAGAAAGTATTTCTAATATTAACTTATGTCCTTACAACAATGGAGAACAAAATGTTATTGGGCCTGTCTGGGGAAAAAGAATTATTATTTTATTTTTTCCATTGATCTCCAACTCTTAACTCGGTTTTCATTGTTAGACAAATTCCAGAGTTATCAAAAAATAAAAAGAAATAAAAAAATGGTGGCACTGACAAGTGAATTTAAACAGCCATTAAAAAGTATTTTATAGTTTAGAAATAGCTCTTATCAAATATACTATTGCATTGAAGTCTCGCTTCAAATTTTGCTTTAAGAATTTGTAATATTAGGTTGATGACCTAATATCTTTTTTTTTTTTTTTTGTAGAAAATGTTTTAATGAAATAAGCAAATGATGTGTGTCTCATAGTACAACTGAAGCATAAAAAATCAGTAATAAATGTACTATATATTTTGAAAAATGAGCTTGAACAAATCTTTAATAAAGTCATTATTTCTCTTACCATAAATCACTAAGGTTTATTTTTGCCCAGTAGATATAAGGCAGTCAAGGACAAGTCTTTTAAATTTGTCCTTGCTTGTAATTTACTGCACAAGAAGTTTCTCATAATTTTTCTTTTACTAATATAGAACAGTACTACTCTATGTGTACTAAAGTGCAAAACATTTAGTAAGATAAATAGAATTGCATCTCAAAAAAGTGTTTGAAAAATACTAGCAATCGCACCCATGTATGGATAGATTTAAAGTACCAATATGGAAGATACGACCAGACATTTCAGATTCTTAGAAGTACTTTCCAAAACATTGAACAAACTTTGCCCGTACCACAGGTGTTTCATAGTATTTTGGTGGCCATTGTTGTCTTCTCTGGTGATTGTTAATGAAATATTTGTGTCAGTTGATGTTGTCTGAGTCACTGAGTCTTTTCAAGAATCCTGGCCTCTACTTTCTTCAACACCAAAAAATAAAAATAAATTTGAAAATATATATAAAAATAAAAATATAAAAATATTAATTAAAATCTGCAGCTGTACCCTGTGGACTAATTTGGTGCTCTAAAGCCAAAATGAACAAATTAAAGACTTACTCCTTATACCCATGTTTTGTCAGAAATATATGGCATCTACATACAGCATGCAAGCATATGCATATTCATTGTTCAGGTCCACGGCAAGTGTAATTTTTGTGTCTCTTTATCATAATAGATTTAGGTTTTGCTCCTACTTTGGAAGCCCAATGAGAGTTTAGTTTTAAGCTTCTTAGTGAATAACAACTTAAGTTAAATTCCCAATGCAAAAGGGTCTGCCTTGTAATTATGAGGACTTAAACTAGACATCCTAGTTTTCTGACAGATTAATCTTTCTAACAGATTAATACCATTTTCTACAAGACTACAAGACTTAGTTGTATTTTAAAAAAAGTCTACATTATCAAAAAAACATAACCATTACTGTAACTGTTATGTGTCATTCCCATAGGTTTTCCAAATACACATGTGAGAGTAATACTTCACAACTGTAGTCTCATAAATCTATTTCTGAAGAGTAAGAATCTAAAATTAATCTATACATTTTTTTTTTCCAGGAAATAAACAAATCTATATTAATCTCATAAAATGGATCTAAAGTTTTCCTAATTACGTAACTGATATGTTTTTGTGAAGTTGTTTCTTTTCCCTTTTTTTTCTCCATCCTTTTTTCTTTCTCATTCCCCACCCCTATACCTCTACCCACTAAGGAGTCTTAGAATACTTTTTTTCTGCTTTAAGATGAGATAGGAAACAATTTATATATATATATATATATATATATATATATATATATATAGTGTAAGTCAGCAAGGATTAATATCTTCCCTCCACCTCCTAATTCTCATTTTGTATATAAGTTTCTGCCATTACTGAGGTAGTTGAAATTACTTCAATATTTTTTTTGTCTCCTGATTGCAATATGATCTTTTATTTCATCTTTCTCAGATAACTACTGCTCATTAATCTTTATCTTTGACTTCAGTATATAGAATTCAGTATTCACCTTCACTTTTTGCATTTCCGTAGTTCTCCGTCTTAAAGGATTAAAATTACTATTTGAACTGCTTCTGCAAAATATTTCTTGTTTGCCATAGATTTTGATTTTTGTTCTTACTGTATTTTTTTGTTTGTTTGCTTTGTTGTTGTGTTTTGTTTTGTTTTTCCATTTCTGTTTCTGTATTTCTTCCCTGATGGTATGTAATATTTTCTGGTGATTATTAAGAAGTTTGAATCACAACAGGGAATTATCCTGAATTTTTAAAAAGAAGAATAAAAAAGTGTCACTTTAGCATTTAGTAGAAAAAGACCTTGCAGAATATTTGTATTTGTAGTGCTAATTCTTACTAATCTCTTTGTCACAGTAACTAGCAGGTTCTAGAAACTTCAAGACCTGTTATATTTTTGCCTAATCACATTGAGACACTTGCAGACATAATGGTGACATCATAACCAACCTTTCTGTTAATTTACAAATTGTATCCTGAAGTAGATGTCTAATCTTGAGAATAGAGGTGCCATATCTGTATTTTCACTATTCTTCTTCCAAAGGGTTGTGTGATTTTCCCCAATACCAGCTTTGCTTTAAAATTCCCACTGAAAATTATTTTTTTCTCCATATCCTTTGGCCACCTCTGCTGGATGACTTAAATAAATCAGATTTAAACATTTTTTCTAACTTCATCACTTTCTTAGTAGAAATCCAATTAAAGTACTGGGCATTATCACTATGTCCTATATCAATACAGGAGGCAAAAAATCAAAGGAGAAAAACGTTACATCATGTTAAAAAAAATACAATCACACCAATCAATAATTTATTCATAGTATTAATAATATATACTTAAATATTTTTATTATAAAAATACATAATTATACTAATATAACTATGTGAGTTCTGCACTTGGGATGGAGTAATGTTACAGATGAAGCAGAGGTACAAATTGCAAGACAAGTGGCTCAGCAGAAAGGGATTTAGGGGTGCTGGTTGACTGTAAGCTCAGTGTGAGTCAGCAGTGTGCCCCAGCTACTAAGAGGGCAAACTGCATTTTGAAGTGCATTAAACATAGAATAACCAGCCAGCCAGAAGAGATGATTTTCCTCCTGTGTTTAGCGTTGGTACAGCCTCACCTTGAATATTGTGTGCACTTCTCAGCTCCACGATATAAAAAGGATATTACAATACTTGAAATCATCCAGAGGAGGGCAACAAAGCTGGTAAAAGGGCTAGAAGACATGTTCTATGAGGAGAGGCTGAGGATGTTTGGGTTGTATACTTTGGAGGAAAGGAGTTTAAGAGGCAACCTCATTGCTCTCTACAACTTCTTGAGGAGGGCAAGAGGAGAAGGTAGTGCCAATGTCTTCCAATGATAGCCAACGATAGGACACATGGGAATGGTACAAAACTGTGTTAGGGGAGGTTCAGAATGGACATTGGGAAAAATTTATTTACTATGAAGGTGGAATCAATATTATAACAGACTTTTCTGGAAAGGTGGTTGATGCCCCATGCCTGTCAGGGTCCAAGAGGTGTTTGGACAATATCCTTATTAATATGCTTTACCTTTTGATTAGGCCTTAAGTGGTCAGGCAGTTGGAGTAGATGATATTTGAAGGTCCTTTCCAACTGGATTATTTGATTCTATTAACAAATTAATTATATTTATTTAGCAACTACTTCTCACACATTTTGATCAATAATGAAAGGTTTCAGAGCACTTTGAATGATGTGAAATATAATCAACAAAAAATATCTTTATGGAGATTAGTCTAGAGACATAAACAGGTAAAGTGAGTAAATATAGAAGAATGTCAAATAATATCATGGCAGCAATGACTTGCAAATCAGGTAATGCATTACTAAGTACTAGAAGGAGAGGGCAAATGCTTTCTCTCTGAAAGAGTGAAGCATCACTTTTTATTTTACACATCCAATACTAAAAAGGGGAAGGAAAACAAATTAACAGAGAAGAAAATATTGTTTATACTATATGGGAGTGAAAGTGGAGGGCGGGAGAGAAAAAGAGGGACAGGGGGAGAGGGAGAGAGTTTAGGTAGCTAAGGATTGTGCCACATGCTCCCATGCATTTCTCATTTGTCACTTTGGGTTTTGATTAGGCTCTCTGTATAATCTCTGCAGATTCTGTTTGTATCAGTAAAAGCTGAAAATATCTAGTGTTTTAGATGAAGCTATTTTTTCCCCAAGTAATATGACTGCACTTTCCATTGGGATTTTTTTTTTAATTAAATAGATGAATACTTTTTCTCCCCCCACTTTTTTTTTTTCTTTTTCTTTTTTTTTTTTTTCAATACAAATTTGTGGGGGGGGGAGAGAAGGGAGAGAAGGAGGGAAGATGTGCCTCTATACTTTATACTTTTATTGCTCCTCTGTAACTTCTGTTAGAGTATAAAAACAGGTCTTAACTAATACCTTTCTTTGTCTTCTTTCCAGAGGACTGTCCAGAGGACTGGAACTCACACTCCATTGTTCCTTCATCATCCAAATCTTTCCATTTCAGTAACATTGAAGAAAGTCTTCAGTCTTTTAACATAAAGCAAGACCATTACATCTCCTCGCTTACTAATGTCTATTCTGATTTACAACATATTTAAAAAATTACCACAGGCAAGCTGACTTGAACTTAGTGTTGATCAAGCACCCATGCAACCCCCAGCAATATACACACACACTGCAAAGAACAATCTCTCATCTCAATTCCTGGAAGAAAAGTAAATTTATACTTCAATACCAGATAGCCCATTTACTCCAAAGGCTACTTTATAGTGACTGCTACTTTATCACAAACTAAATTCAGTTCAAACTCACCTGTCTTGTAGGACATCTCAAACTAATTCACAGGATCCCCCTCCCCCTCAAAACCACCACCAACAAAAAGTTTACAAGAAATAAATAGGTGTCTGAAAGAGGAAAAAATAACATCCATTAATTTTTACTAGCTGAAGTTTTACTCAGGATGTCTCAAAACTCCATGGTGACCAATGTATGAACACGCTATTACAAAGGAGGTGGGTGATAAATCATGAATAAAACCTGTAGTTTTTTTCTAGAGTGAAATCAGTGATGTTAAAACATACTAGACATTTTCTCAGGGATAAAACAAAGTACAAAACAAAACAAACAAACAAAAAACCTGAAATCATCCCATACATTGCTAAATCTTTTAATGGCTGATAATTTGCAGTCATTTTGGTAGGGCTGAGAGATTTTTTTGGTCTTGTTGTTTTGCTGGAGGCCAAGTTAGACTGTATATTACTATGCATTTTATCAATTGAAATGGGTCATGTATAATAAAGAAAAATAATAATTTTGTCTGGAAATAATAATAATAAAAACAAAAAACCAAGAACAACAACAACAAAAAAAACCACACAGTTTATCCAAATATCAGTTCTTAGTGTTGTCATCATTTTTAGTCATGTTTCTTTTTAACAGCATTTAGCTTTCAAAATAAACTAAGTTCTTTTTGTTTGTTTTGTTTTTGTTTTTAATGCAGTTCTATTCTAAAATACTATTCAGGTGTGATTCATTTATTTATTTATTTATGTATTTGAAAACACATTTTAACTTCAGCAAAATACTTAATAATAGTACAAGTGTCTAGAGTCCTCTGCAGTTTGGACAAACCAGGAAAAAGGGGGTTGACCATGATTATGTCCCACCTTTCAAGCAAGAATATAGAGTACATCCCATAGGAAAGTGAACAGAAATGCCTCTAGACCATAAAGCTAACCTCACTTTTCTTCATATAATTTTAAATGATCAGTTCTTCATCACAGCTGATATAACACTGAGAATAGTATACGTAGAAGCATATTCTTTAAGAGATACAGTAAAGACTTCAGAATCCCAGCTACTTCAAATTCACTACATAGTCAGAACACCCTTTTCTCTCATGTCTGCTGCATTTCTCATTTACAAGTAATAGCAATAAATAAATAAATAAATAAATATGTATATATATATACACGCACATTTTGAACTTTCTATATTTGTACAGAAAACAAGGAGAGAGCAGCCTGTACACTTACCAATTTCCTCCTTGGTAGTAGAATAATCATAAATTGTTCCATAATGATTCAAACCTAGGTTTAACTGAAGTGTTAATACAGAAATAGGTAGCCTTTGTAAAGATTAGGTCCTGTGTTGGGTCTGTCTCAGCTGGAGTCACCTTTTCCCTGCAGCAGCCCACACAGTGCTGTGCTCTGCACTCGTAGCTGGAACAGCACTGATAACACTCAAGTGTTGTGTCTATTGCTGCATAGTGTTGGCACAGCATCAGGACTCCTTCCAAGCCCCCAAGAGCCAGCAGACTGGGGGTGGGCAAGTGATGGGGAGGGGACATTGCCAGGGCAGCTGACCTAAACCAACCAAAGGGATATTCCATAACACCTGATGTCACCCTCAGCAATAAAAAGGGGGGTTCTCATGGGGGAGGGGGCTGTTCCTCCTGAACAACCACTATGCATTTTGAGGCCCTGCTTCCCAGGACGTGGCCAAACATCACTCATTGATGGGAAGCAGAGAATATTTTTTTTTTTTCCCTCTCTCTGTGCTTCCACGCAGACTTATTGTTTCTTTTCTTCTCCCCATTCCCTTTCCTTTTAATTAAACCTTTCTCATCTCAACCCTCGAGTTCTCTGTGTTGTATTTTCTCGCCCTTCTTCTTTGAGAAGAGGGGGAGTGGGAGAGCGGTTGTGGTGGAGCTCAGCTGCCCACCTGAGTAAAACCACCACAGGTCCATGAGACAAACACTCCAAGAGAAGCTTTATAACAATAAGTTTACCTGATAGAGAACTGTATCTCATCATCAACATACAGATATCATAAACAGCAAGACACTAATCATGTCTCTTGCTCTGCAAAAATTTAACAATACAGCTATGCTAAACTGAGATGTAATATCCTACTTCAGATATTCATATTCATTCAAATTCATTATTAGCAGTAGGGGGAAGAAAAAAATATCCTTTCTTTGCAGATACTCCTCCCATACACTGACAATTTCAGAATTAACGTAACTGTACAGCGCAACAGTTATTATAATAAACTGGTAAACTTAGATTCAACATATACTAAATTAGACTGTTAAAGTACAGTTTCAGTAAGAGAACTCTAAGATTAAGTGGAAGGAAATTGTGGGGTCCTTGCATCTAATTAAGGACCTTTTTCAATGCAACATAGCATGATAAGAAAGGGAGGAAGCCATAAGTAAGAGCATGCAGGGTCACAAGTTGACTGACAAATAAGGCAGAATAGTATTGGAACCAAAGCTGGTCAATCACACTAATTGATGAGGGCAGATTAGAATAATAAGGGAAAGAGGGAAACCAGAAACAGGGAGGTACAGACCTGATACAACAAATTTAGAGACAATGACTAGAAACAAACCTGGTCACACAAATTGATGTTCTAATGAGAGCACCACTTCCAGCAAGATCAACCTATACTTGGCAATTGATTAAAATTGTGAACCAGGGCATGGCATGGACTGGGAGGGGTGCAGGAAAGTATGGACCTCTGCAACCCAGCAAGGGATGTCTTAGGGAAAAGGGAGCGGGGAGGAATAAAGAGGGAGTAAGCAGAAAAGATTATAAAAGGGCTTGTTGCTTATAAGAGTTGGTCAGTATGCTTGTCTGGCTGAGCCCTGTGCCTGATCACTGCAGTCTGGCCAGTGTTGTCATTAAATCCTTTATTATTATTAATCTCACTGCTGTAAGGGCTCAGTGCTAGCTCTTGGTGAGTATTCTGAGTATGAGCAAAATTTGATGCCAGCTGCTGGAGTCTCAGCAGCAGCTCCTGGAGCAAGTGGAGGTCTTCAGGTTCTAATCTCTGGGATGGGAGCAGTGTGTGTCCCCAAATCTACTGTTGGAGGATGGGGGTGAGTGAGGTGAGTGACAGGGTATGAGAGCAGGGCAGAGCTCCAAATGTGTTCCAAATTTCATAAAACTTTCCCTTACCTTTCCTTTGTTTTTCCTACCTCTTTAAGACTCTTGCTTGAAGTAAATCATTTCTTCTGCAGGACATCAGTAAAGAAGAATACTCATGTAGCCTCTTCTCATGCTGCACTTTTGACACCTTAAACTCTGCTGGATCTAGTATAATAGAAAGAAATTGTCAGGAAGTAACTTATGATGTTATGGTTTCTCTCCTTCTATGTTGCAGACTGAATTGGAGTGAGAACAGATACTTTTTTTTTTTTTTTTTCTCCTGTCCTGTAGGTAGAAGCTTCTACAGTTGTAATCTTAGCAAGAAATAAATAGCTGAGGTAAAATTTCCAGTTTGAAGACATAAATTTTCTTTCTTTTGTAAATAGGATTCTCCTCTTATTTAACTTGATTTATTTATTCAGCAGAGCTAACTCAGGTTTTGTAACCAAGCAGACAAAAGTGAATTTTTCTATCCTAAATATAATATATATGTTATAGTATTGTCCCTTAGTCTTTAATTTCTTACAATCTGAGGCATGGGTATTTGTAAATTCAGACGGTATTGCTTTGGTGACCCTGCAAACTCTTAAAATGATTACTAATGCTCCTAATTTGGAACAAGTGTAGTTTGGGGATAGACAACATGCTCTAACACAATTCTAGGTCCCTGATAAAGTTGGCTGTGGCAGGCATAAATATGTCTCCTTTTTAACCTAGTAACTTCACTGTTAAAGTAGTCATTCATAAGTGGAGAACATTGGCTGCTGGGTTCAAGATGAAGAACAGTCATAAACGCTGTACCATTGGTGGGTGCCAAAATCAGTAGCTTGTAGAGAAATTGGAACATGCTCTATGCTCACCTACAAAAGGTGAGATGAAGTTCAGATAACAAGTAACTCCATCTGTTTGGTGGAGCTTGGCTGCATCTTGCAAGAAGGTCTCAGGTTTGGCGGTTGATTCCTCTTCCTGGCCAACAAGACCTGTGTTTGCTGTTTTTTTTATTTTATTTTTCTCCATGTGAAATGAGCATAATGGGAAGCTAATCTAGTGAGTATCTATCATAAAATGCTTTTACATCTCAGAAGCAATGCTGAAAATCTATGTTTGCATGTAAGACATGATCAGGAGAGCTGACGGTGCTTTGATCATTTAGTATCATTAACAGCTATAAAACTCTCCATAAATTTAGGAAATGAGGATTGAGCTCTTAATAGTGCTTAGATTACCCAGGTACTTCTTTTCCTGGACACTCTTCTAGTAATTTGACTTTATTGTAATGATGAACAAAGCAAAGAGAAAAGGAAAGTAAATGCTAACACCCACCATTTCCACTGGTTTTGTGGAGTCTTAGAGACATGTTATCTAAGCAGACTGAATTGTCCTCCAACAGTTTTTTGTTTGTTTCTTTTTATTATTATTATTTTTTAAAGCAGTAGTATGGTTATTCTGGGTGGGCTGGGTTATTCTCAGAGATCTACAATTAATTCCGGTGCGACAGTACACAATTTAAGCAGGGTAAATGTGACATTATTTTAATTAAAATTTGGTTTAGCATCAAAATCATACTTTAGACTCCTATTAAGCTTAAAGTCAGAAAGTCAGACAGATTCAATGTCCAGGTCCTTTTTTTTTTTTTTTTTTTTTTTCTTATCCAGATAATTTCTGTTGTGTGTATGCATGCACAAATTCTTGTTACTGCTTTCAATGTCACATGAAGACTCCTGTCAGGCTGGCTCGTTTAAGATATGCTTTCAATCTTCATCCACAAGCTGACTCTAAAAATAATTAGTCAAGGGAATGTGTGCAATGAGGGCAAGCATCTAATCCAGTGCACTACAACACTTATAAACACAAATGGATTAGCTAGTTATATAGGGCATGTTGCCCCTTCAAATATGCTGAGCTCAATTTATAGTTACTGCAAATAAGCACAGCTACAGTTAAATAAGATTTGATCAGGTCCAGGTTCTTGTGTTGTTTCTCAGATTCTGATTTTGTTCCTTGATGTTATTAGGTCAGGGCTTTCTTTCTGTCATGTTGTTCCTTCTTCTGCTATATCCATCAGTCACGCATTAGAGGCTTTTAAGTGTTATGTGGAATGAATTTCTTCCATTCAGTCACAGTCTATATTACATCTGCCACAGACAGCTGACCTTCAGTTTGCATTCCCTTCTACGTGTCTTCAAACTGCCACAATCTAGTTTATGAGTTAGGCTAAATGCCAGTGGAATATTTTGTTTTTACAAGGTCAGCTTTTCTCATTTTCTTGTTAATTTATCTGACTGGATAGTTTTAGGGGTCTACAATCCTCTCTGAATTACAATACCTTCCATTGTTTATGTAAAGTTTATTTGTAAAATATGCTATGCTTCAACCATCTGTTTTGTACTAAATTATATTTCCTTTATTTCAGATTGTTTTTCCAGTTTATGTATTTTATGTAACATTTTACTTCTTATTGTTAATGCCTTTAATCTTTTTTCTTTCTTGGAACATGACAAAATGTTATAATAGTATAGATCATCCAAGTTTTTGGTGACATTTCATAAATAGAATGACGGCTTTAAGATTGTGCTTAAAATACCATTTCAGTTTGAATTGCTACCAGTGACACTTTGGATTTTTTTTCTTTTTTCCTTTTTTTTTTTTTTGTGTCTCTCTTTCTCTCATTTTTAATCAGCTGTACTTCTGCTTTAGCCATTTACTCTGAATATATTTTCCTAAGTTCTATATGCACAAATGATGAAAGAAATATTTTAATGTTAAATTAAGATATGCTATATGAACGCTGCCTCCTTTTTCACAAAACAAGTTGAATTGACAACTCATGCCATGTCCATTTTGTATGAATTCTTGAATGCTTTGAAAGCGTTACTTATATAGAAGCCAAGTGACATAAATGAAGCTATAATTTCACCCCTAGTTCCCTTTTGAACTAGATCAAAATTACTCCTCTTAGTCAATATAAGATCCTTTCAGTGTAAAAGTGAAATATTGAATATAGGAAGAAAAAACATTTCTTACTCAGGAAATTGTATAATAGTCTTTGAAGTCTCTTGGAAAAATTAAAAATAAAAAAATCAACCCCCCCAAAAAGTCACCAATGTTCTAAACCTGTCATTGTAGCTCTTTCCTTCACAGCTCATTTAATGCTATAAGGAACTTGCCTAGAGAGTAACACGAAAGCAGAGAATAATCCCAAAATAGGAATCAAGATCCCTGACTACAAACGAAACCACTCTTGCTAAATGAGAGAGTATATACAATCTTTGTGGATATATTTATATATACATATAGAAAGTTGGTTAGTTTGGTTTGTTTGTCACTAAAATTAATTCTTCTACAGCAGAACTAGCCCTTGCTTGATGGAACTCCACCTTAACTAAACTATTTCTTAATGTCACTGACTCCTTGGTAGTTTCTCAAACTTACTACAATAGCAGTCCAAAATGATAATTATGCTGATTATTATGCTGATAAATCTGATCAAAATAAAAGTAGAGACTTTTTTTGTTTGTTTCAGTGATGTACTAAAAGAAAATTAAAACAGAAGAAACATATAAGTACATGTAATTAATATGAAAGTAATTATTTTCCCCCCCCCAAAATTAATTAAATTAAATTAAATAAAACAGTCTTTAAGCAGCTGTATTAAGTGGTCTTTATTAAAAAAAAAAAAAGTCTTTATAAAAATTATGCTTTGTCCAGACAACCCTATGAGGAAATTAGAAAGGTAAGAAAGGTATTATTAGTAACAGCATAACCATAGTTGAGTGTGCTTCAGGCTAGGGGGTAAACTACACCCTTCTGTTTCTTTTTCTGTTACTCTAATGGAAAATATTCCTAAGAAAATAATCAAAATAGTAAACACACACAAACTAAACATAAAATGGAATGTTAAATTGTAAAACAATGGTTACTTCATGCTTCTGTAAATCACTAATATTGAGAAAAGTCCTTTTCCTTAAGACTGTATTTCTATATTTTGTATATTTGATTTGTATGTTAGTCCTAAACGGTTTGACTTTGAATATAATGTTTAGCACAAAAAAAAAAAAAAAAAAAAAAAAAAAAAAAAAAAAAAGAGTTTTACCAAAATAAAATGTCTTGCTCATCTTGCTCTTGAAATCACTGTCCTGGGGTTCAGCATTTTTGTTGACGAATACATCTGTCTTGCTATGTTATGGTTAAGTAGCCCTTTCCTGCATAGTGAACTTTTAAGTGGATTTTGTTTTGGGAAGCAATTTAATATTTGCTGATAACTTTGATTGGTACTTTGTCAGTGTTAGCTTTTAAGCTTCTGTTCTGGTCTGCTTAATTTTTTGAAATAACTTATTTGATTAAGCGATGCTTAAGAGGGCTGTTGATAGCTGGATTTTCTCACTTCTGTGCTATTTTGCACTTGCTTTTAATTGTTAGAATTAAAAAAGTGTAAGTATAGAATTAAAAAAGTGTGTTCCAACTGTTCCTCTCCTCCCCAACTCTGCTGTTTATGTTCAAGATATGTCCTAACAAGTAGACTCAGCAGCTGCAATAGTAGACCTATTTTTCTAGATGAAGGTATGTTTGGGAAGGAGTTTGTTGGGCTGGTCTGTTGTCTTGGCTTTTCTAACACACATTTGTCCTTTACAGTAAAGTTGTCCAATAGCAATCTAGTTCCATTTCCAGTTTAAATATGTCTTGTACAACAGACTTTAATAGTATATCCTTGAAAATGGTCATATTCTAATTACTTTTTATTTATCTTGTAATAAATAATTTAAGTAATCTCACTGGATTCAAAAAAAAAAAAACTAATTCTGAATTGGAGAAGGTTCAACAATCTAGAGAATTCAAAAGTATAACAACATGGCAGCCAAGAGGTATTATTTTGTGTGAAATGAAACAGACACATCTGCTCCACCTGAGCTGTCACAAATCCATGGGGCCAGATGGGATCCACCCAAGGGTGCTGACGCAGTTGGCGGATGTGATTGCTGGGCCACTTTCCATCACCTATCAGTAGTCATGGTCATCTGGAGAGGTCCTGGATGACTAGAGACTTGCTAATGTGATGCCTATCTAGAAGAAGGGTTGTAAGGAGGACCTGGGGAACTACGGGCCTGTCAGCCTGACCAGGAAAGGTGATGGAACAGGTCAACTTGAATGCAACCACATAGCATATGCGGGACAACCAAGGGATCAGGCTCAGTCTGCATAGGTTTAGGAAAGGCTAGTCCTGCCTGACCAACCTCATCTTCTATGAGCAGGTGACCCACCTGATGGATGAGAGAAAGGCTGTTGATGGAGCCTACCTAGACTTTGGCAAGGCCTTTGACATGGTCTCCCACAGTATTCTCCTGGAGCAGCTGAGCAGCCCATGGCTTGGACAGGTACACTCTTTGCTGGGTTCAAAACTGGTTGGATGGCCAGGCCCAGAGAGTGGTGGTGAACGGAGTGAAATCCAACTGGCGACCAGTCACCAGTGGTGCTGGTGTTGGGGCTCATCCTCTTTAATATCTCAATTAATGATTTGGATGGGGGAATTGATTGTACTATGAGTAAGTTTGCAGATGACACCAAGTTGGGGGGAAGTGTTGATCTATTAGAGGATAGGAAGGCCATGCAGAGGGACCTGGACAGGATGAGCCAATGGGATGAGGTTCAACATGGCTAAGTCCTGGGCCACAACAACCCCATGCAATGCTACGGGCTTGGGACAGAGTGGCTGGAAAGCTGTGCCGAGGAAAAGGATCTGGGGATGCTGACAGATGCTCACCTGAACATCAATTGGCATCGTGCCCAGGTGGCCAAGAAGGCCAACAGCATCCTGGCTTATATCAGGGATAGTGTAGCCAGAAGGACCAGGGAGGTGATCATTCCTTTGTATTATGCTCTGTTGAGTATAATACCTTGAGTATTGTGTTCAGTTTTGGGCCCCTCACTACAAGAAGGCCTTGGAACTTGTCTAGAGAAGGGTTAAAAAGCTGGTGAAGGGTCTGGAACACAAGTCCTATGAGTGATGGCTGAGGGAACTGGGGTTGTTTCATCTGGAGAAGAGGAGGTTAAGGGAGACATTACTGCTCTCTACAACTACCTGAAAAGAAGTTGTGAGGAGCTGAGGGTCAGCATCTTCTCACAGATAACCAGCAATAGGACTAGAGAAAATGGCCTCAAGCTGCACCAGGGTAGGTTTAGGTTGGAAATTCTGAGACATTTCTTCTCAGAAAGAGTGGTCAGGCATTGGAATGGGTTGCCCAGGGAAGTGGTGGTGTCACCATCCCTGGGGGTGTTTAAGGAAAGGTTGGACATGGTGTTTAGTGACATGGTTTAGTGTGTGATATTGGTGGTAGGGTGACGGTTGGCCCAGATGATCTTGAAGGTCTTTTCCAACCTTAATGATTCCATGATTATAAGATTCTATGATTATAAGATTCTATGATTTATACTTTAAATACTTTTAAGAGGTGAAGGTTGGATGTTACAGAATCACAGAATGGCTGAGGTTGGAAGGGACCTCTGAAGATCAAGTCCAAGCCCTTTGCTGAATAGGGTAACCTAGAGCACATTGCGCCGGATGGCATCCAGGCAGTTTTTATTATTTCCAGAGAAGGGACTGCACAACCTCTCTGGGCAACCTGTGCCAGTGCTCTGTCACCCTCACTGTAAAGAAGTGCCCTCTCACATTAATCCAGAAAATTGTGTACAATACGATTTGTTGAAGTTTTTGAAGTTTTATAGATATAACTGAAAGTTATAGGTATAATTGGAAGTTATATAAATATAATTCCCCAAAACAGACATGGAGAAGGCTGAGGTACTCAACAACTTCTTTACCTCAGTCTTCACCGACTGTCAGGCTTCCCACATCTCTCAAATACTTGAACCTTTAGGTAGGGGCTTGGGAAGCAAAGTCCCTCTCACTGTTAGTGAAGAGCAGTTTCAAGACCAACTGGTGAAACTAAATTGTTACAAGCCTATGAGGTCCAATGACATGCATCCCAGGGTCCTGAGGTAACTGGCTGATGGAGTTGCCAAGTTTCTCTCCATCATATTTGAAAAATCATGATGGTCAGTGATCACCATGTGAATCAAGTCTTCAGTGACTGGAAAAAGGGAAATACCACTCCCATTTTTAAAAAGGGTAGAAAGGAAGACCTGGGGAACTACAGACTGGTGAGCCTCATCTCTGTGCCTGGCAAAATCATGAAAAAGATCCTTCTGGAAGAAATGTCAAGGCACATGCAAGACAAAGAGGTCATCTGAAATTCCCAGCATGGCATCATCAAGGGTAAAACACGCGTGACCAATCTGGTGACCTTCTACAATGGAGTGACTGCATTAGTTGACAAGGGAAGACTGAACAATGTCTCTAAGGTCTCTAAGGACTTCTCTAAGGTCTTTGACACAGTCCCATGTGACATCCTGATCTCTACACTGTGGTGTACCTCAAGGGTCTATCTTGGGACTGGTGCTTTTCAATATCTTCATCAGTGACATAGATGATGGGACTGAGTGCACCCTCAGCAAGTTTGCAGATGATACCAAACTGAGTGGTGTAGTTGATACATGCAGAAAGAAAAGGTACCATTCAAAGGGACCTGGACAAGCTTGAGAAGTTGGCCCATGTAAACTGAATGAGATTCAATAAGTCCAAGCGCAAGGTGCTGCACCTAGATTGGGGCAATCCTGGACATGACTGGGTGAAGAATTCACTGAAAGCAGCCCTGTGTAGAAGAACATGGGGTTTCTGGTGGATGAAAAGCTCAACATGAGCCAGCAGTTCATGCTTGCAGCCCAGAAGGCCAACTGCATCCCAGGCTGCATCCACAGAGGAATGGCCAGCAAGTCAAGGGAGGTGATTGTTCCCCTCTACACTGCCTTTGTAAGGCCCCAATTAGAGTACTGCATACAGGTCTGGAGATCCCCTAGCACAAGAAAGATGTGGAACTGCTATAGCAGGTCTACAGGAAGTCCATGAATATAATCAGAGGGCTGGAACACCTCTCCTATGAATAAAGGTTGAGAGAGCTGGGGATGTTCAGCCTGGTGTAGAGAAGGCTCTGGGAAAACCTCACTGTGGCCTTTCAGTACTTAAAGGGGACATAAAGATGGAGAGCAACTCTTTTCTCAATCAGATAATGACAGGATGATGGGAAACGGCTTCAAAATAAAAGAAGAGAGATTTAGATTAGATGTTGGGAGGAAATTCTTCATTCAGAGGGTGGTGAGGCACTGGAACAGGTTTCTAGAGAGGTCATGGATGCCCAATCCTTGGAGGTGTTCAAGAACAGGCTGGATGAGGCCCTGGGCAACCTGATCTAGTGGGTGACATCCCTGTCCTTGGTGTGTGTGTGTGTATGTGTGGATTCAGATGATCTTTAAGTTCCCTTCCAACCCAAGCCATTCTATGAAACATGGAATGGATACCTTTTGTGAAACATACCCCAGCAAACATCTTGGAAATTTTACAAGAAATGTCTATTTCTCTCAGCAAGAGAATAATTTGTCAGCTAATGAGAAAACCAAATGTTGTGCAGATAGGAGAACATACCCACAAAGAAAATAGTTAAAAGTTCTTTGGCAATAAAATGTGTTTATAAAAGGCTGTTAAGGTAGAAGATACACTCAACATTTCAGAAAAAAATAATCACAGATGAGGACTGCTACAAATACCAACTTTTCAACCACTGACCCTTTCAAATGAAATTGCTTGAAATTGTAGTCATTAGAATGACTAACATGTCATGATTATGTACCATGAAAAAATGTCAAAGAATATTGATCGTAGTTTTGAACTTGCCAAAACACAAATACAGGGGCTTAGTCTTTCAGGCATATGATTTGCTTCAAAATGAGTGTCCATTTCTGTTCTTTACTTCAAAAAGAGTGTACTTGATCTCTGAACAGTCCAAGGATGATAAGAAAATATAAGACTGGAAATAGACTTTTTTTTTCTTTGTCATAAAAGTATATTATAACCTGTCTCTGATTAGCTGTGGTTGAGCAGCTTAGAATGAAATATTTCAGTTAAGCAGGAAAGGTTAAGACAGCAATTTCTGAGTGAACTTCCGTGGAAGAGTGATAAATTTGTTTTACTCTGTTAAAAATGCTGAAATTACTGTGTCAACAGTGAACCATTTTTCAAGATCTACAAGAGATGTCCAGTGTTCTGCGCTGGTCAAGACTCATCCCTCTTCCAAAAGATTTGTCTCCTTAGGCTCTCAGTACATAGAGAGAAATACATGCCAAAAACATTGGTGATTCAACCCATTATCTGTGTTCCTAACAGGTTACATTCCTAGAAGAACTTGTGGACTTGGTAGTTGAAATTTGTTGATATGAAGCCAGATCCAATTGATAGTGATTTTGAACTGTTCAGCTCTTTGCTATTGATGACAAATATGAAATTACACAAGCTTCTTCATAGACGTTTTGCTTTTTATTCAATCTTGCTATTTTCAAAAAGCTTATACATTTCACTTGATTTCCTATCTGTGTTTCAAAACAGTTTTAGGATTATTTCCAATGCTAATCTCTTGAGAAAATTACAATATTTTTTTTTTTTCATGAATTTATGTAAAAAGAGTTATTTCCTTACAGATTTGAGCCTTGTGTGTTTTATTCATTAATAAAATTTTATATTACCAGCAATAAGAATGCTATACACTATGTAGTATCTATGTAGAAGACAGCTGTATACTATAAATTGTAATAAAGGTTTGGTTAAACAGCAGCACACACATGTATATTTATATCACATCCATACAAACTGTATTCTGTCAAAGATGTCATAGAATCATTTCAGTAAGAAAAAAAAAAAATGTAATTGACATCAATTTAGTTCTATGCAACATTCATAGAGTTATGCTGGATCACTGAAACAAGATATAATGTTAACTTATATTTGGGAAGATGTATGTCTTTTTTTTTTTTTTTTTTTTTTCCTTTTGGAAAGAAGCTTCATATCTTTCTTAATAATAGGCTATTTGTAGAAAGAGCAAACTTAACAGAAAAAAAAAAATGTGAAATTGATAATTATATATTTAAAAAAAATACACTTTCTGAAACTGGGCATAAAAATACATGTAAAATATTTGTTTTGAATATTATTCAGAAGTATGCTGTAGCTTAAAACGTATGTAAAAAGATATTTTCAAACTATTGCCTATGAGGCTGTTCTGATTTGTTCTGAATTATTGTAAACTGCAGGTAAAGATTCAAAAGCAGTATACAGGCTGCAGTTTACTAAGATAAGACTTCTTTTTTTTCTTTTTTTTTTTTTTAATAGTATTTTCAGTCTGTATCACAGAGAATCATCATATCCCCTGGAATGCCTTAATTTTAGTTTTACTCTTTCTGTTGAGCCAGAGTGGTAAATTCTATCAAATAATTGATTATTGGCTTTCATTTCATTAATTTCATTTTATTTTTTTTTCGCCCAGAGGACACTTGCCAAGCGTTGATACTAATACAGGTCGAACTCTAAGATAAAATAATGTAATGGTACCCTTTTAAGGAAGGTAGTCGTTCTTTTGTTTTGCTAATGACATTACATAGTAACACGGTACTGAAAGGTAAGAAAATCTGCAGAGATTATGAGTTTTATTCATATTCACGTTTCTCCATAAAATCAGGTCTTCTCTTTAAGCACAAATGTTTGTGCAAATCTGCTGTGTTTCAATGCCTGGGGAAAAATAAAAATAATAATAATAAAAAAGTATGTCGAATAAATTTCCTAACAGATTAAATCAAATGTCAGAATAAAGTTTGTACTTGTTCTTTTTATGGACATATCTTTATAAATATGTTTAATAGTCAGAGGAAATTTACAAATAAATAGTTAAAAGAAAATTCTACCTATTTTGCTCAGCCAACAATCTGCAACTCAGAAAGTGTTCCTCGGTGTGAACAGAATGTATTTGAAAGTAAAATTTTGCTTTATAATTGGTATATCTGAATTTCTTGTGGCAGACATCTTGCTGACATGCCCTTAACCCAATTCTACTAAACAAACAACCAAACCCAAACCAAAACAAAACCCACCAGTTTTTAACATTGCATTGCTATATTAGTAGGCTTTAGTTTCGAATTTTATTCTCTACATAGCTAACTGGGGAGATTACTATGGTTTTATGTGCACAGAACATAGGGACATATTTAAACTGTGAAAGCCAAATGATATATATGAATAATTCATCCCCAAACAAGAAAGCCAGATGATCAACTTGTATTTTCTATGTTTGCCATAGAAATGAAGGTGCTCTGAACTGTCTTTTCCTATGCCATTGTTGGGGGATTGTAGTTTCCTTACCTTCCATTTTTTCTTCAGGATATTTCACCAGTTATCCTCTTTTTCCCCAGTTTTGCCAAATACCTTCCCCTCCCCCCACCCCCCAATGCAAAAACTTTCACTTAAATGCTATGGTCTTGAATAAGGTCAGTAGGAGATGATTTTTATTTATTATCTGAATGCATTGGCATATTCAGCCTTATAGGACCAAACTTGATCTTCCTCAGTATTTAACTCAATGAATGTAGAAATGTGTAGAGAAATATACCATTATTTTCAGTTGGAGCATTTTCAGTTCATTTATTCAAAATTTCTGCCTTTAGTTGAAAATCATTTAGTTCATTTGCAGTAGGCATGTTGATGTAATAATTTTGATAGTTATACAGTAGCAGGTAATGATGCAAAATTGCATCCAACTACTAATTTTTTTTTCTCAGTATTATATGTGTCCACATGGACCATCAGTAGCATGATGCTTTTTTGTTTGTTTGTTTGTGTGTTAAAAAAAAAAAAAAAGCTGTATTTATGCTGTTCCAAATACAAGAATCCAAATCTGCAAACAAAGTGTGTGGAAAAATGTATACTTTCTGCTGGAGGCTTAGAACGTGACACTGTGGACAGCAGTCATCATAACTTCAGCTATCCAAAAGGCAGTCACATCTGAGTTAATCACACTAGGCTTCCTTTATAACAAAGGAAGAATATTAAGTACTTCTGGACACTGTTTCTCTGATCTCCTTTAGACTTTTACCTTAGAATGAAATAAATTATGGGTTCTAATTTGTTTCTCTTTGTTAAAAATGACATCAAGATAGATAGGTCAAATTATCTGTAGCATATATATCTGTAGCATTTGGTCAGAAGAGTCCTACTCAAGATTTCCAAAATAGCATAGGCACTTGAATCTTAGGACACTGCATTACCAAGAAAGGACAGATTCATATTACATATTCAATCTCCCTTCTGCCATTTTATGCCTTTTAAAATAATATTAACAGTTTTGACAGTTTTAATTAGTGTGTAGATAATTCCTGTTCTTTAAAATAAGTAGGGTATAAATAATTAATGAGTTATAAATAATTCAGGTAGATAATACATGGGGAGCCTCCTAGATACCATATCCTATCAAGTTAGGAACATTAACATCAGGCATTCCAGCCACCTTTCTAATAAGTGTATTAAATATGCAGCCAGATCCAAAAGATAAAAGTAGAGATCTGACCTCCATTCAGCAGCATTAATAATTAATCTGTCTATCTACCAATCATCTATCTATTCAACTGAAACTTTCACCTTGTTCCGTAAATTTTGGACAAAGAAAGGACTTGACTGATAGAATTAAAGAAGACTGTAACCAGAACCATACATCTTGAAAAAACCTTCCTCGATTGCACTTTATCTTTTCAGGAGTCATAAATTAATTTTGCTTTGTTCTTGTGCTGATTTTCACTATTAACTTTATGCCATCAGAGCTGAAATTCTACTCTGCTACCCTAATCATTTTGTTTGCTCTAACATCATACAAATACTTTATTTTCCTTCTGTTGCTTCAATGTTAGAAATAGCATCTAGAAAGAATAGCAGATTCCATATAAGGTGCTGCATAGACATTCACTGTTTTATTTTATTTTTTTATATCTAATTTATCGGTATCTTTGAATAGTGTAATACTCATACGAGGAATCAAAACAATTGAAAAGGATGACTAGTTGCAATTCAGATAGTGATAGGAGTACCTATTGCAAAGGCCCTTTCAACATTATCTTCACCAGGTTCAGGTGACACTTTCCAAACTGTTCTAATTAATTCATTTAACACAGATGGCTGATGAACCTATGTGACCACTTCAGCAAATGCATGATCCTTCTGCATGTATTATCTTAAACTACATACAAAACATATCTTGACTGTCTTCATTATATACAAAAGACTCTTTTGTGATCAAACCTACAACAGCAGAATCAATTTATACTACTTTATATTATTTGTATATCTTTTGGTCAATACTACATCATGAATTGGTAGAGGAATCTCTGAACTGGCCAGAACCAGCACAATTAAGTGCACAAATAACAGCTACGAACAGGCCTATGCACAGCCTGTGGGAATGTCTAGGACTGCCCAAACTACCCACTTCTCTATCATTTAATCAAATATTTTGCTTGTGAGTTGCTAGCAGTTAAATCAATCATCTTTTCTCAAGTAAATATACTGTCTCAAATCAGCGTATTGTTTCATCTACATGACACTCTAGCTGGACACTTCTCAGGCAACACAGAGAACTGATGGCTAAGAGCACTGGGGATGTGTATATGAACAGTCTTCATACCCAGCCAAACAAGTTATAACTATACAGCAAATTCGAATTTTGTCCTTATATCACAATTATGGCTTAAATTCCATGTGTGCAGAAGTACATAGGTTACTTGTACAGATGAATGTGTAAAACACAGAAGAGCTAAAAATAATGTTCAGGGCTACTTCTTGTAAAGGGAAAAGTATTCTTTAAGTGCTCTGCAACTCTCAATCTGGATTCTGTACTAGACAAAATAGCTGGAAATCATAAAGCTAGAAATTGCTATCCAACTACATGCATTTATACTAGTCCAATTTAGGAATTTATAGAGAATTTGCATGTTAAAACATGAAGGGTAACTTTGTGGCTTTTTAAAATGTCTTACTACTTATATATAATCTTAGAGAGTGTCTGAATTAAGGCCTTATTCAGACTTCAGTATTAGCAGTTCTAGTCCCATTATTATGACCAATTTTTTCTAAATGTGAATATATATAAAATTAAAAAGAAAACAAACAAACAAACAAACAACAGCAGCAACAGCAACAACAACAAAAAAGCTTTAAATATATATATATTTTTTATTTACACTGTCTTCCATTTGTTTTATGTGAAATTAAATGCAGCTGGGAAAAATCAATTCCTATTGTTCCTACACAGTTTTTTCATAGTAATTGTTTGTATTTCAGAACTAATTAAAT
Organism: Aythya ferina; assembly: GCF_964211825.1. Taxonomy (NCBI): domain Eukaryota; kingdom Metazoa; phylum Chordata; class Aves; order Anseriformes; family Anatidae; genus Aythya; species Aythya ferina. The sequence goes on from NC_140296.1 coordinate 40,578,216, forward strand.
ATTACTTTGAAGTTCTCTCTTTAAAGTGTAATTATGATTTAATGAAATTTATACATATTTCTCACTAGTATTAATTAACATTTAAGTGTTTTTTCTATTTCTCTCTCTCTGCTTATTACGGTAACTATGCTTATGTAATGGTATTAACATGGGAATTTTGAGAGAGGCAAAAAAAGTGCATTTTTACAGATTGGATAATTATAAGGATGTTAGATCCTAGATTTCAAGGAACAGGTATCAGATTTTTACCTTGACATTTTAATGTTTTTGTACGATTAGCATCACTTGTCTTGCAACACATGAATTTAAATTTGTCTAGCCCACTGTTTTAAGACTGGTGTTCCTATTGTCTTTTGAGCAAATATGTGTATAAAACAGTGATTCACTTTATGCTCACTTTACAGTCCCTTTGTGCAAGTACAAGCAGAAAAGTCCATATAAGTTTTCTAAAGTTTCTTCTAAGAAATTAAAAGGAGTGTTCTCAAATCTGTCTGTCTCTCCTGAAATCACGTCACCTCCACATCTGCATAAAGTGATTGACTTTTGCCAGTGTATAGACACTTTAGTTCCTCTTTTGTTTAGGTGTTTAATTATTCATCATTATTAGCATATGGACATACCAAACAACATGCACAAATACTATTCTTAATGCAGGAAGGGTTTTTAATTTGGTTAAAGACTGAGTGGCAGTTTACACATGAAAAATCTGTGACATGAATTAACAAACTTAAAATTATGTATGGCTGATTAGGTGTTTCTTTATTAACGCTGAAGATATGCATGAAAATTTTCATCCATATTTTGACTGTCATCAAAATTTGGGTTTATATGTTTACAGGTTCCATAATCCAGTAATTCAAGGATCAAAAAGGTTCCACAATCTACACAATACTAATATGTTACTGGAGTTGATTCCCCCATCCACTTTGCAGAGATCTTTATTTGAAAAGGAAAAGCTTGAGTGTTTTGGTAACAAGCCACAATTAACTGCTAAATAATGGCTTTCTGAATTTTTATATGAAAGGCTGGAAGGAATGTTGGTTTTGAAAAATAGCGCAGTGGTAAAAAGAGGCAGCACTTCTTAACAATTAGGTACTTGATGTCACATAATGTGAAATCTTAGAGTGGGCTGTATAGTTCCTCACTAGAAACAAACCTTTTATTTTTGAATTGGCTGAATGTGTGAGAGAGAAAAATCTCCATCTTTTACACCTGTGATATGGAATTATATTATTTTAAGTCTCAGACTGTCAGGCTATTTAAAAGTTAATAATCAGAAATGTAAATGAGCAATTGAATAATAATTCCTGGACAGCAATATTGAACAGTCAGTAAAATATGTTCTTGGCCTAAGAGAGAGGGGATGTTAGGGAAGATACCACTGTCAAGGGAGATACCATCCTGAGGGAATACAACATCCTTAGGACCTCCTGAGTCCTGGGATCAGTTGACGGGCTGAGCCTCTCTTCCCCCCCCCCCCCCCCCACCATAGGGACTCCTTTGGGTGAGATCTGAATACTTGTTTATAAATCTCTCTAGAGTCTTTGATCCTTTTAACACATTTATTTCTAGGCTGTGCACCTGTAACACCTATAACACCTGTAACACCTGTGTATTTCATGCATACTAGCTTGCTTTTGCAGTTACTATCACCGGCAATCCAAAGAACCTGTGCACCTGTTGCTGTAATAAATCACACTTGATTGAATTGTTATAGCTCTCATTAAGTGCAGCTAGCGTAAGGGTGATTATACATTATATATATATATATATATATATATACACACATATAACATTATATATATATGTTATACATATATTATATGTTATTATATATATATTATATGTTATACGTATATTATATATATATACATATAACATTATTGGTGAATCCGTGACCGTGATAGTTCAGTGTTCTGAATCCAACCAGACCCCAGACGGTTAATGTGTCTGGGGTGAATCCAACTGGACCCCAGACGATTAATGCGTTATTGGTGAATATCCGACTGGACCCCAGATGGTTAATGCGTTATTGGTGAATCTGACTGTACCCCAGATGGTTAATGCGTTATTGGTGAAATCTGTGATTGTGATAGTTCAGTACCCTGAATCTGACCAGGTCCATAACAGTTAATCAGCTACACCCCTTAACGCGACACCCACAAGGATCATCAATTCTAACTCCTGGCTCCACACAGGATCACCCAAAAGTCAAACCATATGTCTGAGAGCATTGTCCAGATAAGGATATATAAAAATGCAGAAACCATTTTAAACTGTAAATACTATATTTTAAATACTTATAGTTTAAATACTTATAGTTAAATACTTGTAGTTTTAATGGTATAAACTTCTTTTCTTAATGTTTTGAAGTAGACTATTCTATAAAGGAATTCTCTTTTCTATAAATACATAACAGTACAGGTAGAGTTACAAGTCATGAAGACCTGGAATACTGCAGCAGCCAGATAGTTTTTTGTTTGTTTGTTTGTTTGTTTGTTTTGACAAATATATTAAATGTGCATACAGGGTTTGTCAAAAATCTGCAGGGCTCTTTTCATGGTAGTTCTAATGAGGACTGAGGACATGCACATTACCTTGTCAGAATTAAAGTGTATCACCTGGCAGTACAAGTTGTACACACGCATCTGCAAAACTGCAGTTTACCAGATGCTACTGAAACACTTCCATAGCTGAGCAAGTCTGCAAGACCTCCCACTTAAGATACCCGCTGTCACTTTCCCTGTAAGACCAATTTGTCATAACAAGACATGCTTATTGAGTTTCCCAAAATGCCAAAAAGAGGGGGGGGGGGGAAGTAAATTTAATGATTAATATTTTTATTAATTATACAATATTTAAATGTACACTATTATAAAATAATTATATAATTATAAAATATATAAAAATATAAAATATATTTATTTTATACAGTTATTTGTGGAGTAACTTTGAATACAAAATAATTTTTCTACTGTGACTGAATTCACCTGGGGAGGAGCCAATACATGTTCTAAATTTTTACTTTCTTTACACATAAAGTCTTTTTTTCACCAGAGTCATTTAAATATTAGAAGAGAAGAAAAGGTTGGGGTATACAAATGACTGTCTTCAATCCTAGCATAATGGAAAAACAAGAAGTTAGATATCTGACCAGTATTCTGTTAAAGTGAGGAAGTTGTTGGTTCCTCTGGACATAGAGAACATTTTAATTTTATTAAGTTGGAGAGTTGACTTCTTTTGTTCAAGAAGTTAAAATGTCAAAATTTACTATTTGGACCTGAAACAAACTTTTGCTCCCTCTAAGATCAGTGCAGCATTTTAAGTTTTACTTTAGGTTTACATGTAATATATCTGCAACAGTAATAAAATGACTATTTTATTTCAAATATTTTTGTTCTTGAATGACAAGTTTCTTTTTATTTTTCCCATATTCCTCCTTCCACTTGCTCACTTTTTCTTGGACAGCAATTCTCAGATTTATCAGTACTTAGCTCTCATTTCACAACCTGTCAAATGGCTACTCAGCCAGAAAAGAACATATAGTCTCTGTAGACTGAAAATTAGCCTACTCATAGTTATGTCTCCTCTTGGGAATGATCAATTCACTAACTGCTGAAAAGTCTGCCTGAAAAAACAGTTGTCTGTGATAACCAGGGGAAAAGAAAAAAATAAATAAATTATAATGCCAGAAATAATCTCTACTCTAGATGAGCTCAATATAGTTGTAAAGTTTCTGTTTCCATACCCCACTGATACACAATCACTATCTTTTGAATTCAGTTATCAAACAGGTACTCAAGTACTCAAGCCACATAACTCAAAGCCACAGCACTGGATTTCTCACCAGACTTCAGAAATTAACATTGTAGTTTTCTACATGTAAGGTAGTTAACCTAAGCTTCCATTGTACTGAAGGGAGTTAATAACTTAGAGATATAATTCATCCCACCTCTGTCAGAAATAAATCTTTTTTAGGATGAATCCACAATTACTCAGATAAATCCTATCCAGTGTGACTTTGCCATAGAGCAATCAAACTATTAAGGCTTTAGGAATAAATGTAAATATTCCTTGATGAAACACAGGAAATTAGAACTTCAAATGTCTTTTCTGACAGAATATGTTAATACCAGAAAAATGCACAGATCAAACTCTATGGGTTAATTAGGATTCTCCATGCAGTGTGGAATCCAGTGACTTATGAAACATTTTTAATTTCTGGTTGAGTTACTCGTAATAATAAATATAAAAAAAAATATCAAGAATTTATTCCCTGTTTTTCTTTTTTCTTTTTTTTTTTTTTTTTTTAAGTACAGAATCAATAGGGCTAAGTAGGGAGATTCGGTTATATTTAGCCTTCCTTATGAGCGCCTTCACTAGATGATCTGACCTCTTAATCAAGGATTTTGTGATTCTGAGTAGTTGATGCCTATTGCTCTTAAAAGATTCATGTGGGCAGTTTATAGAACTGATTGATTTCTTCTACTGATATTTTAAATGGTTATTCTGGAAATACTCAAGAATTCAAGGAAATACTTTTTACAATATAAATACAACACTGATATTTCCCTGCTATTCCCCACTAAATCTAAGATTTCTTTTTAGTAAACAAAATGATATTATATGCCAACTCCATTTAACAACGGAAAACATTAAGTTCAGCTAGACAAGAACTGAATTTGTCTAGGATTAGGAGACAATAAAATTATATTATTATACAACACATGCACTTTATCCAATACTTGTTTTTTAATGGTAGTTGCCATAACTACTAAAACATTTTTTCTTATATGTTTCCTGCTTCAGCTTTATACAGAGCAGTCAGAGATACCCATTACATGGGAAAAATTATGAGCTACTATAAATGCTGTGAAAACCTACGTGATAGCAATATTTTGCTCTACTGCATGTGATGTAGGAGAAGGAGTGATAAGCATAGATGAGTGAATACTAATAAGAATTACTTATGGCTCATATGCACAGAGGGTTTATTTAAGTGTCTGGCCTACTATAGTCACTGTTTTAAAAGTCAGGCTGTTGAATCTACTGTTTATCCTGAGGATATTACTTTCTAAAGACAACAGCTTCTCCTCAATACTACTGGTGGAATGGTCTGAATTTGTGTCAGTCTGTACCTGTCTAGTCAAAGCCCCTTCCACAGCCCTTTCCATAAGCCCTCTCATTGTGCAATAATCTTTGAATCCACTGAACACAAGATCTTACCAATACACACTAGAATAAAAATGGGTCTGGAGACACCACTTTTCTTATTAGTGTTCTTTCTCCGGATGAGACTTGGAAAGACAATTTATCTACATTTAAATTCCAAAAATGTTATAAAGATTGTGACTCCCAGACAGAGATGTGAATCCACCTGCAATATAGAGTAAGATGACTGAGAGAAGTGAAGCTTCAGGTATATTTTTCTCCAACATACTTGCTGTTAATTCTGGATGCTTGCTACCCACAATGCTGTATTTTGTGGATGCCCTGCTATATATTTAGCTATTCTGAATGCATAAAAAAGCTAAGCATTCTGCTCAGGGCTCTGAATCTTATTAGTTACCTAGCTGTGTATAAGTTACATACCACAAGATACTGCATTTTCTGTCTATTAGTAGAACTTCTCTTGCTTAGCTTACCTCTTCAAGATTCTTCTGTCTTTGTTCAGTATTTTGTGGAAATTATAAGGCAAGATCCTGGGGGGCTGGGGGTGGGGGGAAAGTTGAGGGATTGGGGGGAGTGAGAAAAACCCTCAACATAATTATGTTATTAATAGTTGCATGTATAAGAAGAGAGAAAAAAGATTTGTGTTTGTGCAGCAAGTCTTAACAGTGGAATTTTCTGAGGTGTATTTGACTTTATAAATGCACTAAACATGTAAACTTGCCCCCTTCCTCCTACCTCCTTTCCTTCCTTTTCTTTTTGCATACATACACTTATGTTGTTATTATCTGTAATTTATAAATCCAGATTTATAGATGGTAACATTTTGTTGAAAAAAAAAAAAATATATATATATATGTGTGTATATATATATATATCTTTCTATTGACCAATTTTTGTTTCAATGAAAAAAATGGTTTAGAAAGAACATTCACAGTCTATTCTCACTGGCATTTTAAAAGGAAAAATTATGAATAATGAATGTTAAATGATGGCATTTTATAGAGATGAAGACCCCTAGTGCTTTCTTGACAGACTAAGTATAAGATATTCACACTTCAGTACAGCCCCAAAATCTGTTCTGAAATCTTCACTTCTATCTACTCTATGTGTTTTTTTTTTCACTCGGGACCTAATTATTGCCACAAAGGTGAATACATCTGATGCATATAGACACAAATATATTATTAAATACATTATTGGTCAACTTTAAATCTGCATTCTAACTAAAATAGATTAAGCGGTAGTTCATAATCCAGATAAAATGGTACTAGCATGGAGAGCTCATATTATCTTAATAATATAAACCTTGTTAATAATAAAATTAAAACCTTTACAAAACAACAATAAAAAAAACTTCCCAGTGTCTACCCCGATTTCCATCGTTCACCCTTCCTCTGCACCTCTAGGTCTCCAAGGAAATCTGCAGAGTGTTCATGAAGATAAAATGGGGGACAGGGATGTTCAAACACTCAACAGTCAGCCTCAAGCAAAGAGGCTGTTGTGTTGATGCATGGGTTCCCTTGTCCTGGTTTTGGGAGGAGATTGATGGTTTCCTCCTCTATACTCCAAGACATACTTAGGGCTATCTTTATATATTTTCTAACACATTTCATAGAACTGCCACTCTGTGCTACATCCAAATTCACTGTGTATGATTCAATTTACATATGAATGACATGCAGTTGTGAAACAATTGCTTGGTGCTTTCTTTGCCTTAAACTGGTTTTATTCCAGTTATCAAGTTGTGGAGGTTTTACTGTGCTAAGCAGCTAAACACTACAACCGCTCTCTCACTCCCCCTCCTTAGAAGAGGAGGGGAAGAAGTAAAGCAAAGAACAACTCATGGGTTGAGATAAGGATAATTTAATTAAAGGGAAATAATAATAACAATAACAATAACAATAACAATAACAATAACAATAACAATAACAATAACAATAACAATAACAATAACAATAACAATAATGGAAAGATTATTATGAACAAAACAATCACAGATTCACAGAATCACAGAATTTCTAGGTTGGAAGAGACCTGAAGATCATCGAGTCCAACCTCTGACCTAACACTAACAGTGCTCCACTAAACCATATCCCTAAGCTCTACATCTAAACGTCTTTTAAAGACATACAGGGACGGTGACTCCACCACTTCCCTGGGCAGCCTGTTCCAATGTCTAACAACCCTTTCAGTAAAGAAGTTCTTCCTAAGATTCAACCTAAAACTCCCCTGGTGCAACTTAAGCCCATTCCCCCTCATCCTGTCACCAGGCACGTGGGAGAACAGACCAACCCCCACCTCACTACAGCCTCCTTTAAGGTACCTATAGAGAGCGATAAGGTTGCCCCTGAGTCTCTTGTTCTCCAGGCTGAAAAATCCCAGCTCCCTCAGCCGCTCCTCATAGGACTTGTTCTCCAGACCCCTCACCAGCTTCATCGCGCTTCTCTGGACTCGCTCAAGCACCTCGATGTCCTTCTTGTAGTGAGGGGCTCAAAACTGAACACAGTACTCAAGGTGCGGCCTCACCAAAGGCGAGTACAGGGGGACGATCACCTCCCTAGCCCTGCTGGCCACACTGTTTCTTATGCAAGCCCGGATGCTGTTGGCCTTCTTGACCACCTGAGCACACTGCTGGCTCATATTCAGCTGACTATCAACCAATACTCCCAGGTCCTTCTCTGCCTGGCAGCTCTCCAACCACTCATCTCCCAGCCTGTAGATCTGCTTGGAGTTATTGCGCCCCAGGTGCAGGACCCGGCACTTGGCCTTGTTAAACTTCATGCAGTTGACCTCAGCCCATCAGTGCAGCCTATCCAGATCCTCCTGCAGAGCCTTCCTACCCTCAAGCAGATCGACACACGCATCTAACTTGGTGTCATCTGAAAACTTGCTAAGGGTACAATCAATGCCCTCATCCAGATCATTGATGAAGATATTAAAGAGGACCAGCCCCAGCACCGAGCCCTGGGGAACACCACTAGTTACTGTCCTCAAGCTGGATTTGACTCCATTCACCACGACTCTTTGGGCCCAGCTATCCAGCCAGTTTCTAACCCAACGAAGTGTGTGCCAGTCCAAGCCACGAGCAGACAGTTTCTCAAGGAGAATGCTGTGGGAAACGGTGTCAAAAGCCTTGCTGAAGTCAAGGTAGACCACATCCAGAGCCTTTTCCTCATCCACCCAACGCGTCACTTTGTCATAGAAGGAGATCAGGTTCGTCAAGAAGGACCTGCCTTTCATAAACCCAAGCTGACTGGGCCTGATCGCCTGCTTGCCCTGCAAGTGCTGCGTGATGACTCTCAAGAGGATCTGCTCCATGAGCTTCCCTGGCACTGAGGTCAAACTGACAGGCCTGTAGTTCCCCAGATCTGTCCTCCGGCCCTTCTTGTAGATGTGCGTCACTTTTGCTAGCCGCCAGTCAACTGGGACCTCCCCCGATAGCCAGGACTGTTGATAAATGATGGTAAGTGGCTTGGCCAGCTCCTCTGCCAGTTCTCTCAGTACCCTTGGGTGGATCCCATCTGGCCCCATCGACTTGTGCACATCTAAGTGCCGTAGCAGGTCACCAACCAGTTCTTCATGGATAATGAGGGCCACATCCTGCTCCCCATCCCCTTCCACCAGCTCAGGGTACTGGGTATCCAGAGAACAACTGGTATTGCCGCTAAAGACTGAGGCGAAGAAGGCATTAAGTGCCTCCACCTTTTCCTTATCTCTTGTAACTAAGTTTCCCCCCACATCTAATTTAACTAAAGGGAAGAAGAAAAGGAAAGGGGAAAAGGGAGGGGGAAAGGAAAAAAAGGGAGGAAAACAAACAAAAATAATAAAGGCTATGTGGAAGTGCAGAGGAAAGAAATTACTCTCTACTTCCCACAAATGAGCGATGCTTGACCACGTCCTTGAAGCAGGACCTCAACTCACATAGCTGGTGTCTGGGAGGAGGACCGACATTTTCACAACGAGAGCCCACCCCTCCCCTCTTCTTCCTGTTTCCACCTTTCATTGCTGAGTGTGACATCACATGGTATGGAATATCCCTTTGGTTGGTTTAGGTCAGCTGCCCTGGTGATGTTTCTCTTCTCACTTTTTGCCCACCTCCTAGGAGGGTTAGAGAGAGTCCTGATGCTGTGCCAGCACTGCTCAGCAGTAGACACAACACGTGTGATAACACCGCTGTTCCAGCTACAAGTGCAGAGCACAGCACAGTATGGGCTGCTGCAGGGAAAATTAACATTCCAGCCAGACCAGCCAGACCCAGTACACAAGTCTGTATTTCTTTAGCTTTGAATAATTGACAATTGGTGATCTGTAGCTTGGGTGAAAAAGTAACTTTGGGAACAGCTACTTGTTACTTCTGTATATTTAACAATTATATTTATGCCACCTAATTATACAAAACAAATCAAAAATACAACACATGATTTTCATTTTTTACTGTTTGTTACAGCTAAATAAGCCACATTAAGCAAACACCAAGACATGTTCAAAGCATGAAAACTGTCAGCTCCAAGGTTTACCAGGTTAGTACAATGACTGTATGTACTGGGTCTGGCTGGAATGTTAACTTTCCCGGCAGCAGCCCATTCAGTGCCGTACTCTGTACTTGTAGCTGGAACAGCAGTGTTATCACACCAGTGTTGTGTCTACTGCTGAGCAGCAGTGGCACAGCATTGGGCCTTTCTCTAACCCTCCTAGGGGGTGGGCAAAAAGTGAGGAGAGAAACATCACTAGGGCAGCTGACCTAAACCAATCAAAGGGATATTCCATACCATGTGGTGTCACACTCAGCAATAAAAGGTGGAAACAGGAAGAAGAGGGGAGGGGTGGGCTCTCGTTGAGAAGACGTCGGTCCTCCTCTCGAACACCGGCTGCATGCGTTGAGGCCTTGCTTCAAGGACGTGGTCAATCATCGCTCATTTGTGGGAAGCAGAGAGTAATTTCTTTCCTCTGCACTTCCATATAGCTTTCATTTATTTTGTTTGTTTGTTTTCCTCCCTTTTTCCCCTTTTCCCTTTTACTTCCCCTTAGTTGAATTGTTTAGTTCATGGTAGTCTTTATTTAATTATTATAATTATTTCCCTTTAATTAAATTATCCTTATCTCAACCCGTGAGTTGTTCTTTGCTTTACTTCTCCCCCTCCTCATCTAAAGGAGGGGGAGTGAGAGAGCGGTTGTGGGGTTTAGCTGCCCAGCACGGTAAAACCACCACAGTCCTTTTTGGCGCCCAACGTGGGGCTCGTAGGGTTGAGATAACAATAGAATTGATTAAACGCATACAACTAACACACTTGCTTGCTAGTAACCATGTACATTGTCCTGTTAATAATAGCTTTGTTCATATGCCATGCAATCCGTGTCATATTCTCCTTTCTCCTATATATCCGATCCGACAAAGTGCTACAATCTGTGTTCACTTTTTTTAATTCGCTGTGCTGCCAAGCACTGACCTTGGGTTTACTCTGGAATTCAGGCTCTGCGCTGTTATCATTTGGGTCCCATGGAAACTATCTTCCAGAGAATATTCAGAACTACACTGCCTTCCTTTTCTCATCTGGACACCAGTTTATTAATAATATCAGGAATGGTACCTTTCCCTTCTTTCACAGTGGGCTAATTACAACAGTTTGGGAGTATTTTGAAGATCCATCTGTAACCCATGTATTGCTATTTCTAATTCTGAATAACAGGTTTCATTTTCTCTCTAAGATTAGTCGATTGTTTAGAAAACTTATTTGGGAATCTGTCCCAAAACAGTCTTGTCGTGAGTGGCACGGTGTGTGTGGGATGATGTTAGCAGATACCTGTCACGAGTGTCTCCTCCAATAGTTTTGAACTTCACCCCTGAGCAAGTGCTAAATCCTAAAAACTTGGTAGAATGTTTGAGAGTTGTATGTCCTGACCCTGATAATGCTGGAGAACAACAGCTTGCAGCATTGTGCTGGGTCCTGGTTTATTCCTATCAAACACTGTTTAACATCATCCAGCAATTTAAAGAGCGGGAGGAAGTCTCTGAATCTGATGACCAAGTAACACACGCTGTGGCTGACCCAGAGGACCAACCAACTATGGTATCAGTCGCCCCCATAGTCAAGTCAAAACAATGGAAACAGAGGTCAGCTCGTTTAGTAAGGGAAGAAGGCTCTCCTAAGAAGGAGGGAGAAAGGGAATTGGCAGGCACCTCTAAAGCAGAGCCGTCACAAAAACAGCAGGAAGACGAGACGGAAATCATAAAGGAATCTGAAATCACTCGATCCATATCCCTGAGTGAGATGTGAGAAATACGAAAGGATTATGGTCGACGCCCAGGTGAACACATCCTCACTTGGCTGCTCCGATGCTGGGATGCTGGGGCCAATAGCCTACAATTAGAAGGCAATGAAGCCAAGCAGCTGGGATCCCTCTCTAGAGAAAGGGTAATCGACAAAGTAATCGGGAGAGGAGCACAGGCCCTCAGCCTCTGGAGACGACTCCTGGCAGCTATCAAAGAAAGATATCCCCATAAGGAAGATATTGTATATCACATAGGCAAGTGGACCACTGTGGATAAAGGTCTCCAACATCTGCGGGAATTAGCTGTGCGGGAGATGATTTATAGTGATTTGGACAATGCCCAGACACCTCAAGACCCCGATGAAGTCCAGTGCACAACATCCATGTGGCGTAAATTTGTGCGGAGTGCACCATCAGCACATGCCAGTACCCTGGCAGCAATTCGCTGGGATGAGGGGATGGGACCAACAATGTATGATGTCTCCTGCCAGCTTCAAAAATATGAAGACAATCTCTCTGCTCCGCTACAGTCCTGTGTCTCAGCTGTGGAGAAATTGTCTAAAGGACTTGACAAGCTTGTGGAGAAAGTATATTCCCCCTCATCTAGACAGAGTGATACTTCAGCCACTAAGAATCAGCATTCGCCTGCTCAAGAGAGAGAGTACCCAAGACGTACACCACGTGGCACCTTGTGGTTTTATCTGCGTGACCATGGGGAAGATATGAGGAAATGGGATGGTGTACCTACTTCAACCCTAGCTGCTCGGGTACGTGAACTGAAAGGAAATACAGCAGCAAGAAGAGGGGCTCCTAAGAGAAATGCTGCTCCGGTTTCTATTGGGCAGTACCCCAGAGGCAGTAGAAGAGCTGATGTTATTCTTGACCATGATGAAGGGACCTCTACCTCTCATTTGCAAGAATTAAATGGCAGATGCTCCAGCCAGGACTAGAGGGGCCCTGCCTCTGGCCAGGTAGAGGAGAGGGATAACCGGATTTATTGGACTGTGTGGATCCGATGGCCTGGCACATCAGAACCACAGGAATACAAAGCTTTAGTGGACACTGGCGCACAATGTACCTTAATGCCATCAGGCTACCAAGGGACAGAACTCACCTGTATCTCTGGAGTGACAGGGGGATCCCAACAACTATCTGTACTGGAAGCTGAAGTGAGTCTAACTTGGAATGAGTGGCAAAAGCATCCCATTGTGACTGGCCCAGAGGCTCCGTGCATCCTTGGCATAGACTATCTCAAGAGAGGGTACTTCAAGGATCCAAAAGGATACCGGTGGGCTTTTGGCATAGCTGCTTTGAGCACAGAGAAGATTAGGCAGCTGTCTACCCTGCCTGGCCTTTCAGAAGACCCTTCTGTCGTAGGATTGCTGAAGGTTGAAGAACAACAGGTACCAATTGCTACCACAACGGTGCACCGACGGCAATATCGCACCAACCGAGACTCCCTGATTCCCATCCATGAGTTGGTTCACCGACTGGAGAGTCAGGGAGTAATCAGCAAGACTCGCTCACCCTTTAATAGTCCTATATGGCCAGTATGAAAGTCTAATGGCGAGTGGAGGCTAACAGTGGACTATCGAGGCCTGAATGAAGTCACGCCACCACTGAGTGCTGCAGTGCCGGACATGCTAGAACTTCAGTACGAACTAGAGTCAAAGGCAGCCAAGTGGTACGCCACAATTGATATTGCTAATGCATTTTTCTCCATCCCTTTGGCAGCAGCATGCAGGCTGCAGTTTGCCTTCACTTGGAGGGGCATCCAATACACCTGGAATCGGCTGCCCCAGGGGTGGAAACACAGCCCTACCATTTGCCATGGACTGATCCAGTCTGCACTGGAGCAAGGGGGAGCTCCTGAGCACCTTCAGTACATTGACGACATCCTCGTGTGGGGCAACACAGCAGAAGAAGTTTTTGAGAAAGGGAAGAAAATAATCCAAATTCTCCTGAAAGCTGGTTTTGCCATTAAAAAGAGCAAGGTCAAGGGGCCTACACAGGAAATCCAGTTCTTGGGGGTAAAATGGCAGGATGGACGTCGCCATATTCCAATGGATGTGATCAATAAAATAACAGCAATGTCTCCGCCAACTAGCAAAAGGAAACGCAAGCTTTCCTAGGCCTCGTGGGATTCTGGAGAATGCATGTGCCAGGCTATAGTCAGCTTGTGAGTCCTCTATATCGAGTGACTCGAAAGAGAAACTATTTTGAGTGGGGCCCTGAGCAACAACAGGCATTTGAACAAATCAAACAAGAAATAGCTCGTGCAGTAGCCCTTGGGCCTGTCCGTACTGGACCAGCTGTGCAAAATATACTGTACACTGCAGCTGGGGAGCATGGGCTCACCTGGAGCCTTTGGCAGAAAACCCCAGAAGAAACTCGAGGTCGACCTCTGGGCTTCTGGAGTCGGGGCTATCGAGGATCAGAAGCCAATTACACCCCAACTGAAAAGGAAATACTCACAGCATAGGAGGGTGTTCGAGCTGCTTCAGAAGTTGTGGGTACAGAGGCACAGCTCCTCTTGGCACCGCGGCTACCTGTGTTACACTGGATGTTCAAAGAGAAAATTCCCACTACACACCATGCAACTGATGCTACATGGAGTAAGTGGATAGCGTTAATTACACAGCGGGCTCGAATGGGAAAACCCAATTGCCCAGGAATCCTGGAAGAGATTATGGACTGGCCGGAAGGCAGAGATTTCGGAGTGCCAACAGAAGAGGTAACCCGTGCTGAAGAGGCACCACCATACAATGAGTTGCCAGAAGACAGAAAGCAGTATGCGTTGTATACTGACGGATCCTGCCGTGTGATAGGGAGCCATCGGAAATGGAAAGCTGCTGTGTGGAATCCCATACGACGAGTTGTGGAAGCCATGGAAGGGGAAGGTGAGTCGAGTCAGTATGCAGAAGTAAAAGCCATACAACTAGCCCTAGATATCGCTGAAAGAGAAAATTGGCCAGTATTGTATCTTTATACTGACTCATGGATGGTGGCAAATGCTCTGTGGGGGTGGCTGCAGCAATGGAAAGAGAGCAACTGGCAGCGCAGAGGTAAACCTATCTGGGCTGCTACCCTGTGGCAAGATATTGCTGCCCAGGTAGAAAACCTGGATGTTAAAGTACGTCATGTAGATGCCCACATGCCCAAGAGTCGCACTACTGAAGAACATCAGAACAACAAAGAAGTGGATCGAGCTTCGAAAATTGAAGTGGCTCAGGTGGACCTAGACTGGGAACGTAAGGGTGAGCTGTTTGTAGCTCGATGGGCCCATGAAACATCAGGACATCTGGGGAGGGATGCCACTTACAGATAGGCTCGTGATCGAGGGGTGGACTTGACCATTGAGGCCATCACACAGGTTACCCATGAGTGTGAGACCTGTGCTGCAATCAAGAAAGCCATGAAGGTAAAATCTCCCTGGAACAGGGGGAGATGGCTAGGGTTTCAATATGGTGAGGCCTGGCAAATTGACTATATCGGACCACTCCCAAAAACTCGCCAAGGCAAACGGTACATACTCACCATGGTAGAAGCAACTACTGGGTGGCTGGAAACATACCCTGTAAACCATGCCACGGCCTGAAACACTATCTTGGGCCTGGAAAGACAAGTATTGTGGCGTCATGGTACACCAGAGAGAGTTGAGTCTGACAATGGGAGTCATTTCCGGAACAATCTTGTTACCTCCTGGGCAAAGAGGCATGGTATTGAGTGGGTGTACCACATCCCTTACCACCCACAAGCCTCTGGGAAGGTTGAGAGGTACAATGGACTGTTAAAGACTATGTTACGAGCATTAGGTGCTGGGACGTGGAAACAATGGGACACAAATCTACCAGAAGCCACTTGGCTAGTTAACAATAGGGGGTCTGACAGCCGTACTGGTCCTGCCGAAACCAAACCCCTACACACTGTGAAAGGAGCTAAGGTTCCCGTAGTGCATATAGGAAGGTGGATGGGGAAGGCAGTGTGGGTTGCTCCTGCCTCGGGAAACGGCAAACCCACTCGTGGGATTGTCTTCGCCCAAGGACCAGGGTATACCTGGTGGGTCATGCAAAAGAATGGGGATATCAAGTGTGTGCCTCAAGGAGATTTGACATTGAGAGAAAACTAATCTATAATCTAAGTTATATGTTGTAGGAAGATGCTGTAGGATCAACGACAGGTCAACTTTGCAAGGAGCCGGGCAGTGCAACAAGGACTTGAGCTAAGCTGGTGCTGGTGTCCAGACATCCAACTCTGCCTGCCTTGAGTGGCCACTTTGGCAGATGAAGACCTAATCATCAACAGTTCTTATGAACATTTTCCAAGAAAGACCTATGGAACGAAAAGATACACCTGCCTATTAATCCTGTCCTGTTAAATCCTTGTCCTGTTAAAGGACAAGGGATAATGATGAGAATGCTTGTATGCTAAAGTATGGGGATCTGAGTGTGACACAAATGTTATGGAATAAGGGGTGGAGGTTGTACTGGGTCTGGCTGGAATGTTAACTTTCCCAGCAGCAGCCCATACAGTGCCGTACTCTGTACTTGTAGCTGGAACAGCAGTGTTATCACACCAGTGTTGTGTCTACTGCTGAGCAGCAGTGGCACAGCATTGGGCCTTTCTCTAACCCTCCTAGGGGGTGGGCAAAAAGTGAGGAGAGAAACATCACTAGGGCAGCTGACCTAAACCAATCAAAGGGATATTCCATACCATGTGGTGTCACACTCAGCAATAAAAGGTGGAAACAGGAAGAAGAGGGGAGGGGTGGGCTCTCGTTGAGAAGACGTCGGTCCTCCTCTCGAACACCGGCTGCGTGCGTTGAGGCCTTGCTTCAAGGACGTGGTCAATCATCGCTCATTTGTGGGAAGCAGAGAGTAATTTCTTTCCTCTGCACTTCCATATAGCTTTCATTTATTTTGTTTGTTTGTTTTCCTCCCTTTTTCCCCTTTTCCCTTTTACTTCCCCTTAGTTAAATTGTTTAGTTCATGGTAGTCTTTATTTAATTATTATAATTATTTCCCTTTAATTAAATTATTCTTATCTCAACCCGTGAGTTGTTCTTTGCTTTACTTCTCCCCCTCCTCATCTAAAGGAGGGGGAGTGAGAGAGCGGTTGTGGGGTTTAGCTGCCCGGCACGGTAAAACCACCACACTGTAACCTGTTACTAGCACTGCCATTTGTTTATGCACTAAGGTAAAGAACATATCTGAAAATGTTTGTTTTTAATGTGGAAAAGATTTTTTGAAATATTAGTAATAGCAGGAACGATGACAACCTGACATGGGAAGGGTTCAAAAGAAATAGGAATTCACTGGTTATAAAAGTTTATAAATGGGACAACACTAAAAAATCCTAAATAATAATAATAATTGTAATAAATGGCTCAGTCTTCAAAATAGGACTATAATCAAAGTTTATAATTTATTAAAGGAATTGAGGTAAGCAAACAGCATTGGGTGCGCTGGGAGTCTCTGCTCCACCAAGACGCACACCAGTTACATCAAGCAGCTGATTTTTATGCTCCTAGGCTAATACATATTCATTAGTACTTCTAAAACAAACAGGGTTATTATAATTAGTTTCCGGAATCCAAACCCTCCTACTGGAGCATGCATATCTGTCTCCGGTGGTCCCTCTGGGGGTCTCTGGGAGTCTCTCGTGCTGAAGGCTCATAGTCTTCCTCCCTCTTGTCCTCCTTTGTCCAACTTGGCTGTATGGCAGAGACTTCTGCAATGTCTCCTGCAAGCTTTGTCTTTTAGTCGTTCTTCTGCTTTCCCCGTCTCCTTAATCTCCTGGCCAGATATCAGAGACTTGCATAGTGTCCCATGCATTAGTCATAATAGTTAGCAGTTATTCTGAAACCCCCCAGATATCAGAGACTTCAAGGAAAAGACTACAAATACATTTCCCTTCAAGCTCTCTATTGACACGAATTGCTAAAACATTCCTTTGCAAGATACAAGAATTATATACATTAACCACCCTGTTTTTCTTAGACTTGTGACTTTCTTAGACTTTACATACAAGGGTATGTAAAACAGAAGGTCACATTCATCATACTATGCAGCCCTAGCCTTGTTCCATACTGACACGAATCAGATAAACATATCTCACAATAATAATATAATGGGGTTATAAACACCAGAAGGAAAAAAAAAATAAATCAGATTTAGTCCTGTTAAAGATAGACAAAAATTACAAAAAGATTTTGAGTATATTCAGTTGAGATGTCTACTGCATGTTTTCTTCAGTAGTTACCACCCAGTGAGTTCTTAGTCACATATATAAACAGCTCAAATTACTGATAATTTGGTCAATTGTAAACTGCATAACTACCAAAGCTGTGCATTGTTTATGTAGATATTTTTCATTCTGCAATTTGGCAGTATGAGTTCTGTAATGGCTTTTCTATCAGATGGCCAATACAGTGTCAAAGGTCTTTGTTTGAAAGCTATTTACCCTGTGTCCTGGTTTCAGTTAAGATAAAGTTAATTTTCCTCCTAGTAGCTGGTAAGGTGCTATGTTTTGGATTAGGATGAGAAGAGTGCTGATAACATGCTGATGTTTTAATTGTTGCAGAGCAGCGTTTACACCAAGCCAAGGACTTTTCAGCTCCTCACTCTGTCCTGCCAGCGGGCAGGCTAGGGGTGCATCAAGAGCTGGGAGGGGACAGACCAGGACAGCTGACCCAAACTGGCCAAAGGGGTATTCCATACCATCTGACGTCATGCTAAACAATATATAGGGGTGGCTAGCCAGGGTGGGGGGGCCAGCTGCTCGGGGTTAGGCTGGGCATCGGTCAGTGAGTGGTAAGCAATTGTATTGTGCATCACTTGTTTTGTACATATTATTATTATTATTTTATTTTCTGTCCTAATAAACTGTCTTTATCTCAACTCACAGGCTTCACTTTCCCATTTCTCTTTTGCAGAGAGGTAGGAAGGAGGGTGAGCAAATGGCTGTGTGGTGTTTAGCTGCTGGCCGGGTTAAACCACAACACCCTGAAATAATTTTGCTTGAGATACATGATTTCCTTTCTGCAAGGAAGAAAATCTAAACCAACAACTGGAGAAGTCACAAGGAAATTACAGAAATGTAACTTTCAGTTTTCATTTCATTAAAAGAATGTAACTTTATAACATGAGTTGCTCACTGCTTCTTCCCTCACTGAAGACTGTGGCTACCAATAAATTCTGTGATACACGGGTTACAGGATTTTAATGTTTTCTTAAAGTGTCAGCTTGTTCCATAATTCTGCTTCCCACAGAGAATAACAGTACTTATGTAGACTTATTCAAATTTATATTGAACATTCAGCAGAGTAAATGATTACTTTGGATAACACTTTGTAGTGATGTCAGCTAATAGCTTCCAATAGATTGGAACTGAATCAGCAAATACTTTTGCCTTCTCCTTTACAGGTCTTGAATACATAGAAATAGCTATAAGATGCTGAGAATCGGCAGCAAAGATGTGTCTATTTTTATCAATACTTAAAAAGTCTTGTCAGGCAGAAGTCCATCTTGCCTGAGGTGTCTCCTGTGAGGTGATAAAATTCCATATAATGACAAAAAGAAAAAAAAAAAAAAAAGTTGTATAAAAAAAAAGTCTCATAAGTAGCAAAAATTTTCTAAATTTGTGTGGCTAATCTCAAATGTGCCCTCTGCCCCAGAACATAAAGTTTAAAATATTTGTTCATCTATATCATTTTGTATTACTTGCACTTGTGTCTGTGAGATAGTATGTAAAATCTGGTATTCTTCTTGCTATTGAGATTCAGTCATTTACATTTAAGATTCAAGAACAACATCTGTACAGTCTCATCTTTACTCTATAGATACATCAGAAAATGTTACAACTGAAATAAAAATGTGAATACTCAGGAAATATATGTTCTTCAGGAAAGAGGAACTTTCTTTTCTTTCTTGTGAAATAGTTCATTTTCTCTAAGGCTCTGATTATGAATTGTGCTAGTCTATCCACAAAAGTTTTCAGTGATGTAGTCACTGTCTTGACAACCTGTTTCAGGGAATACATTCAGGGAATACAGCTATGACCAAAATCTGAAATATAAGAGTGGAACCACACACAGGGTTGACATTGTTCTCTTAAGATGATAAAAGAAAAAAAATGAAGAAAGCTAAAGAATGACATATAATATAAACATATTAGTAATCTTATAAATAGCAGTAAAGAAAATTTAAAGAGGGCTCAAATTATTCAAGTTCTATTTTTAAATTACAGTATGCATAACTTTCATGTATTTTCCCACTATTTCCTCAATAACATTGTCACTCAGCCCTTCATGTGAATGTCTGATGCATTTTTAAGAATGTGAAAGCATAAGAACAGAAAGGAAACACTAGAATAAATTAGTTAAATTAGTTCATCTTTTATGAAGTAGTTATCAATAATTAATTCCTTGGTTGTAGTAATGCACCACCAATGCTTGCCAGGATACAAGTGGGTCCGTTCCTATTCATTAATGGCATAGAATGAAGGACGTTTCTTTCATTTTAGAGTGATTCAAATGAGATACCTTTAAGCTCTGCAGAGAACAAAAAACTGGATTCAGAGGGATCCTGACCAGTCAGAGGAATGGTCTGAAACTAGCTGAGTGGGATTCAGTAGAAGTAGGGGCAAAGTGCTGCATTTAGCAGAGCAGTCAGTCAGACTCATGCAACTCAAGGAACCATCCCACCAGCAGTTTTCATATAACATCCTGAGCTGGAAAGGACCCACAAGGATCATTGATTCCAGTTCCTGGCTCCATACAGAACCACCTAAAAATCAAAATACATGTCTGATGGCTTTGTCCAAATGCTTTCTGAACTCTGACAGGCTTGCTGCCATGATCACTTGCGTAAGGAGCCTGTTCTGGTACCCGACCACCACAGTGAAGATCTTTTCCTGACATCCAACCTGAACCTTGCCTGGCGCAGCTTCATGACGTTTCTTTGGGTCCTATTCCTGGTCACTAGAGAAAAGAAATCAGAACCTGCTCCTCTGCACCCCCTCACGAGGAAGCTGCAGGCTGCTATGAGGTCACTTCTCCGTCTCTAAGCTGAACAAACGAAGTGACTTCAGCCACTCCTCATACATTTTGCCCTTCAGACCCTTCACCACCTGTGTAGGCCACCTTTGGACACTAATAGTTTTATGTGCTTATATTGTCATGCCCCAAACTGCACACAGTACTCAAGGTGAGGCTGCACCAGAGCAGAGCAGAGTGGGACACTCACTTCCCTTGACCAGTTAGCAATGCTGTGCTTGATGCACCCCAGGGCATCACTGGGGCTCCTGGCTGCCAAGGCACACTGTTGACTCACATTCAACTTGCCATTGACCAAACCCTCCAGATCCCTTTCTTCAGGGCTGCTCTCCTGCCTCTTGTCCCAAGTTTGTATGTATAGCCAGAGTTGTCCTGTCCCAGGAAAGAATGCAGAACTTAATCTTGTTAGATTTCATATGGTTGGTGACTGCCAAGCCATCTGATTTGTCCAGATCTCTCTGGTCCTCCTAATTTAGTATTATCTGCAAAAGAAAAAAGCAGAGGGTCATAGTGGACAACTGATACAAACATCAATGACAACAACCTGTTTCCAGCAATAAAAGCAGTACAAGCAATTGCAATAAAAGCAATTTTAGAAGGCTGAGAAGTAAAAGTCCCCCATGCTATCACTCCCCCATGCTACCACTCCCCCACTACCAGTCCCCCATGCTACCACTGCACAGGCCAGGACACCATATCAGTTCCCACAGCTGTCAACTCCTGTCCCCAGCAAGGCTGCAGCTGGGACAGTCTCCAGCTCCCCACAGACTTGCCCTGCCCAGCCATGAGCTCTACTTAGCTAGGCCTACTCAAGGGCCCATATCCCTACCCAGCCTTGGTCAGTCTCTGAGCCCAGAGAAGTGCCTGGTGAGCCTGGTGTTGGAGCTATGTGTTGGTTTCAGCCAGCTGGGCAGCTGATCTCCACCACAACTGGTCTCTCACTCCCCCTCTTCAAAGAAAATACAATGGAAAGGACTTAAGGACAGGGAGGATCACTCATGAATTACTATAATGGGCAAAACAGACTCAACATAGGGAGATTAGTATAAGTTATTGCCTATCACTATCAGACTAGATTATGTGGGCTTCCCACAGGCAGTGGCTCTTCAAGAACTGCTCCAACATGGGTCCATACCATGAGGTCCATCCATCAGGAGCAAACTGCTCCAGCACAGGTCCCCCATGGGCAGCAGCTCCCCCAGAACCCCTGCTCCTATGTAGGCTCCTCTTCATGGGCTTCAGCTCCAGCCCGTGGCCTGCTCCTGTGGGGGCTCTCCATGGGCCACAGCCTCCTGCGGGCCACATCCACCTGCTCCACCGGGGGCTCCTCCACAGGCTGCAGTGTGGAGATCTGCTCCATGTGGGACCCATGGGCTGCAGGAGGACAGCCTGCTCCACCAGGGGCCTCTCAGAAGGCCCAACGGAATTTCTGCTCCAGCACCTGGAACACCTCCTGCCCTCCTTCTGCACTGACCTTGGTCTGAAGGGCTGGTTCTCACTCCTCACTCTCCCAGCTGTTGTTTGTGGTGGTTTTACTTGGGTGGTCAGCTGAGTTGAAAGGAAAGGAAAGGAAAAAGGGAAGGAAAAAGGGAAGAAGGGGAGGAGAGGAGAGGAGAGGAGAGGAGAGGAGAGGAGAGGAGAGGAGAGGAGAGGAGAGGAGAGGAGAGGAGAGGAGAGGAGAGGAGAGGAGAGGAGAGGAGAGGAGAGGAGAGGAGAGGAGAGGAGAGGAGAGGAGAGGAGAGGAGAGGAGAGGAGAGGAGAGGAGAGGAGAGGAGAGGAGAGGAGAGGAGAGGAGAGGAGAGGAGAGGAGATTTATATATGTCAGTAAATGTGCTGTTGATTTTTTGCTAAGTTGATGATTTTTTGCTAGTAGAATGAGAACCAAAAAAAAAAGGGGTCTTTACATGAGTTTTTGTTATCAGAAACTTTTAAATTCTTTTACCAGTGACTGGATTTATGCCTCAAATGTTTCATAAAATGCAATCCCTTTCACTAGCAGTATCCTACATCCCCACCCCTGCTCAGTGCTTTTTATTTTTGTTTTCCTCAAAGAGGATTTTAAATTGCATTGCAACTTTATGTTTCTGTTATTATTATTGTTATTGTTACTGTTATTTTATCTTGGATTTTCTTCCTCCTCTGTTGCACAACTTTTTGAGATTTTCAGTATTTTTGCAATAATATTTTTTGTTCTCTATTTATTTCCTGAGATATATCCACTGCAACTCCTAAGATATTATTAGGCTAGATACTTTGTACTATTTTATGAAGCCCTTTTCTATTTGAAATGACTTTGCTTTCTCCCCACATGATTAACTTTGCAGTGAAGTGAGAACTGAAAACAAAAGATGTCTTCTATCACAGATATTTTTCTCTCCTGAGTGGAATGAAATTAATATTAAAATTTATGGTGAATAAATTAAATATTCCATTCTTAATAATTCTATTTCCAGAATAAACAGACTGAATCTAGATTATCTGGAACTAGTTATCTGGAACTATCTGCACATTCTGTGTGCAGTCTGAAAAACTGTTTTGCAGCAACAAGCAAATAATTTATCAATAAGAACATGGAGAGAGAACAGCTTGGGAGGAAGTAACAAGGAGTCTGTCTGTTTGCAAGCTGCTTATACTATAGCTGTGAAAACTGAATTTTTATTTCATATTTCTAATAAAGAGACATTTTAAAAGAACTATAAGATCACCACACTCTTCCAAAAATTTACAAAACCTGTTGGTTTTGAGAATAGAATTGAAGATCAATTAATGAATGCTTCAGTTTATTCATTTTCATTTGTCAGGCATTTAACACAATCATTTGAAAACATTTCAGCTTATTGTTAAGATGGAATTCTGAAGTTCAACTTTGTATTCTAAAATTATTGTGTTGTGTGACTTTCTTCATAGGAGTAATTATTAAAGTGACAAATGGATAGCGACATCTTACAGTGGTCACTGAATTCTAGGAAAAAAATTGTTTTGTCCAATTTCAGTAGTTTCAACAAATGCTGCAAGAAACATTTCCACAAAGGAAGTATATCAATGACAGTCAAATACAGAGGTTAAACCCTTGACCTCTTCATCCTCATGGGGATTTTTCTTAGATATGTCTATTTTTTCCATGTAATGGTGAAGGTTTTTTAAGTGATGAAGAAAAGCTTCTTGATGGAATAAATAAATTAATTAGTAATTAGTTGGTCTGATTCAAAACATAAACAAGTATAAAATATATATATAACACTGTTGATTGAAAAAAAAAAAAAAAAAAAGCAAACTTGTCTAAGTAACCCTGGGGTGTAAGTATTGCTAAATCAGCTAGAAAGACCAGATGTTGCACAGAGATCACTTAAGACACACAATTATGTAAATAAACAACTCAACACAAAACAAAAATTTGTACTTCTAATTCCTGATCTGTAGGTACTGGTGGTTTTGTCAGATCAAAAAACTATTCCCCATTGTTACACAAATAAAAGATGATATTTTTCAGACAGAAAAGTGTGTCTCTGCAAATGTTTATGCTATATCCTGAAGAGTTCCTAACTTGTCTTTTTCAGGGCTCTGACATGTTTTTTGCCAAGTTAGTTATTTTGTCAGAACACACCTAATGATGGCATGGTTTATGCCAACAGTAAAGAACTTAAAAGTTAAATCACCAAGGTACACTTCTGTTGGCATTTTTGGCTACCGATATAGTAGGAAGCATGCTTGGGAAGGCCCCTGGGCAGTGGCTAATTGGCACAGATCAGTCTTCATCTTTTTTTCTGCCTCCAAACTATGACAGCTACATGTAAAGCCCTCTTGGAAATGGCTCCTGTACATATTAAATGTTCATATGTACATATGTTCATGTACATATTAAATGTTAATATTCCTTCCTGGAAGGTTGAACCAGGAAACTATAGGCCTGTTAGTTTGACCTCAGTGACAGGGAAGCTAATGGAGCAGATTATCTTGTGTCATCACGCGGCACTTGCAGGGCCACCAGGTGATCAGGCCCAGTCAGCATGGGTTTATGAAAGGCAGGTCCTGCTTGACGAACCTGATCTCCTTCTATGACAAAGTGACGCGCTGGGTGGATGAGGAAAAGGCTGTGGATGTGGTCTACCTTGACTTCAGCAAGGCTTTTGACACCGTTTCCCACAGCATTCTCCTTGAGAAACTGTCTGCTCGTGGCTTGGACTGAAGTACGCTTCATTGGGTTAGAAACTGGCTGGATAGCTGGGCCCAAAGAGTCGTGGTGAATGGAGTCAAATCCAGCTTGAGGCCAGTCACTAGTGAAGTCTCCCAGGGCTCAATACTGGGGCCAGTTCTCTTTAATATCTTTACTGATGATCTGGATGAGGGCATTGATTGTACCCTTAGCAAGTTTTCAGATGACACCAAGTTAGGTGCGTGTGTTGATCTGCTTGAGGGTAGGAAGGCTCTGCAGGAGGATCTGGATAGGCTGCACTGATGGGCTGAAGGCAAATGCATGAAGTTCAACAGGGTCAAGCGTCAGGTCCTGCACCTGGAGCACAACAACCCCAAGCAGAGCTATAGGCTGGGAGATGAGTGGTTAGAAAGCTGCCTGGCAGAGAAGGACTTGTGAGTATTGTTTGGTAGTTGGCTGAATATGAGCCAGCAGTGTGCTCAGGTGGCCAAGAAGGCCAACAGCATCCTGGCTTGTATAAGAAGCAGTGTAGCCAGCAGGTCTAGTGAAGTGATGGTCCCCCTGTACTCGGCTCTGGTGAGGCCACACATTGAGGACTGTATTCAGTTTTGGGCCCCTTGCTACAAGAAGGACATGGAGGTGTTCGAGCAAGTTCAGAGAAGGGCGATGAAGCTGGTGAGGGGTCTGGAGAACAAGTCCTATGAGAAGAGTCTGAGGGAGCTAGGGCTGTTCAGCCTGGAGAAGAGGAGTCTCAGGGACGACCTTATCGCTCTCTAAAGGTAACTTGAAGGAGGCTGTAGTGAGGTGGGGGTTGTTCTATTCTCCCACGTGCCTGGCAACAGAATGAGGGGGAATGGGCTGAAGTTGCACCAGGGGAGGTTTAGGTTGGATATTAGAAATAACTTCTTTACAGAGAGGGTTTTCAGACATTGGAACAGGCTGCCCAGGGAAGTGGTAGAGTCACCGTCCCTGTATGTCTTTAAAAGATGTTTAGATGTAGAGCTTAGTGATATGGTTTAGTGGAGGACTTTTTAGTGCTAGGTCAGAAGTTGGACTCGGTGATCTTGGAGGTCTCTTCCAACCTATATGATTCCGTGTGATTCTGTGTAAATGCCAGAGCATGCTTAGGAATTGTTCAGAAAATTTCTAGTTGGCGTAGAATAAGTATACATTAGGCAAGGGTTGAAATATGCCTATTTATAGTTCAGTTCTGGGAAGAATTTATAGTATAAGTACAGTTCCAACTTCTGTGCCTCTACAAAGAGTTTCTCCAACAAAAATGTAATGTGCGTGCATGAATACACATGTAGGATTTTTTTTTTCATTGTAGGTATGCTGGTAGAAGATTTTTAATGTAGATTTTGTTAGATCTAATAGCAAAGACAGCACATGAAAAACACTCTGAAAAAATTAAATTAAAATAAAATAAAATAAAATAAAATAAAATAAAATAAAATAAAATAAAATAACACTTGCACTTGAGACATCATAACTTGTAATATGACTTGTTTATCCAAAATTTTACCAACATTTACTTCTCTTATGTACTATCATAAGTTTGCAGCCTGGCAGCATGGGAAGAAGCAGTGTGTAGCAGTACCTGTGATTACAAGAAAAGTGAATCGAGTTCAGGAATTAACAGACAATATGGGAAATTCCCTGCCAAACAGAGAATCTTGTAGAGTAAACTCAGAGCTGGCTTCCAACTTATCTGGGTCCAGAAAGTACCAGTGACCCGAAGTGATACAAACTCTATGTGTAAACATGAGAAATGATAGAATCATAAAATCATTAAGGTTGGAAAATACCTTCAGGACCATCTGGTCCAATCATCACCCTACTACCAATGTCACCCACTAAACCATGTCACTAAGCATGACATCCAACCTTTCCTTAAACACCCCCAGGGATGGTGACACCACCACTTCTCTGGGCAACCCATTCTAATGCCTGACCACTCTTTCTGAGAAGAAATGTCTCTTAATATCCTACCTAAACCACCCGTGGCAGAACTTGAGGCCATTTTCTCTAGTACTGTTGCTGGTTATCTGCAAGAAGAGGCTGACCCCCACCTCACCTTTCAGTCAGTTGTAGAGAGCAATAAGGTCTCCCCTGAGCCTCATCTTCTCCAGAATAAACAACCCCAGTTCCTTCAACCATCACTCATAAGACTTGTGTTCCAGGCCCTTCACCAGCTTTGTAGCCCTTCTCTGGACATGCTCTGCGGCCTCAATGTCATTCTTGTAGTGAGGGTCCCAAAACTGAACTATTTTAAATGCTGTTAATATGCCAGTAATGCTAGTGCAAAAGGAGGTAGGTGCTGGTTACAGAAAAAACTTGCAGTGGTGACTATGCACCAAGGAACATCACACCCAGCTCTACTTGATATTGCCAGATTAAGTCCTTTGATAGTCTCTATGAATTAAGAACTCCTGGCACAGAGTGCCACCACCCCATTCTCATGCTGTAGGGAATGCCTGCTGCTCCTCCCTGGTTCTGGGGACAATGACACTGATCTCACCTGCAGCACACATCCCCTGATACAGATGCATTTCCTTCACCTGGCACTGTATTAGAGAAAACATGATCAGGATTGACTGCACCTGGGATGATGAAAAAGAAATAGACAAGAGATTGCGTAAGAAAGAGCTTAACTCAGTACAACTAAAGGAAAGGCATGGTTAAGGCAAAGAACTCTCTGGAATACGGATAATTGTGACCTTTTGTAGCAGGAAAAAAAGATTTCAGGATTTCAGGAAAAGGGATTACTGGATTTCAGCCGCTGGTTTTTGTTAGGTTATGTGATTAAAAGTTCATCTCAAATCCCATAACGGAGCACAGAGGAATAATGACAGTTGATAAAATACCTGTAAGCTAACTGGAGCTGACTGAATACTCTTGCCCAAGTTGCCCCATAGTTGTCACAGCTATCAGGCAATTGTCCAACTATGAAATACATTAACACGCATTAGTGAGAGCTGTGAGCTACTCTCCAGGTCACCTTATGGACTGAGCGAGGTTACTAACTACAGGGGTGATGCAGGAGAAGGGAATCTTGGGGTTGTAAAAGACTTATGTGTTTTGTAGGGAAGTGGACCAATGTCAGGAACAGGAAGGGAACAAGATAGTTTGGAGAGGAACCAGCATGGGAAAACAGAGGTAAAAGATATAAGGTGCCAGTCACATCTGTGCCTTGCATCTGATCAATGGAATCTGTTCTTTCTTACTGCTAAACTCATCTCTAACTATTTCCCTTGGTGATAACACACTCTATTCCATGCGCATATGTGTGTATGGTTGGTGTCTAAGTGACAGTCACTATAGAATGGCCACAGATTATATAGGCTTGTGTGTCTGGCATGCCATAAACTGGAGTTTGTACATACAGTGGGGGTGTATAAGTCAGAGTGTGATGGTTAGCGAGAAGAAAGCTGTGAAGTAGCAACTGAGTAAGATAACAGAATTTAGAGATAAGCATTGGAGTAAATCTAGACCAGAAACCTGCAAGGCCAGAGGGTCTCATAGCTGCCTACTAGAAAAACCAGAAGGTGAAAGCCAGCTAGTTGAAGATTGTGGATTCTGGGATTGTCTACTGATAAGGCCACAGGTGCAGACCAAGTAGCAGATAAATCCATTTCCATGTGTGCATGCTTATTTGTGTATGAGGTAACTGGCAGACCAGGGCATTCAGCATTCAGACCGGTTCTAAGACCGGTTCCTGGAGGGATCCATAGCATTTGAGTGTTTCTATGCCTGTATGTGTGCAAAGAGGTTTCAGTACAAAAAACTAGAATGGGGCTGCAGGCCTTGTAGACTGATATGTCAAGGGAGATCTGGTATCCAAGGACTAGCTACTGGATAGCCTGAACATCTAAGACAAACTACTGGAGGGATCTGCATTGCATATATTATTATTATTATTATTATTATTATTATTATTATATGTATTTATCTATATATTTTCCACTGCCTGAATTTCACCCTGATTAGCCAGAGACAGGAGCATGATGAGGTTGTTGATGCTGTTTGTGTTTGCATGAGCACTATGTTTTTTCTCTGTGTTGATCTCTATGGTCAGCTTTGTATGCATGAATGTATGTATTAAGCATGTGTGCTGACTCAAAATATGTTCTCAGCCTCACCACTGGCAGTTGTGGTGGTTTTACCACGCTGGGCAGCTAAACCCCACAACCGCTCTCTCTCTCCCCCTCCTTTAGATAAGGAGGGGGAGAAGTAAAGCAAAGAACAACTCACAGGTTGAGATAAGGATAATTTAATTAAAGGGAAATAATTATAATAATTAAATAAAGACTACCATGAACTAAACAATTTAACTAAGGGGAAAATAAAAGGGAAAGGGGAAAAAAAGGGAGGAAAACAAACAAACAAAATAAATGAAAGCTATATGGAAGTGCAGAGGAAAGAAATTACTCTCTACTTCCCACAAATGAGCGATGATTGACCACGTCCTTGAAGCAAGGCCTCAACGCACGCAGCCGGTGTTCGAGAGGAGGACCGACGTCTTCTCAACGAGAGCCCACCCCTCCCCTCTTCTTCCTGTTTCCACCTTTTATTGCTGAGTGTGACACCACATGGTATGGAATATCCCTTTGATTGGTTTAGGTCAGCTGCCCTAGTGATGTTTCTCTCCTCACTTTTTGCCCACCCCCTAGGAGGGTTAGAGAAAGGCCCAATGCTGTGCCACTGCTGCTCAGCAGTAGACACAACACTGGTGTGATAACACTGCTGTTCCAGCTACAAGTACAGAGTACGGCACTGAATGGGCTGCTGCCAGGAAAGTTAACATTCCAGCCAGACCCAGTACAGTAAGTAGCAAAACGCCTTTTTTTCTTGCATCAATTGTCATCTGCTAGCAAGGTGGCAAGTACTAGTATTGCTGCATTTCAGGTGCTCTGGCCTTATGCAGATTTTTTCTTTCATTGCATTAATGTTTCTGTAGGCATCACTTTTGTGTCCTTACAGTTATTTGAGTCAGACAGTCCTTCAAGTTAAAAAAAAATATATATATATATTTATTTATTTACTGCAGGTATTCCTATATGTTAAAAAGAGCTACATGCCAAAACAACCTGTAATTTTCCAAGACCTGGCAGCCTGGAAAGTGAGTTAAACAGAATTAGTAAGACTACCAGAGTGATTCATGTCTGTGAAACTTGATGACTAACATTACAAGAGACAATTCAACAACTAAATTCCGAGGTGTTTCTTGAAGATTCATATGCTGTAAAGTGGGGGAAAGTACTTATAAAATATAGTTTAAATGCATTTTTATATTGAAGGCTAATAGGTGTAAACATTTATCACACAGATTCTGAACAGTATACTGTAAAAGATATTTGAGACATCACCATAGTAAGAAATACTAATTGAATTAAAATCTGCCTTTGAGTGCAAGTACATCAAATATAAATATGTTATTTTATGTGGAGTAGAAACACATTACTTGCTATGACAGGAATGTTTAATACTGAAGTTAAAGACATTTATTATCAAATGTAGAAACTGCTAGTACCACCTACTGGCAGAAATGCAATTTTCCCCCTGTTTATAATATTTTGTAAACCAGGATAGCAAATAAATGATTGCAACACTAATCTTGTCTTTGTTTACAGACAATATGTGTAGGCAATGAATTTGAGTATTTGAGGTATATTTTATGTGAACTGAGTTATAAATGAAAGAAGGGAAAGAGGGAAAGAGAGAAAGAGAGTGTCCTGGTTTCAGCTAGTCTAGAGTTAATTTTCCTCCTAGTAGCTGGTACGGTGCTGTGTTTTGGATTTAGAATGAGAATAATATTGATAATACACTGATATTTTAATGGCTACAGAGCAGTGCTTACACTAATCCAAGGACCTTTTCAACTTCTCTCTCTGTTCTTCCAATTGGCAGGCTGGGCATACAGCAGGAGTTGGGAGTGGACAGAACCAGGACAGCTGACCCAAACTGGCCAAAGGGGCATTCTAATGTCATGCTGAACAATTAATATGGGGTGGCTAGCCAGGGTGGGGGACCAGCTGCTCAGGGATAGTCTGAGCATCGGTCACCAGGTGATGAGGAATTGCATTGTGCGTCACAATCATTGTGCATCATATCCCCTATCCCAGAGAGGGAGGGGGAAGGTGAGCAAACAGCTGTGTGGTGATTGGCTGTTGACCAGATCAAACCACAACAGAGAGAAAAATGAAAGGAAGGAAGGAAGGAACGAGGGAAGGAAAGAGGGAAGGAGGGAAGGAGGGAGGGAGGGAAGAAAGGAAGGAGAGAAGGAAGGAGGGAAGGAAGGACAACAACAACAACAACAACAAACACAGCTAAGCAAACAAACAACCAAAAAAAGTCCATCAACCACCATTACTGGAACATAGGTAAATTACATAAAGTTATATTTTAGAAAGCTGTACAGAAACTCATGTTACATTGCTAATTCCATAGCTTTGCTTTATTTGCTGGTCTAATGTATGAACTCTGCACTTGTTTTATTCAAGAAGTTCTATTGATCTTTCAACACCTAGTAATGTTTAACTGGTAGCCAGTTTATTATTTAGTGCTTTCAGAACCACTGGGAAATTTCAAGATAAATAAATATGGATTTGACCTGGATATTGTCAGTTATGGGGAGTTCCTTCTTTCTTTCCCTACCCCTGCCCTCCTTCCTTTCTACCATTCTCTCTTTCTTCCTCTTTCCTATGACAAACATCTGAAATGTCAGCTAAATCCTCCCCATCCTTATCTAGGTCTATTTACAAGTATGCTTGCATTAGAATTTGTTTGTAGAACTACTCTACATGGATTTAAATAACTACACGTGTGGTCCTTAACTGGTCAGACAGCATGCTATGTTGAGGTACTGAAAACTTTCTGCAGTAAGTATACACCTCAAATTGTTATTCAAGCCAGACCAAAAATAAATAAATAAATAAATTTCATTTTCATTGTTATATCTTAGGACAACAAACAGAATTTTGAATAAACAAAAATCAAACTTTTCTCAACTAAATATATTATAGCTGCCTGCATGGAAGCACACAAAATTTAATTATTTTAAATATTTCATTTCAATGTGGTTTCACTCTCTCATTTTTTCTTGTGTATTTCTTCTGTTTCTAGTCAGAGTAACACTTCCATACTAAGGGATTTTGTTCCCAACTACACCACATAACACACTAATGGAAACTATGAACAGAAATACTACAAAATGACCAATAGGGCTGCTGCACTTCCAAGCTGAAAAACAGTTTCTATCAAAGCATTTTCATTGTTCTTCCATTTTACCTCACATCGTATGACTTTTTGCCTTAGTAATTCATCTCTGATGTAGAATCTTGTTAAGTGCTTTGAAAATCTATATATACTGTATTTCCCTATATATACACTGTATTTCCCTTATCTGTTGTGGCACTAGTATCTTCAAAGAATTCCATCGGGTTAGTTAAAGGTGATCTCTCTTGCCTGAATCCATGTTTGGCTAATGCATTTTTCTCCATCCCTTTGGCAGCAGCATGCAGGCTGCAGTTTGATTTCACTTGGAGGGGCATCCAATACACCTGGAATCGGCTGCCCCAGGGGTGGAAACACAGCCCTACCATTTGCCATGGACTGATCCAGTCTGCACGGGAGCAAGGGGGAGCTCCTGAGCACCTTCAGTACATTGATGACATCCTCGTGTGGGGCAACACAGCAGAAGAAGTTTTTGAGAAAGGGAAGAAAATAATCCAAATTCTCCTGAAAGCTGGTTTTGCCATTAAAAAGAGCAATGTCAAAGGACCTGCACAGGAAATCCAGTTCTTGGGGGTAAAATGGCAGGATGGACGTCGCCATATTCCAATGGATGTGATCAATAAAATAACAGCAATGTCTCCGCCAACTAGCAAAAAGGAAACGCAAGCTTTCCTAGGCCTCGTGGGATTCTGGAGAATGCATGTGCCAGGCTATAGTCAGCTTGTGAGTCCTCTATATCGAGTGACTCGAAAGAGAAACTATTTTGAGTGGGGCCCTGAGCAACAACAGGCATTTGAACAAATCAAACAAGAAATAGCTCGTGCAGTAGCCCTTGGGCCTGTCCGTACTGGACCAGCTGTGCAAAATATACTGTACACTGCAGCTGGGGAGCATGGGCTCACCTGGAGCCTTTGGCAGAAAACCCCAGAAGAAACTCGAGGTCGACCTCTGGGCTTCTGGAGTCGGGGCTATCGAGGATCAGAAGCCAATTACACCCCAACTGAAAAAAGAAATACTCACAGCATAGGAGGGTGTTCGAGCTGCTTCAGAAGTTGTAGGTACAGAGGCACAGCTCCTCTTGGCACCGCGGCTACCTGTGTTACATTGGATGTTCAAAGAGAAAATTCCCACTACACACTATGCAACTGATGCTACATGGAGTAAGTGGATAGCATTAATTACACAGTGGGCTCAAATGGGAAAACCCAATTGCCCAGGAATCCTGGAAGAGATTATGGACTGGCCGGAAGGCAGAGATTTCGGAGTGCCAACAGAAGAGGTAACCCGTGCTGAAGAGGCACCACCATACAATGAGTTGCCAGAAGACAGAAAGCAGTATGCGTTGTATACTGACGGATCCTGCCGTGTGATAGGGAGCCATCGGAAATGGAAAGCTGCTGTGTGGAATCCCATACGACGAGTTGTGGAAACCATGGAAGGGGAAGGTGAGTCGAGTCAGTATGCAGAAGTAAAAGCCATAAAACTAGCCCTAGATATCGCCGAAAGAGAAAATTGGCCAGTATTGTATCTTTATACTGACTCATGGATGGTGGCAAATGCTCTGTGGGGGTGGCTGCAGCAATGGAAAGAGAGCAACTGGCAGCGCAGAGGTAAACCTATCTGGGCTGCTACCCTGTGGCAAGATATTGCTGCCCAGGTAGAAAACCTGGATGTTAAAGTACGTCATGTAGATGCCCATATGCCTAAGAATCGTGCTACCGAAGAACATCAGAACAACGAAGAAGTAGATCAAGCTTCAAAAATTGAAATAGCTCAGGTGGACCTGGACTGGGAACGTAACGGTGAGCTGTTTGTAGCTCGATGGGCCCATGAAACATCAGGACATCTGGGGAGGGATGCCACTTACAGATGGGCTCGTGATCGAGGGGTGGACTTGACCACTGAGGCCATCACACAGGTTACCCATGAGTGTGAGACCTGTGCTGCAATCAAGAAAGCCATGAAGGTAAAATCTCCCTGGAACAGGGGGAGATGGCTAGGGTTTCAATATGGTGAGGCCTGGCAAATTGACTATATCGGACCACTCCCAAAAACTCGCCAAGGCAAACGGTACATACTCACCATGGTAGAAGCAACTACTGGGTGGCTGGAAACATACCCTGTAAACCATGCCACGGCCTGAAACACTATCTTGGGCCTGGAAAGACAAGTATTGTGGCGTCATGGTACACCAGAGAGAGTTGAGTCTGACAATGGGAGTCATTTCCGGAACAATCTTGTTACCTCCTGGGCAAAGAGGCATGGTATTGAGTGGGTGTACCACATCCCTTACCACCCACAAGCCTCTGGGAAGGTTGAGAGGTACAATGGACTGTTAAAGACTATGTTACGAGCATTAGGTGCTGGGACGTGGAAACAATGGGACACAAATCTACCAGAAGCCACTTGGCTAGTTAACAATAGGGGGTCTGACAGCCGTACTGGTCCTGCCGAAACCAAACCCCTACACACTGTGAAAGGAGCTAAGGTTCCCGTAGTGCATATAGGAAGGTGGATGGGGAAGGCAGTGTGGGTTGCTCCTGCCTCGGGAAACGGCAAACCCACTCGTGGGATTGTCTTCGCCCAAGGACCAGGGTATACCTGGTGGGTCATGCAAAAGAATGGGGATATCAAGTGTGTGCCTCAAGGAGATTTGACATTGAGAGAAAACTAATCTATAATCTAAGTTATATGTTGTAGGAAGATGCTGTAGGATCAACGACAGGTCAACTTTGCAAGGAGCCGGGCAGTGCAACAAGGACTTGAGCTAAGCTGGTGCTGGTGTCCAGACATCCAACTCCGCCTGCCTTGAGTGGCCACTTTGGCAGATGAAGACCTAATCATCAACAGTTCTTATGAACATTTTCCAAGAAAGACCTATGGAATGAAAAGATACACCTGCCTATTAATCCTGTCCTGTTAAATCCTTGTCCTGTTGAAGGACAAGGAATAATGATGAGAATGCTTGTATGCTAAAGTATGGGGATCTGAGTGTGACACAAATGTTATGGAATAAGGGGTGGAGGTTGTACTGGGTCTGACTGGAACGTTAGCTTTCCCGGCAGCAGCCCATACAGTGCCATACTCTGTACTTGTAGCTGGAACAGCAGTGTTATCACACCAGTGTTGTGTCTACTGCTGAGCAGCAGTGGCACAGCATTGGGCCTTTCTCTAACCCTCCTAGGGGGTGGGCAAAAAGTGAGGAGAGAAACATCACTAGGGCAGCTGACCTAAACCAATCAAAGGGATATTCCATACCATGTGATGTCACACTCAGCAATAAAAGGTGGAAACAGGAAGAAGAGGGGAGGCGTGGGCTCTTGTTGAGAAAACGTCGGTCCTCCTCTCGAACACCGGCTGTGTGCGTTGAGGCCCTGCTTCAAGGACGTGGTCAATCATCGCTCATTTGTGGGAAGTAGAGAGTAATTTCTTTCCTCTGCACTTCCATATAGCCTTCATTTATTTTGTTTGTTTGTTTTCCTCCCTTCTTTTTATTTTTCCTTTTCCCCTCCCTTTTCTCCTTTCCCTTTTTATTTCCCCTTAGTTAAATTGTTTAGTTCATGGTAGTCTTTATTTAATTATTACAATTATTTCCCTTTAATTAAATTATCCTTATCTCAACCTGTGAGTTGTTCTTTGCTTTACTTCTCCCCCTCCTCATCTAAAGGAGGGGGAGTGAGAGAGCGGTTGTGGGGTTTAGCTGCCCAGCACGGTAAAACCACCACAGGCTATCCTTAATGACACTGTGTGGTTTTACTTCACTGTAGACATTTCACCTGAGAGTTCTTTCATTTCCTTCCAGCAAAGGGAGGAAAAAACTCACTGGTTTCCATCATGTCCATTTAAAGAAATATAATGAAGTTATCTTTGATGTTTTTCAGTCTTTAGGAATGTCTCCAGAGTAGTCTGAACTTTAAAAACGTCCGTGAAGAATCAGTGATTTCCTCACTTCGTTCCATTAACATTTTTAATTTTTATTTTTTATTTTTTTTTTTTTCTGAACAGAAAAGATGAAAAAAATTTAAGAGCTTTAAACATACTCACTGAAAATATTTCCACTTGTGTGTCAAACTGGAAAAGCTAGTTTACCCCATACAACTTCTATCTCCCTCGCATCTGTGAGAATAATAAGATATAAGATACATAGGTAGATGTATATAAGATACATAGGTAAATAATATAAGATACATAGGTAAATAATAATAATAATAATAATAATAATAATAATAATAAACAAGACAGAAAAAATCAGGAAATGTCATAATTAAATCTGAATTATTATTTTTTAATCTAAAACAGGAACAAACAAACAAAAAAGACATAAAAACAGCAAGAAGAAAAAACTAGTTGTTGAATTTGAGTGAGGAAGAGCTTGTGAAGGCTGATGTTAAGTGATGAAGGTGTGTTAGATACTGTCAGCCACTGTTTATCAATTTTTAGACAGATAGTAGATATCTTTCTTTTTAATAAAATAAAGTTTATTTAAAATTTATTTGAAGTTTATTTAAAACTCATGAGATTTTTCTAACAAGATAACCTAGC
This sequence comes from Aythya ferina, assembly GCF_964211825.1. Lineage (NCBI taxonomy): Eukaryota > Metazoa > Chordata > Aves > Anseriformes > Anatidae > Aythya > Aythya ferina. The sequence goes on from NC_140296.1 coordinate 40,614,644, forward strand.
TATTCAAGGTTATTACATTTCATATGTATTCTGCTCAAGAGCATTAAATTTTACGGTATCTATATTTTGTGTATTTAATTTACTACAATGACCAACAAATCCCAGAATGAGTATTCCTCAAGACCTAGTCAATAAATGACTACCATTTGTTAAATATATTTCTAAACATTACAGTAAACAAATTCTAAAACTGAGCTTTCTAAATTTGCTTCTGTGCTTTACCTACACATTTTCATAGATCATTGTTCCTGTAAAACAGTCACATTGTTGACCACTATGTAATGAGTTTATTTCCTCATGAGTGGAAAAATTGGTAAAATTCCTCTTTCTGTCCCGGAAGAGCAAAAGAACAACTTCATTTGGTTTCTTTTTAAAAGACAGAGTTTAATGATGTGTTTAACAACTTGTTTAAGGGCTTACGGGATAAGCAGCCAGGACACAGTCCCAATTTTGCCTATTTTTATTTTGAGCCATCTGCACAGATCATCTAGGGTTATTCCTCAAAGGGATCAAGCTGCAAGTCTGGATAATCACAGAGGAAAGGAAAGTGGGACTTGCTTCCCTCTGTAGATGCATTAAGTAACATCAAGATCTACGCTATTTCTTTAAAATGAAGTACAGTTAACCTATACACATTTAACAAAAGAGGTGATTTGGAAACAGGCACAATAATCTCTAAGTTTCAAGTTCAATTTAATGAAAATATAGCAACTGTCAATATATGAGGTATCTTGCATACCTCTATATTATCAACTGTATTCATTCCTAACAATGGAAAAGCACAGACTGCACTCATCAGGAAAAGCAATTACTCAACTTTTTAATTTTGATCCTCATAAAAAATATATATATATATATATATATATTTTAATTACTTGCAGGATTGTATGTGAAATCAACAGCTTACACTACCTTGAAAAAGGACCAAATGACTTAAATGATGATTTTCTTTTATAATGTATTTACATAAGTAAATATCACAGAATCACAGAATTTCTAGGTTGGAAGAGACCTCAAGATCATCGAGTCCAACCTCTGACCTAACGCTAGCAGTCCCCACTAAACCATATCCCTAAGCTCTACATCTAAACGTCTTTTGAAGACTTCCAGGGATGGTGACTCCACCACTTCCCTGGGCAGACCGTTCCAATGCCTACCAACCCTTTCAGTAAAGAAGTTCTTCCTAACATCTAACCTAAAACTCCCCTGGCTCAACTTAAGCCCATTCCCCCTCGTCCTGTCACCAGGCACGTGGGAGAACAGGCCAACCCCCACCTCGCTACAGCCTCCCTTGAGGTATCTATAGAGAGCGATAAGGTCGCCCCTGAGCCTCCTCTTCTCCAGGCTGAACAAACCCAGCTCCCTCAGCCGCTCCTCGTAGGACTTGTTCTCCAGGCCCCTCACCAGCTTCGTTGCCCTTCTCTGGACCCACTCAAGCACCTCGATGTCCTTCTTGTAGCGAGGGGCCCAAAACTGAACACAGTACTCAAGGTGCGGCCTCACCAGAGCTGAGTACAGGGGGACGATCACTTCCCTAGCCCTGCTGGTCACACTGTTTCTGATACAAGCCAGGATGCCATTGGCTTTCTTGACCACCTGAGCACACTGCTGGCTAATACTCAGCCGACTATCCACCATCACTCCCAGGTCCTTCTCTGCCTGGCAGCTCTCCAACCACTCATCTCCCAGCCTGTAGCTCTGCTTGGGGTTATTGCGCCCCAGGTGCAGGACCCGGCACTTGGCCTTGTTAAACTTCATGCAGTTGACCTCAGCCCATTGGTGCAGCCTATCCAGATCCTCCTGCAGAGCTTTCCTACCCTCAAGCAGATCAACACACGCACCTAACTTGGTGTCATCTGCAAACTTACTGAGGGTGCACTCAATGCCCTCGTCCAGATCATCGATGAAGATATTAAAGAGGACCGGCCCCAGCACCGAGCCCTGGGGAACACCACTGGTGACTGGCCTCCAACTGGACTTGGCTCCATTCACCACGACTCTTTGGGCCCGGCTATCCAGCCAGTTTCTAACCCAACGAAGCGTGCGCCAGTCCAAGCCAAGAGCAGCCAGTTTCTTGAGAAGAATGCTGTGGGAGACGGTGTCAAAAGCTTTGCTGAAGTCAACGTAGACCACATCCACAGCCTTTCCCTCGTCCACCCAACGCGTCACTTTGTCATAGAAGGAGATCAGGTTCGTCAAGCAGGACCTGCCTTTCATAAACCCATGCTGACTGGGCCTGATCACCTGCTTGTCCTGCAAGCGCTGCGTGATGACTCTCAGGAGGATCTGCTCCATGAGCTTCCCTGGCACTGAGGTCAAACTGACAGGCCTGTAGTTCCCCGGGTCTGCCCTCCAGCCCTTCTTGTAGATGGGCATCACATTTGCTAGCCGCCAGTCAACTGGGACATCCCCTGATCGCCAGGACTGCTGATAAATGATGGATAGTGGCTTGGCCAGCTCCTCTGCCAGTTCCCTCAGTACCCTTGGGTGGATCCCATCCGGCCCCATTGACTTGTGCACATCCAAGTGCCGTAGCAGGTCACCAACCAGTTCTTCATGGATAATGAGGGCCACATCCTGCTCCCCATCCCCTTCCACCAGCTCAGGGTACTGAGTATCCAGAGAACAACCGGTATTGCCGCTAAAGACTGAGGCAAAGCAGGCATTGAGCACCTCCGCCTTTTCCTCATCTCTTGTCACTAAGTTTCCCCCCGCATCCAGTAAAGGATGGAGATTCTCCTTAGTCCTCCTTTTTGTGTTGATGTATTTATAGAAACGTTTTTTGTTATCTTTAACGGCAGTAGCCAGATTGAGCTCCAGATGAGCTTTGACCTTTCTAATTTTGTCCCTGCACAGCCTCGCTACATCCTTAAAGTCCTCCCTAGTGGCCTGCCCACTTTTCCAAAGCTTATAAACCCTCTTTTTTCTCCTAAGATCAAGCCACATTTCTCTGTTGAGCCAGGCTGGTCTTCTTCCCCGCCAGCTCGTCTTTGGGCACGTGGGGACAGACCGTTCCTGCACCATTAAGATTTCCCTCTTGAAGAGCGCCCAGCCTTCCTGGACCCCTCTGCCCTTCAGAACCGCCTCCCAAGGGACTCCACCAACTAGTATCCTGAGCAGCTCAAAGTCAGCCCTCCGAAAGTCCAATACAGCAGTTTTACTGGTCCCCTTCCTGGCCTCGCCAAGAATAGTGAACTCCACCATTTCGTGGTCACTCTGCCCAAGACAGCTCCCGACAATCACATCCTCCACCAGTCCTTCTCTGTTTGTGAAGAGAAGGTCTAGCGGGGCACCACCCCTGGTAGGTTCACTAACCAGCTGCGTCAGGAAGCTATCTTCCACACTCTCCAGAAACCTCCTAGACTGCTTTCTCAGGGCTGTGTTGTGCTTCCAGGATATGTCAGGGAAGTTGAAGTCCCCCACGAGTACAAGAGCTGATGATTTCGCAACTTCTGTCAGCTGCCTGTAGAATTCCTCATCCGTCTCCTTATCCTGGTTCGGCGGTCTATAGCAGACCCCGACCAGGACACTAGCCTTGTTGTCCCTGCCTATCCTAACCCAAAGGGACTCGACCTTGTCATTCCCAGCCTCGAGTTCTACAACCTCAAAAGACTCTCTAATATAGAGAGCCACACCACCACCCCTTCTGTGCTGCCTGTCCCTTCTAAAGAGCCTATAGCCAGGCATTGCAGTACTCCAGTCACGAGACTGGTCCCACCACGTCTCCGTGATGGCAACCAAGTCGTAGCCTGCCTGCTGCATGATGGCTTCCAGCTCCTCCTGTTTGTTACCCATGCTGCGTGCATTGGTGTAGATGCACTTCAGCTGGGCCATTGCCTTATCCTCCAGCCTTGCCATTGTTCCCCCTGGCACAGCCCCAACAGTCCTAGCTTCAGCCCCATCCCCCTTCCTACCTAGTTTAAAGCCCTCTCAATGAGCCCTGCCAGCTCCTGGCCCAGGATCCTTTTTCCCCTAAAAGATAGGGACCCGTTTGTGGCCATCAGGCCAGGTGCTGAATAACGTGCTCCATGATCAAAAAACCCAAGATTTCTGCATCGGCACCAGCCCCGGAGCCACGTGTTTAACAGGTGGGCTTTCTGTGTCCTCTCTGAACCCCTCCCTGCCACCGTAGGGATGGATGAAAACACCACCTGCACTCCCGCTCCATCCACTAACCGACCCAGTCCCCTAAAGTCTCTTTTGATAGCCTTGAGGCTTCTCTCTTCGATGTTGTCACTGCCCGCCTGGACTATCAAAAGAGGGTAATAGTCAGAGGGGCGTACCAGGTTGGGAAGCTTCCTGACAACGTCCCTGACCCTGGCCCCAGGGAGGCAGCAGACTTCCCTACGGGTAGGGTCAGGCCGACAAATAGGGCCCTCTGTTCCCCTAAGAATCGAGTCTCCAACAACAATAACCCTCCTGTCTTTCTTGGTGGAGGCAGTCCTGAGGTGTGGAGTCGACCTCCTCGCCCTAGGCATCCTCCTGGGAACACTTGCTACCTCTTCCTCAGCTACTGGTCTGTCGAGCTCCAGGGCCTCAAACCTGTTGTGTAAGGGCACCTGGGAATGCGGGGCCAGAAGGGGAGGGCATCGCCTGCAATGTCGAGCAGGGACCTGTTTCCATTCCTCCTCAGCTCCCAAATCCCCTTCCTCTGCCCGACGGCTACAGGGCAGGGGGTCCACCCCCATTTGAGGAGTCTCACCTCAGTACCTCCCCTTGAGGCCCTGCAGGGAGTTACTCCAGAAGTCTATCTCTCGCTCACACTCCTTGATGGCCCTCAACCTCTCCACCTCCTCCTTGAGCTCCGCCACCATGCGGACCAGGTCATCCACCTGCTCGCACTTCACGCACACAGTTTCTCTGCCTCCCGCCGATGGCAGCAACAGGCTCAGACACTCCTTGCATCCGGTGACCTGAACTGCGGCATTTTTTAACGGGTAGTCGGTCTGGGTGTGTACCAACTTCCTGGAGAGCGCACCGTGCCTGGTGGAGACCATTATCACCTAGCTACGGCTGTTGTTACAGGAGGTGTTCGTGTGGGCAGGGGGAGCGCTCTGCCCTTCCTGCGCGCCCTGCCTGCGCTAACTGCCGCGCCACTCCCTTCTGCTGCGCCACGTCCTGTTTGCCCACCCTGTTCGCCGCGCTCCTGGTCGCTCGCGCTCCCTAGGGGCAGCTTTTGAACGGCTGGGGAGGGGGCGCTGCTGGCTCCACCTTCGCCTTGTCAGCCTCCCTCACGAGGGCTGCCGGGTCCTGGCGGCTCCCTCAAGTAGGCTCGATGCCGGAAAAATTAGCCCTGCCTGGCCCGATCCCCCGCTCCGCTGCAGAACTTGTCTGCCCCGGAGCCGATCGCCTCGGCAAATGGATAAATAAAACATATCTCTATCTTGGAGAGGTCTTCTTTGTTGTAGTCATTTTCTTTGGAACTTTATTTTTACTAACAGGCTGACAAAATGACAATATTATTGTGGAAAAACTTTTCCCCTTCTTTTTTTCCTCAGTGTTGTGAATGCTTTCCTTGTCAATCATCTATAGAGCATCATCTCCCTGTATCCCTTCAGGTTCTCCAGTATTTGAACTCAGAAAAATCACTTTATTTCAATATTTCTTCCTTAGAAATTTCCAGTTGTCCCCTTCTAATTCTGCCTATTCAGCTAATCATCCCTTCAAGTCAATGATTCCTTTTTCTTTCTCTCAGTTCTCCAGGTTTTCCATTGCTGTTCTTCCAAAACAGGTCCTCAGATAATTCCTTACATTTCAAGCTGCATCAGTCCTTTCTTTAACTATAACTTGCTTCTCCAATAACTTGTTTCTCGACTCTTTTTTATATCACCTTTTTTTTTTTCTCCCCACACTTTGTTGTTCCTTGTTCTTTCAGACAACTGAACCTCCTCATCTACTAAAGTCTCAAACTGAAAGGTCTGAGCTAATATTTCTTCTCAGATCCAGGGATAACAAATGATAATCAAAGTCATGTTTATTGTTTAATAAAAGTTATTGTCAGACTTCAGATTTTGCATAGTTATGGAAGCAAGAGTCTCTGATAGAGAAAAACTCCATTACTAAAATCAAGCTGTGGAAGAAAAATTAATGTAAACATAAGAAAGTTTTAAAAGAAAAAAACACATTAGTGTGTACTGAAGTCAGATACAATTTTTGAACATCTGCATATGTGAATTAATGGGAAGAATGTCAAGAAAGATAGTTTGTGTTTATAACAATATACATTAGTGGAACTTGGGCCAAGTGTTAATTACTTTTCCCTACTTATTTTTTCTGGGCTTATTAAATAATTACAGTATGAGTTCTTTAAAAACATAACATAACAAAACAAAAAGTATGGGAGCCAATAATGGTTTGCATGAATGACAGTAAAAATGAATCACAGTAAAAAAAAATAATAAAAAAATAGACTGAGCAAATCAAATGCTGGCTTAAAAATCCTCAAAAAATGAACACTATTGAGACAGCTAAGTTTAGAAAAATATTGAGCATCTTCTAGCTTTCATTTATCAAGTGGCATATAATTTTGAGTTGTAGATTTAAAAATCTAGAAAGATAAATCATCTTTATTTTAAATTTTATCAGGGTTTTTAATGTGCTCCAAGCACAGCAAAGGTGTTGTTTAAAATAGAAATATATAAATCAAATGTAACAAACTGCTTGCTTCAGCTGTTTGAGCTCAAAGGTGGTTTAGTTCATGCTTATTTTGGAAAAGAATATCAGATGAAGAAGTAAATTGATAAAACTTCCAAAGAAGGTTCAAAAGAAAAGTTTCCAAATTTTATTATTTTTTTTTTCTCAAAATAAATTTGGATTTGTCTTGAAATATTTTTTGTTTGTTTGTTTGTTTGTTTTATTGCTAGATGCCATTTTCTGAAAGAAAAAGTATATACATATATGTACATGAATATATTAGTATATATGTTGTATACAGACACACAAAACAAATTGCTTGGGTTATTAGAAATGTGATATATAACTCCTGAAATGGCTTTCTTTGCAACTCATTTCCTTAAGTGTTGGATGGAGTCCTGCAAACAATCCTTCATAGAAAAAGAATATCTACTACTAACCTACAGGAGATTTGGTTCTTTTATCCTGACAATCTGTTGATATTGTCAGGATAATATCAACAGACTATCACTGAAATATCACTTTCAGACTATCTCTGAAATATCAAAGTGATTTTTTTTAATATCCTTTAAATATGATGTTTAATTCAGTTGCAAGTTTTGCATTATGAAACCAGTTATTTAGTATTTAAAATTTTCTGTGATTGCAGGTAAATCTGTTAAAAGGTCTTGTGCTTTTCCACTCTTTGTATCAAACCAGGCTACTGATATAGAAAGTAGTCCCTTTGTTTGGTATCAGATGAGTTGGCAATGGGCAGACTTCTGAAATCTGGAGAGGAACTATTAAATTTGTACTGTTAAAAAATGTACATTCTATATGTAGACCATGAGAAATTCCACTGCAAACAAAGACTCCTTTCAAAACAGAGTGTTAACCCTTAAGTTAATTAGGGCTTATTTCTGCTGGTATGCTTTTAAAACTGAGGTGTAATTCTTAAACTAAATTCTTTGTAGTTTAACATCATCCTCAAATAGTTAACATATATAAGCCACAACTGTGAAAGCCTGGATATCCATCACTACAAAAGAAAGACTAATAATCATTTATAAAGCGCTGTAGGCTATTTTATCTGATATCAGGTTGGTACAGAATTTATTTTCATGTTCATATGCTTCAAAGGTGCTTGTGTGTGTGTCCTGAGGTGTAAATCCCATTTTTAGGGATATAATACTGAATGATTTTATGAAGAACCAAACAATAACATTTAATTAATTAATTAATTAAATCCAATCAACATAATCAAATCTCTTATAACCTCCACTAAAATAAGTAATATACTTTAAGTATAGTTAGACTAGTTGTATAGCTGTACAAATTATTTCATCTATAAGAATGAATTTATTTCAGTATCTGCTGAAATAAGGGCAGAAGCATTTTATTTTGTTTAGTTGGCTCTTATTAAAGAAGCTTCTGTGAATGCCTGTCTAAGTAGTGGTAATGAAAGTGCCTTTATCACACAGTCTTGACCATCATGTCTATCTTGTCCACCTTATTCCAAGTCAAAGCTACTTAACTACATATGTTTTATTTCAAACTTCTGAGATTTATTTATTTAAAAAAAAAAAGAAAGATATTTTTCTGACCGTAAATATGCAATTTATCCCAAAATACAGAACAACTTTTTATGATCATTTTCTAATCTGCATTTGTGAAATGCTTAAAAGAAAATAAAAATAAAAGGTATCATCAAATTTTAGACATAAAAATGAATACTCAACAAATTAAATGGATGACAGACAAAATTATCCTAAAGGATGCATCCTTTCAGCTACTTAGAATTTCTTTAAATACTCCAAGATTATGATAAACTGACTGATCTTCCATTTCAAAATATAGCCAAACATATTCTGATTTTGCTGCTGACAGCTTTGTGTCCTGCGAGTAATGGGAAAAAAATAATAACAACAACAAAAACACAACTGTAGTCTTGCAAAATGTTGTGCCTTATGATTTACTACTCATAAGAAAGTCTCACAGGGTACCCAAGCTATGTTATGACATCTCTTGTCATCTTGGGCTGCAGAACCTCCTGGGAGGAAGAATGTGGAAATAGTGACACCCTGTAATGTCAGTGATTCATTATGGTTTCTTGTGGTCATGAACAACTATAAATGTTGGGAAGTCTGGCTTGTCCCAAAGAAGCCCAAGATGTATAAGTTTGGTGCTGGGTGATTATGTTTTGTTGGGTAATCTTAGTGTAAAGCATAGGTAAGTGAGTTAAAAATATTATCAAAATGTGAACTATTTGGCTATTTACAGATCTCATTTTACCTTGAACTTTCATGCCCTTAACAGTTTGTTTTTTATTCTTTTTACTTTTTTTTTTTTTTTTTCTGGTTACAGTCATTTTCTTTTACTTATTTTCATTAGTAATATTTCCCACCTAATTGTTCAGAAGACAAATTTAAATAATTATTAATTGTGTTGGGTCTGTCTGAGCTGGAGTCACCTTTTCCCTGCAGCAGCCCACACAGTGCTGTACTCTGCACTCGTAGCTGGAACAGCACTGATAACACTCAAGTGTTGTGTCTATTGCTGCATAGTGCTGGCACAGCATCAGGACTCCTTCCAAGCCCCCAAGAGCCAGCAGGCTGGGGGTGGGCAAGTGATGGGGAGGGGACATTGCTGGGGCAGCTGACCTAAACCAACCAAAGGGATATTCCATAACACCTGATGTCACACTCAGCAATAAAAGGGGGGGCTCTCGTGGGGGAGGGGGCTGTTCCTCCTGAACAACCACTACGCGTTTGAGGCCCTGCTTCCCAGGACGTGGCCGAACACCGCTCGCTGATGGGAAGTAGAGAATAATTTTTCCTCTCTCTGTGCTTCCGCGCGGACTGATTGCTTCTTTTGTCTCTGTTTTTTTCCTCCCATTCCCTTTCCCTCTAATTAAACCTTTCTTATCTCAAACCTCGAGTTCTCTGTGTTGTATTTTCTCCCCCTTCTTCTCTGAGGAGAGGGGGAGTGAGAGAGCGGTTGTGGTGGAGCTCGGCTGCCCACCTGAGTAAAACCACCACATTAATACACACAGATAAACAACATTAAGATATATAGCTGTTAATTTCACTTTCTGCTATATTGGAGTTTCAAAACATTTTTGTTAGTAATTTATATGTTGTGGTGTTTTTCTGAAAAAAATACTTTAATATAACATATCAAATAAAATAAAAGTTAAAGTTAAAAAATCAGTTCATAATAGTATTCAAATATGTATAGTTTAATTAAAAAAAAAAATCTTTGCTAGAATGGTTGTTCTTTTAGGGTTACTAGTTTAAAACTGGAAATTGCATCTTTTAATTACATTCTCTGTTATCGAACATACTGTGGTGGGTGTAGATGCCCAAGTGGTGTCAGCAGGGTCTGCAACACGATCTCTGTGAGGAGAAACCTGGTCTGCCCCTTGCCGCACACTGCTGGTCCCAGCTCGCACCAGTGGCCCCACCGCTGAGTATAATGGCACAGCAGGCAAGATGGTGGAACCTTTAGAAATGTGTATTTAAGAAAGGGCAAGAACACTGGACAAGTGAGGAGTGAGGAAAAAACATGTAAGAAACAATTCTGTGAACATTAATGCCAGAAAAGGATGGGGAGGAGGTACAACAGGTGATGGAGCAGAAAAAGCCCTGAATATGGTGAAGACCATGGTGGAGCTGAGAAAAAGTGTGAGAATGAGGGAGGAGGAGAATGGTTATAGAGTGACTGTAATCCTAAAATTTACTTTTACAGGTATTAATTGCACTGGTTTACGTCATAATATATAAAATATCCCATATGTTTCTTTCATCATTCATCTAAAAGGAAATAATGAAATGCTATCCAATCCATACTTTTTTTTTTTTTTTTTTTTGCTTAAATAGAACAGTAGATTTGTCAGTATGTAGACATGTTATAACCTAAAAAATATACTTGCAATCCTGATTTCCCCAAAAATAAATTAAAAACAAACAAACAAACAAACAAAAATACCACTGAAATTAACAGAGAAAACCTGTTTTTTTTTTCTTTCTCTCATAGAAGCTTTACCAGACATTTGGACATATAAACGTGAGGCTCCTGCCTGAGTGAAACATGTGACTGTATGCCATATTGCAAGTGAAGGTGAGACACAGGCATCAGAACAATGAGTTTTATTAGACTGGAACCAAAGCGCTCTCTGTATTTCAGAGGTGAGCTGAAACCTGTAATCAGAGGTCAATGAACAAAATAGAAAAGCCCACAATGAAAAAATTATGAAGCAAGAAATAAGAACACAAATAGTATTGTACTTTATAAACTTTATAATATTTAAAGTTTTGTAATACTGTTAGTGAAAACTTTGGCATTGGTAAGTATAGCCTATTACTTCACTTTCAATATGCCATGCTATCCCTACCTGCTCCAAGACAACAAGGAAAAACAAACATAGTATTTAGTGCAGGCAGAGCATTATATTTTGCTGTATACGTTGTCTGCAGTATTGCAATATTGATTTTAATTCTTTTGCAGTTTTTCATTTTCAGTGTTTTGCTAAGTTTAAGGTTTAATAGGTACTGAAATATGGTCCTTTCTATGAAAATGACAAAACTTCTTAAGATATCTGTTAAATCTCTATGATAAAATTTACATGAGTTTATATAATTTTACATAATATAAATAACAAGAGTCTGGCTGAAATTTAATCTATGAAACCCAAACATCATAAATCATCAAAGTTTCTTCTGTGATGAAGTGTAACCTGGGAAAATTTATGTAATGTGATTGTCAAATTTTAAATGTGTGTCAATATATTTCTCTTCAAAATAATTATGTACACACAAATTTAATAAACTGGCTACTGACAAAAATTTAAAATCACAGACAGCAGATAGCAATCATGTAATAAGACAAACCTCACTGCCTAATCTTTCTCAAATTTAATATTTTATTAAATTTGAGACCGGCCTGGCTCAACAGAGAATTGTGGCTTGATCTTAGGAGGAAAAAGAGGGTTTATAAGCTTTGGAAAAGTGGGCAGGCCACTAAGGAGGACTTTAAAGAAGTAGCGAGGCTGTGCAGGGACAAAATTAGGAAGGCCAAAGCTCATCTGGAGCTCAATCTGGCTACTGCCGTTAAAGATAACAAAAAACGTTTCTATAAATACATCAACACAAAAAGGAGGACTAAGGAGAATCTCCATCCTTTACTGGATGCGGGGGGAAACTTAGTGACAAGAGATGAGGAAAAGGCGGAGGTGCTCAATGCCTTCTTTGCCTCAGTCTTTAGCGGCAATACCGGATGTTCTCTGGATACTCAGTACCCTGAGCTGGTGGAAGGGGATGGGGAGCAGGATGTGGCCCTCATTATCCATGAAGAACTGGTTGGTGACCTGCTACGGCACTTAGATGTGCACAAGTCGATGGGGCCGGATGGGATCCACCCAAGGGTACTGAGGGAACTGGCAGAGGAGCTGGCCAAGCCACTATCCATCATTTATCAACAGTCCTGGCTATCGGGGGAGGTCCCAATCGACTGGCGGCTAGCAAACGTGACGCCCATCTACAAGAAGGGCCGGAGGACAGACCCGGGAAACTACAGGCCTGTCAGTTTGACCTCAGTGCCAGGAAAGCTCATGGAGCAGATCCTCCTGAGAGTCATCATGCAGCACTTGAAGGGGAAGCAGGTGATCAGGCCCAGGCAGCATGGCTTTATGAAAGGCAGGTCATGCCTGACGAACCTGATCTCCTTCTTTGACAGAGTGACGCGCTGGGTGGATGAGGGAAAGGCTGTGGATGTGGTCTACCTTGACTTCAGCAAGGCTTTTGACACCGTCTCCCACAGCATTCTCCTCAAGAAACTGGCTGCTCTTGGCTTGGACTGGCGCACGCTTCGTTGGGTTAGAAACTGGCTGGATAGCCGGGCCCAAAGAGTCGTGGTGAATGGAGCCAAGTCCAGTTGGAGGCCAGTCACTAGTGGCGTCCCCCAGGGCTCGGTGCTGGGGCCGGTCCTCTTTAATATCTTCATCGATGATCTGGACGAGGGCATCGAGTGCACCCTCAGTAAGTTTGCAGATGACACCAAGTTAGGTGCGTGTGTCGATCTGCTTAAGGGTAGGAAAGCTCTGCAGGAGGATCTGGATAGGCTGCACCGATGGGCTGAGGTCAACTGCATGAAGTTTAACAAGGCCAAGTGCCGGGTCCTGCACCTGGGGCGCAATAACCCCAAGCAGAGCTACAGGCTGGGAGAGGAATGGTTGGAAAGCTGCCAGGCAGAGAAGGACCTGGGAGTGATGGTGGATAGTCGGCTGAATATGAGCCAGCAGTGTGCTCAGGTGGCCAAGAAAGCCAACGGCATCCTGGCTTGTATCAGGAACAGCGTGACCAGCAGGGCTAGGGAGGTGATTGTCCCCCTGTACTCAGCTCTGGTGAGGCCGCACCTCGAGTACTGTGTTCAGTTTTGGGCCCCTCGCTACAAGAAGGACATCGAGGTGCTTGAGCGGGTGCAGAGAAGGGCGACAAAGCTGGTGAGGGGCCTGGAGAACAAGTCCTACGAGGAGCGGCTGAGGGAGCTGGGCTTGTTCAGCCTGGAGAAGAGGAGGCTCAGGGGTGACCTTATCGCTCTCTATAGGTACCTCAAGGGAGGCTTTAGCGAGGTGGGGGTTGGCCTGTTCTCCCACGTGCCTGGTGACAGGACGAGGGGGAATGGGCTTAAGTTGAGCCAGGGGAGTTTTAGGTTAGATGTTAGGAAGAACTTCTTTACTGAAAGGGTTGTGAGGCATTGGAACAGGCTGCCCAGGGAAGTGGTGGAGTCACCATCCCTGGAAGTCTTCAAAAGACGTTTAGATGTAGAGCTTAGGGATATGGTTTAGTGGAGGGCTGTTAGCGTTAGGTTGGAGGTTGGACTCGATTACCTTGAGGTCTCTTCCAACCTAGAAAATTCTGTGATTCTGTGATTGGCTACCTGGCTTTGGTCCCATGCTGCTCTTATTCACAAGCTTAGGAAATATTTTGGATTGTAACTGCAATAATTTTGTTGCTAAGTGAACAGACAAAAAGCCTTCCTTAGTCTTACTGAGGTTGGATAAAGCTTAATATTGAACTATATTTCTTGTCAAGAGTGTGCCTCTTGTTATTGAAAGCACATAGTGTGATATTTGTTGTTTTTTTGTTTTTTTGTTTTTTTTTTTTTTTTCAGCCAACATTAAGACAAATTAACATTCTAAACTTCAGTAACTATGAAGATAGAAATGATGCCATAGCATAAATAAATAAATAAATAAAGTTCAGGCAAAGCTGAGGGAATAAGAAATTACGGGAAAAAAAAAAAAAAAATTAATATAACTAGCCAAATGCTTCTGAGCACAGTATCATAAAGAGCAAATAGTTAACCCTAAAATTAGAAACAAATGGGAATCAGAAAACATGTATTCAACTCTTGTCTGTTTAACAGCAAAGAATATTATAAATTGTGTGACATGGTGACAGCTCTCTCTCTTTAAAAACAAACAAACCAACAAATAATCAATTCCTGAATATTTATGTGTATTTTTACTTGTTTTTTTGATATGTCAGCATATGTCAACCATTAAATGTAAGATATACTGAAAAACAAAATAAACATAAAACACTACTTAATCATCACTACATTTTGCAATATGCAATTGTAGTGGGTTTACATGGCAAGGTTTTGGTAGCAGGGAGCCATAGGGGTGGTTTCTGTGAGAAGGATCTAGAAGCTGCCCCATGTTTGGGAAGGGCCCCATTGTTTTCCAGAGCTGAGCCAATAAGCGATGTTGTTTTGCGCCTCTGTGAGAGCATATTTAAGACAGAGAAAAAATGCTGCGCCAGACAGCAGCTGGGAGTGAGAGAACAGCCTTGCAGGTGCCAAGGTCAGTGTAGAGGGAGGGGGAGAGGTGCTCCAGGCGCCGGAGCAGAAGTCCCCTGCGGCATGTGGTGAGGCCCATGGTGAAGCAGGATGTCCCCCTGCAGCCCGTGGAGTACCACGGTGGAACAGGGTTCCATGCTGCAGCCCATGGAGGAGACCACGGTGGAGCAGGTGGCCCTGCACCGACGGAGGCTGCCGCCTGTGGAAGACCCCTGCCGGAGCAGATTCCGGGCCGGACCTGTAGCCCGTGGAGAGGAGCCCACACAGGAGCAGGTGACCTGGCAGGAGATGCTGCCCGTAAGGGAGCCAGGTTGGAGCAGTTTTCTCCTGAGGGATGGACCCCGTGGTACGGACCCATATCTGGAGCAGTTCTGGATGAGCTGCTGCCTGTGGGAAGCCCACGCCGGATCAGTTCATCAAGGACTGCATCCCGTGGGAGGGACCCCACAGCACAGGGGATGAGAGTGACCAGAAGGAGCGGCAGAGAAGAAGTGCTGTAGACTGACCATAACCCCCATTCCCCCGTTCCCCTGCGCCGCTCGGGGGGAGGAGGTGAAAGAGGGTGGATGGGGGGGAAGGTGCTTTTGTTTTTTTTTTTCCTTTGTTTTCTCACTTCTCTCGCTTGTTAGTAATAGGCAATAAATCTTACTATCTCCTTATGCCGAGTCTGTTTTGCCCGTTACAATAATTATTGTGTGATTTTCTCATCCTTATCTCAATCCTTGAGCCCTTTTCACATATTTTCTCCCCATTCCTCTTTGAGGAGGGGGAGTGAGAGAGCGGCTGTGGTGGAGCTCGGCTGCCCACTTGAGTGGAACCACGACAGCAATATGCAAAATTTAACCAAAACACTAAGATTACACATATCCATATTACTCTCATAAGTATGAGGCACATTTTAATTATCTAAAGTATTCAAAGTACTGCAATATATTTGGCTGTCTTCTATAAATGGTGTAACAAATTATTTATTACTTGATATTGAGATGCAAATTAACAGTATTTTTTATGGGCAGCTGTGAAAGCAATATAGTAAAGGATGTCTTTCAGGAGCATACATGAAATAACTTAGCCATTTAATCAAATTTCCTTTGTGTGTGTGTGTGTCTTTCCTAACAAAGAGCCCAATGACCAAGTTATTGGGAAACCAGTCTAACGAACAAAATTTTCTGTCCCATAATCATTTCTTTAGATCTAGACTCCACTGTATTTTAAAATGACTTATGTCAAGGCCCCTGAGATTTCTGTTGTTAGAATAGTAACTTGCTTTTGCGTGGAATTACTATCAACTGCTGTGTAGTCTGTGAGTTAAGGAGGTAATAATAGAGAAACATTCACATGGTCCATTTAGTGGATAAGTTTGCATAAAGTCCATCTGATTATGTGTAAGTGGATATTAGAAAAGGATTTCAAATAAGAGAGCTACAAATCCCCAAGCTACCCACTGCTCAGTCATTTTATAGGAACTGTGGTTTCATGTGCATTGGATACATCATTGACAGTGAATTCTAGACAATAATAAATAGACATTTATGCAGGCCATCTTCAAACTGTACAGTTCAAGTGCCAAAGAAGTCTTTCTTTTTAAGTCGGAAATATTAAAAGCAAAAGGAAGAAATGACTGATAATTGTTATTGATAACAGCACACTCCCCTTGGGCTTTGCAGAACAGAAATGTTAAGCCTCGGCAGATTTCATGAGTCATTATGAAGTTCTGAAGACAGATATGTTTTTTTATTAGAACTGAATGCAGTAATTTATCAGCATAAAGCTTTGAGTTTGCATAGATCCTTGAACTACAGCACAGAGAAATGAAAAAAAATCAACAACTTTTTCATGTCGGGGGCAATTTCAGAACACATAGTTTGTGACATATTAAGACACAAAGGCCTGAATTCTTTAAAGTTTGCTTATTCATTAATTCATTCTGTTTCAAGATCTTTCATCCCTACTGTGATCCAAAGGCTATTCAAGATCAGAGAGATGTCCCAGTAGAGCAGTAAGAAATCCTGTGGTGCTAAAAAGTCTTTGAGGTAGATCCTATTATTGAAAACATGATAGCTGACATCACAGGGTGGAAAAAAAAAAAAAAAAAAAAAAAAAGACATAGGTCATGTTTACAACTTCACAACTGTAAAATATTGTTTAGACCTTACTGATTAAGGGTGGCAGAAGATTGGCATTGCACTTTCAAAACTTTTATGCTGTACAGACATTGAAATTTGCAGACACAATGACTGTGACTATAATTTTCTTGTTTTAATTTGCAAAAGTTGTCCATTTTTTGTGGAAAACTTGTGAATAATTATTTATGGGCAGCTGGAACCATCTTTATCTTCTTACAGTAAAATATATACTACTCTTTTGTACACATTTCTTCTTTCTAGTATCTCTAAGGAAAAATAAACTAGTGATGACTTCAGTTAGAAGAATATAAATTCAGATTCACACTTGAGACTTGCTATGGCATAAGCAGAAGCTACTTCTTTTGTGATAGAGACAACAGAACCTAAAATAATTTTGAATTTTAATTTGGTTCAAATAAGGCATGATGTCTTGGAACATGGAAAGATGAAAATGCCTTTATTTTTGCTTGCTTCATTTTTGTTTCTTTGATTGTTTGTTTTTGCCATTATACTTTAGACAAAGGGGTTTATATAATATTTTTTTTTTCTTGATGGCTACAGTGTTAGGAGGGGTTTGTATCAGCTGTATCTACTTAGTCTTTGAATTTTCTTTATACTTCAATAATTTCATTCATGACAATTCAGAATAGGGTGGGAATATGTAAATAATTGATTTTTATTTAAAAAAAAATCATAAAAAAAAGTCATTAAAGACCTAAGTGCCCTGACAATAATCGATTAGATTACTGTTTCTTAAAAAGATTGAAAATTTCTTTAGAATGTGAAAACATAAAATTCAACTCTTCATTATTATTATGAAAGTCACTCAGGAATCTTTTTAATATTTTCAGCAAAAAAATATCCGTAGTCCACTAGAAATATTCAAGCTTCAAACTTCAGCATGTGAAGAATTCCATATGTTGTTATTGGAATACTGCATTCCTGAAAAACTGGATTAATTGGGGAGAAATAGTAATTATCCTTTTAAGTTCAGACCACTGATTGATCTTATATTGCAAAGTAAGAGGAGGGAAGGGAAGGGAAGGGAAGGGAAGGGAAGGGAAGGGAAGGGAAGGGAAGGGAAGGGAAGGGAAGGGAAGGGAAGGGAAGGGAAGGGAAGGGAAGGGAAGGGAAGGGAAGGGAAGGGAAGGGAAGGGAAGGGAAGGGAAGGGAAGGGAAGGGAAGGGAAGGGAAGGGAAGGGAAGGGAAGGGAAGGGAAGGGAAGGGAAGGGAAGGGAAGGGAAGGGAAGGGAAGGGAAGGGAAGGGAAGGGAAGGGAAGGGAAGGGAAGGGAAGGGAAGGGAAGGGAAGGGAAGGGAAGGGAAGGGAAGGGAAGGGAAGGGAAGGGAAGGGAAGGGAAGGGATCTACATGATTCATTTGCACATACCACATGCCAGTGTAATACCATTTTATATGGCCTAGGTATTCCAGAAGTTTCTGGATGTCAACCTGTAATGGTGTAGATCTTCCAGTGCCATATCCGTCAGCACTCTGCAGGTTTCTCTGGCAATTTTAGGCATCTCAGATGGTATTAAACACCTACTTTTAGGAAGCTGAATTAAGCCAATGCAGTATTAGACAATATAATGAATGGAGTCTAGAGAGAGTTGTTTAGATAATAAGTTTCTAATTCAGAGTGAGCTGAATATCTCTATAGGCTACGTTGCCAAATGAGAAGACATGCACAGACTGTTGCAGATGCTTAGAGACACAGTACATGTGAACGCTTTCCTTATAGATTCCTAAATGGCCCAGTTTGTAGCTGAAACCCAATCCTAAGGTTTGATTCGGTTGGTCGAAAATAAGAAACTAAATTTTTGAGATGTTACTCTTCTGTCTAGATTTCACATGTTGATTCATATGTCATAGGTATCTTATAGTCCTGTGTCACAGTGACAGATTGAGATGGCAGTTGATGCTTAAGTGTAAGTACTCAAATCAAATTTTCGGCATCTTACTTATCTGTCAAACATATTAAATAGTGTTCTAAGATAATTAGTATAACAACATTTCAGGTGTGATCTTATGAAAAGGGAAGGTGTTATTTAGTTACAAAAACTCTGAGTCATTTGCTTCTGTTGGTGTTCATCATCATAAATTTCATGCACTCATAGTGTTGTTCACATGTTCACAGGCATCAAGACATATGTGTCTAACAGTCTGACCAGAACCTTTTTGTGATGCAAAGGAAAAGAAACACCAGCTATCAATTCCTCATTGCCTTTCTAGGATTCTTCTTGGTAACAGTGAATTGGTTTTTGAACAAATCTTCTATATTATTGCTGTATTCTCTGAGTCAACATGGGGTGTTCACTTTTGCCAGAATCTTGCTGCTTCATCCATAAATCTTAGGCCAGGTTTCTGCCCATAGTTTACTTTCTTTGTTTGAATTATATGTTTGAAATATATTTCTGCAGCCTATTTTCCAGGTGAGGTAATGGAAAAAGCAGTAATGCCTGTGATATGTCACAGCCTTGTGAACACCTTCTGCTGTTATGTTGCAAGTCTTCCACTGGCAAGTCTGTGCTGTTGTTTAGCCAGAATGCAGGCCTTCTGGTCTAGACATAAGTATAAATTACTCATCTTAACTGCTGGAAACAGTCCTGGAACGGTGTCTTTGGAACAGCACTGTTATATTTTAACTTTGTTCTCGTGTTTATTCTGAAACTCTCACACATTCACATAAACAACCCACTGCTAACTGTGGTATTGAAATAGTGAGTGTCTTCTCTGGAAATATAACCCAATACATTTAATCAGTTGTGAATACGGTGCAATATTAATAAAATCTTGGGAATCTTGAAGGAGGGACATAGAAGCAACAGTCTTTCAAGGAATTATTTTCCAGAACATAATGATCCTTTCCACTCACCTAAAGAACAGAAATATTTAGACTACACTAAATCTGTGGGGGAAAAAAAAGGTGGGGGGGGAGGGGCAAATATACTCAGTGCTACCATTTGCTGATGCATCAACCAGAGCAAACAGTTTGATGAAATGTTCAGAATCTGCAAAGAATCTACTGGTTGGAAGAAGGGTAAAGGAAAGCCATGGATGTTGATCATTCTTCAAACTGTATTAGAACTCAAAGTGCTGATAATTATAAATAATATAGAAACCGTGAGTCAACTTAGATTTCATTTCTCCTACAAAGTCAGATGACTCCCCATTCAGTATTGTGTATAAGGTCACAAGGAGCTGCATTATATAAAAACAATTCTTCAATAACTCAGGCAGCATAACTATTACTTTAAAAAGCACATGTTTTAGAGCAAAGAGGTAGTAAATGGTTCACCATTATCTGTACCAAGTTATCATACTGTCCCTGTGATTTAAAAACATATCAAAATTGAGTAATTCTTTGAGTTCTTGTTAGTGAAGAAAAGATCTACATGCAGTAGCCAGTGCCCTATGATTTCATGTGCATTTTATAGGTGAATTGTAGTGCAACTGGACATACTCCACAGCAACAACAAATTAAATAAATAAATAAATGAAAATAAAGATAAATGGTGTGAAAAATGAAGGTAGATGGTGTGAAACTCATAATATGTTATATTAATATGTCTAGACATACTGAAATTTTGTTCATTATGGGCAGTGAAACCACATCTACATTTTTTAAATTGATAGGAAAGGTTGAAAATAAAAGTTAATGTGAGAAGGCGTATTCATTTCATAATTCAAATTGGTAATTTTTATTATTGTTGGTGTGCTGCTATAAATTGAGTAAGACATCAGATTGTATGAACAGCAAGAATGAAGATGCAGAAGACATTGACTTCGGCTGAGATTTTCAAGAGTGGCTACTCTCCTTTAGTGACAGGTACTATTAGACAGGTACAGTCACATAACATTTAAATATCAGTTGATTTAGAGAAGACAACTCTAATGAAAGACAGTATGACTGACAGGAAGAAGTAGAGTGTGGCACAAAGTCCACATCACCTCATCAAAAACACATAGTGAAAATGACACTTTGTCTTCTTAATTCTTACTTCTTTTCACATACAGCAAACATTGTAATATTTCAACACCAGCACTATCTGCAGTTATTTTTACCTTTTATGGGATTCTAGATTTTTATTTTTTTTTATTTCCAACTTCTGTCCTATCTGCAGTTCTGGGGTTCAGATGCCTACGAGCCAGAAAAAGAAATGTCACACTACTAAATCTGTGCAGGAAGATATCTGCTACTCTGATCAGATGTCAGCAGAGACATCTTGCACAGCAGAAGGATGTTATCGGTAGATCAGCCACACAGAAAGAATGTCATGAATCCAGTTACTGTAGATTCAAACTTCAGTGTTTTTCTTAGAACAAAACAGACCCTGTCCTCACACCATAGCTGAGCCTGGTATATGCATGACTTGCTTCAAAGAAAAGTGTTTTTTTTTTTTTTTTTAACCTCCCATAAACATTTCTAGATGCATATTTTCTTTCTTTGTCAAAAACCACTTGGACTGTGATTGTCAGTTGGAACTGTAGAAACACAAAATGGTTTAAAGAACAAATTTTAAGCTTGTATCTTAAACTACATAATCCTTACAGCAATAACTCTTAATTGTCATGTAGTCATTCAGTCTACAACTGTCATTGTAGTGCCTAATGATGACTTTGATGGCTTTGATCAGGATATTAGAGTATCACTAAATTATGAATTTTCTGGAATTCCTCTGGTATCTCTTCCTGTGATGCATTCTTTACTGCACGTTCACAGATTGCTGTATCTGATCAGTGATCTTGCTGCATTTGAAAACAATTTTGACTATAATTTTTGACTAACAGACTCTATATGATATCAGTGTGATATTACCACTACCTCCTTGTCAGACTATTGGTATAACTATAAACAATCCCTGCACTCACAGGTAGACTGCATTTGTTGTTTTTTCTGTATTTCATTATAAAATAAGAGTCATGTCTTCCAGACCAAAAGGGCCCAAGAAAAGCCCCAAAATTTAGCTGGTATTACTTCTACAGTAATATGGGTTTGCTGAATGGTTTCTCTTAGATAGAATGTACACTATGTACAATCAGTGTAATGTATCTGTTTCACACTAATCTCATTTTTGCAACAATCTCTCACTCTACCTTCTCTTAATGTGTTATTTACCTCTCAGATTTTTCTCAGTTGTATCAGTCACTGTAGAAAGAACTGATTCCAGTGAGCACTAATGGTGCTCCTAAGAGTTTAGATATATGTGCAGATCTGTACTATTTTTTCAATGACATCTCATATCCTCAGATTACTGAAGGACACATGGCCACAAGTGTTATCACCAAATGTTGTTGTACTAGTAATATTTAAATTATTACCCATTAAACAAAAGTGTGCTTTCAGTTCATAAATGTGCATACAAAATAAGCACCATGGAAGAGCTACTCATCTAAATGTCCCCATGAACACTCTGCTTTGGATTGTCAAGAGCCACCAAGCTGTCTTTGCTTGTGAGTGAAGTTCTAATATTACAGATATTCATGATAATCTAAAGATGTTATTAATGCACGTAAAGATCTGTGCTCCCTAGTCAGGAAGGACTGACATGGCAATCATTTTTACTTCATTGATCCACTTGCTGTAATTATGAATTTAGTTCTTTCTGTAAAGAAGTATATTGTTCTGCAGTTATAAAAAGTTAGATCCTGAATGTTAAACATATAATGATATTTTCCAAAACACAGTCTAGAATTATGGAAAAACTTATATTATTTTTTTGTTGGTTTTGAATGGGAGTTCTAAAGCTGTGCACAACTCTGTAGCTACATAGTTGTAACATGGCGACCTTCAAAAATACTGGGTTCCAGTTTCAGTAATCCCCGCCTGTACATGCAAACTTTACTGTCCTCTTCTTTATATATGTGAGTTGCATCAGCATAGTCTTAGATTTTCTGTTAAAAACAAAACAAAACAAACAAACAAAAAAAAGAAATTCAGGTATATATTCAGTACATCACTGGGCAGCTAGGCAAATTACAATATCATCTTGTGATGGTTTTACCTTGGTAAGCAGCTGAACTCCACCACAACCACTCTCTCAGCCTTAACCCTTGGAAAGCATCTTACAGATGTCCTTACAGAGCTATGGTGTGTTCCGTGACTAAGAGCTTCGAGAGGAGGGCGACGAAGATGGTGAAGGGCCTAGACGGAAAGACGTTTGAGGAGCTGCTGAGGGCACTGGGCCTGTTCAGCCTGGAGAAAAGGGGGCTGAGGGGAGACCTCATCAAGGTCTACAACTTCCTCATGAGGGAGAGTGAAGAGGCAGGTGACAAATTATCTGTAAACACCAGTGATAGGACCCGTGGGAATGGTGTTAAGCTGAGGGAGGGGAAGTTTAGGCTTGGCATCATGAGGAGGTTCTTCACTGAGGGGGTGGTTGCACACTGGAACAGGCTCCCCAGTGAGAGTCACTGCACCAAGCCTGTTTGAATTTAAAAAGCGATTGGACTGTGCACTTAGTCACATGGTCTAAACTTTTGGGTAGGCCTGTGAGGTGCCAGAAGTTGGCCTGGTTGATCCTTATGGATCCCTACCAGCTCGGGATATTCTATGATTCTATGATGCTATGATATGTTTCAATTCCAGGGCTGTTTATAGAGTTACAGACCTGTAACATATCTGACAATTTTGTACAAAGACTCAGTATATTAAGACCTCTCTGAAAATGTCTTCTGGATCTAGGGAAAACCTTATGTAACAAAGAAATTTTAAACCAATTCAAGTCTTCATTTAACTACTATGTTCAGAATTTAGTGGAGAGTTACACTTTCCAATATTTCTTAATCATTGGCTTAAGCAAAGCCAATGATTCTGTATTTTCATATAAATATCATACTGAGGAAGAGTATGATTGCTTCTCTTGAGCATTTTTTTTAATGATATTTCCTTATCTGAAGAAAAATTCCAGGCTTCCCCTGTCTAAGTGAAAATGTACTTAACATCTTCACAGTTAACCTTACAGGTTTTTAAGTAACAATATTAAATAATATTAAATAATAGCTTTAACAGAGATGAATGAAAAACAATATATATATATGTAAAATCAAAATAAAAAAAAAAAAAAAACACAAAACAAAACAACAAATCTAAGTAAAATAAAAACACACTCCTGTGAATTTACTCTTAACAGACACTAATAAACTGAGTTAAGTTTACGTAATTTAAATAATTCTATGAGTACATTTTGATAGACAAATGAATAATTATTGTTACATAGTATACAAAGTACCTGGAAGTGTCATGCAGGCCCCAAAGCAGTTGCATGAATCACATGGTTCTTTTCTGATTTTATTTGCCTAACCTGGCTTTTCAAAACAGAAGGCATCCCATACCTCATCTTGATGGGGCTTTGATTCTCACTAGGAGATGAGGGACTCAGCAGGGAAGGAGTGCTTTTAGAAAGAGCTGCCAGGAGATAAGCAAAATCCAAGGAAGTGTCAATCAAGGCAGTCTGCTCTCTACTTCTGTGTGCAAGCAAAACCCTTCTTAAGTTATATATTGTAAGTGAAATCTGTACCTCAATGTTCCTTTTGAATGAGAATGTAGAAAGAGAGCGAGAAAGGGACTTAACTTCTAAATTTTCTACTTGAGTTGTACTGTCACACTTCTTAAAATCCATTATCACTGTAGGAGAAATCTTTCATTTGATAGCCTTACTTCCTGTATATTCTGCTTACAGCTGCACTACACCTATTACCTAATGACATTCCTGTACTTTAAATTATGGAGGAAAAAAATTCCATTCATAGTATTCTATGATTTATTGGTAGGATACCCGTTTGATAGGTAGGATACTGATTTTTTTGTTTAGTTTTGTTTTATTTTTTCATTGTTGCTATATATTGACATGGAAAAATGAAAAACAAACAAATCAAAACAACTAAATAATTCACAATATTATCTAATTTTTGGTTAAACACATCATTGGACTTTCACTGTGGATCTACGTTTTATCGCACCTGGCAAAAAGCTGTTTGTAAATGGTTATATAAATACACATTCATTATTAAATCAGTACTGCATCATCAGACTAGCAAAACTTTATTAATTATGTGTATACTGACTATAAAGTTCTGGGCCAACATGTGGTCTGTATCTCCAGCCAGCTGCCTTCACTGGCTGAAAATTTCCATCTTGGTCCATGAAGGATGTTGATAGTCTGACGGCTGTTATCCTCATCATTCTGCAAGCATCTTAATTGAAGTTTGCATATAAATCACATCCAACTTTGTGACTTTTTCTAATAAAAAAAGACATCAGTAGGATAATGTTGCAGTGGCATAATATTGCTGCAACACAAATGGAGAGTAAAACAGATCAGGAAAACACGATCAGTCAAATTACAGGTAGCAGCTTGGGTTTACATCAAAGAATGACATGAGGACATATCTTGCATTTCAACCCTCTGACTAAGCACAAAACATAGTGGAAGTGTAGACATTTACTTGGAATTTACTGTTTGGCATGTAGTGGGTTAATTGGAACTAATACGTTCCAATTAACTCTTAAAATAAAATTTACAGTCTTGTCAAACTTTTATGACCTTTACAAAGCAATCCATGTCCAAACAAATTTTGTTCAAACTGCTATATTCATTACTGGATGTTGCTTTCAAAAAGTTTTACTACTAATTTAAAATAAAACCAAAATCAATTACATCAAATGAATATCAAACTCAGCAGAAACTATTGTAGACAGTTTTTGTAGTGTTTCACAAATGATTACAACTACAATATAAAATAAAAATAAAATAAAATAAAATAAAATAAAATAAAATAAAATAAAAATAAATAAAATAAAATAAAATAAAATAAATAAAATAAAATAAAATAAAATAAAATAAAATAAAATAAAATAAAATAAAATAAAATAAAATAAAATAATAAAATAATAAAATAAAATGTCCCATAAGAGCAGTTAGACACAATTAACTTATACCATCATGCTACAACAGTTCCTTTTATTCATGAGACCACAAGATGTTTTTATGCAATTATACACAACAGCAAATTAGACCCTACCACCATTTTGTGTGTTTTATTTAATTTCATTACACTGAATTTTATGTTATGTTAAAGGTTAATGCCACTATTACTGCCTTCACCATCTGAATTTATTGAAAGTGTTATGACACATGATTTAGTAAAAACTACTTGTGGGGGAATAAGAGATTCAACTGTTTTTCAGTGTAAGAAATGAAAAATAGCTGAAGAAAGGGAGTTTTCCAATAAACAAATACAGCAAACATGGGAGCAGGAGACTGCAAATACTCATACAATAATACTTTTTCAGAAGTCATCAATGAAATTAATACAGAAAATCCTAACTTTGTGGAGAGTTTCATCATTATTAAAGCTTTGGATTTTGAAAAAAATAATATTAAAAAAAAAAAAAAAGTTGTTTCACTTTTTTAAAAAGCAGGGTAGGTTGCTAGGCCTCATGATGTCAGAAAAATACAATACAATACAATACAATACAATACAATGATAACCTAAGAGCAACCTAGGGGTTGAAAAGACAGAAGACGAATGTGAAGAAAGTAAAACTTCCTTTTCAACCTTGCACATTTTGGGGGCCTGACATGTATTTTTTACATTTTTGGGGTTGACAATAGATTTGATTCTAATTAACTGAATGAACTGATTGAGAATTTGAAGGTAGAAGGCAATTAGGGCGAAAGTGAAAATGAAATGATAGAGTCTGTGATTGTGAGGTAAGAAAGGAATGATAGTGGAAAAATGTGAGAATGTGTTTTAAAAATGGATAACTTCAGCAGACTCAAGAAACTGGTTATTATGGATTTTTAAGGAAAAATAAAATCTAAAAATTGAAGTTTAAGGACAGCTGGCACTTACCAGGATGCACAATGCTAAGAATCTTCAGTGATCTGGTGTTAAAAAGAAGTCTTACCATCAAAAAAATGGAAACAAGAAAGTACAAATCAGGATAAGTGTAAAAACAAAATGTGAATGTAGATTGGAAAAATATCAGATGTGTAAAAGAAGAAAAATGACTTAAAGCTTGTGAATCTACTGGATATAACATTAAAAAAAATCTTTATTTTTTACCAGGAAAGCATAATGTGACTATTGAATGGGAAAAATAAACAAGTAGCAGATAACAAAAGGAAGATTGAAAGCATAAACTTCTTTTTAACTTCATTCTTGTCAGGAAAGTTTGACTGTGACGAAATGTTTAACAAGTAAAACTATTGTAAAAACATAGGTCTGAATGAAGAAAGACTAGAGGTGATGCAGATAAAGGTATCTAAAATAACAGGTTCTAATAACATTTGTTATATTTAAAGAAGTTAGCCAAATATATTACAGAGCCCTTGACAAGAATTCATGGATGAAGAATGAAATCTCAAGAGACAAATAGACAGTATAATATCTTTGTTTTAAATAGATATATTAGATATATATATTAATATAATATATATATATATTAAATAGATATAATAGATATATAGTATATGGGGGATTTACTTCTGGGAATTATAGGCATTTTTGCTACCTGAGAAGATACTAGGACAGATTATTAAACAATCCATTTGTAAACACTAAGAAGTTAAAAAGATTGCAAGAAACAACTAAGAGATTTATCAAGATCAAATAATGTCAATGAAATCAAATTTCTTCTTTACCCTAGATAACTGACCAAAGAAACATAAAAAAGGGTCTGAGGAAAGCATATGTTCTTATGTTTGTTTGTTTTTTAACTTTAGTAAGGCACATACCCACATGAAATCTCATAAACAAATTACAGGTAAATGGAGTACAGTAAGTAAATATAACAATAGCACTTACTGAGATGAAGACTTTAAATTAAACATTAGGGGGAAAAAATAGGTATAACTAGACAATAGAATGGGTACATAGAAAGAAAGGAGATGCCAGGACCTAGATTGTTTCAGTACATTTAAACCTGTTTGAGAGCAGTGAGTTGGTTAACATACTCCTCTGATTTTCCTCTGTGTTGTGCAGGACAGTCTAACAAACAACTGAAATAATTTTGCACTTAGGAGTCTCTTAACCTATATATAAAAAGTAATAATTGGTTGCATCTAGCAATCTTTATGTTTTAAATGAAGACAAATTCTCATTCAAATTAATAAACCCATTTTTCCTGATAGCATTTTTATTATCATTCTTTATGATTAGTTATTAGTTCTCAAAGTTTATCAATTGTTGGTAGATATTTTCTACAAATTAAGGAATAATGTTCACTTTTGTAAAAGTCTGGAAGCCAAAATCTAGCGAAAAATAGCAAACTGCCTTCATAACATGCTGGTGCATTAAAATAATCAATCCATACTACAGAATAGGAAATGGTGTTAAAATAAAAGAGGATAGATTTAGATTATACACTAGGAAGAAATTCTACACTGGTAAGGCACTAGAATAGGTTGCCCAGAGAAACTGAGGATGCCCCATCCCTAGAAGCGTTGAAGTCCAGGTTAGATGGGGCCTTGGCCACCCTGATCTAGTGGGTGGCACCCCTGCCTATGGCAGGAGAGTTGGAACTAAACGATCTTTAAGATTCCTTCCAAACCAAGCGATTTTATGATTTTAAGATTCTATGATCTCATTGAAAGGACAAAAGGGATGTACGAAAAAAAATACAGATATGCAGTTAGAACCTTTTTTGTTGAGGTTGTCCTTTCTGATGACTGTCACTTTTTTTGTTGTTGTTTATGTTTTGTTTTTTTTTTCTGCCTCTTTCAAGAATGGGGAGCCATAGAGGAAGAAGGTTAGAATTATGAGACCACTCAAGTTATTGGTCTGCCTTAGGCTGGGAAGGATGAAAAAGGAAAAGCAATTTCTCTGATTATCTTTTTTTTTTTCATTCTCATAAAACAAACAAACAAACAAAGCAAACAAATTTAGTTATAAACTTCTAAGTAGTTCTTCCCTTCCAAGTGCCATCCTAAGCAACAGTTGTTGAGTTAGTCAAATACTCCTGTAAAGTGAAAAATGAAAAAATTTCATTTTTCATCCCATAATGAAAAAAATCAGGAATAAAAATGGATAACAACAAAACAACAAAGCAGTTATACAAAGTATAGAGAAGGAAATATGCCAAATTGCCCTTAAATTCACACTAATTACATGCATGTTTTAGAAAAGCCTGTCTTAGAAGCCTCAGTTACCATTGTATTCTTGCCATTAATAATAAATCAATAAATAAAAATAGTTGAAGGATTATTACCTAATTGTTGAGGATAGCTCAGCTAGACACATCACCTTGGTTATTTATATTTAGTCATCAGAAAATATAAAATCATCCTTTAATTAGTAAAATGTGATCCTGCTATACTAGACAATGATTAAAACTTTTTATTACTTTGTTTTTAATATTCTTGCAATAATTCAGTATAATTCTATGTACTTGGCTAACACAAACTTGTTTTAAAAATGTCTAGTCTTTTAAGATGTATGATTTATGGTTTTGTTTTTGTTTTTGTTTTTGTTTCCTTATAAATAAATAATAGTCATATATAATTCACACTGTTAAGAAATGTTATGAGTATCCACTGTCACCTGGAGCTCCAGGCCTGGATATTCCTCTTTTCTAGATACCGGAGCCCAGCCAGGGACTCAGGATCTCTGTCTCTAGTCTGGGTCTGTGTGTCTACTCTAGACACAGCTGCCACATTCCTCTTTGTAGGCTTAACCAATAGCAAACCTGAGCATGTATCCCAGAGACAGACAGACACAGGACACTGACAGGGCTGGTTGCACAGACTGACACAAACTGCACTGCCTTCCACAGCACCTACACATAAGACTCGCATAAAGTACAAGCACAGACAGCCCAGTTTCTTCCTCCTCACAGGCTAGCTGAGACAGCAAGTCACTAATGAGGGAATAATCATGGCACTCTTTCTGCCTAGCACCCCAGGCAAATAGGTAAATGTGACAAAATATGTGGATTAACATAAAGACGGATTAATAGGTAAAACAAAGGTGTATAAACAAGCAAAACAACATATGGAATTCATTCACTATTTCCCATTCAGCTATTTCAAGAAAAGCAGGAACTCGTCATGCATAAAAAGGAAGACAAACTCCATAACTCTCAACAGCACCCCTTCCTCCTTCTCTCCGCCTAGCTGAACACATCATATGGTATGGAATATTCCTTTGGTCCATATGTATCATATGTCCTGGCTGTGTCCCCTACCAACTTCTTTGCATCCCCAACCTACATGCTTGAAGGGCAGCAGGAGAAGCAGAAAAGACCCTGACTCTATGTAAGCACTGCTCAGCAACAACTAAAGCATCAATGTGATATCAACATTATTGACATTGTAAATCCAAAACATAGCACTATAGAAGCTACTATAAAGATGCAGGTAGCATCAACCTTGTTATGCAACTAAATCCAATTAGGTTACTATGGTGCCTTCAGAATTAAATCTTTCATCAAGTCAGACTTCTTGGTTGTTAGGACAGGAGAAAGGAAAATATAAAAATATGCCAACATTAAAATATCTTTTTTTTTTTTTCTGCTGTACATATTGAAAATTCTTCTCCTTAGTTTCCTGCACAAGCCTACATATTTATATTATGCAACCACATGATTATCACCAGAGACAATAGCATATTCCAGATTATCTAGTTAACTGTTCACCTGCCATCAGGGCTAGATTAAGGGAAAAGAAGGGTTTATTTATGAATTAATAAAGATATTAGGGTATACAATATTGCTTTCTTGATTCTAAGGATTTACTTTTGTTTGAGATGAACAAGAAACTACATTGTTCAGCTGTTAACTTATTTCCCTCTGTTAGAGAAAGAATATTGCTTTAAAAAGCAAATAACTCAATTTCAGACATTGCCCTGGTCCTTTCTTATGTTCATAAACACTCTGGAGAAGACAGCATCACAAACTAGTCATGGTTAAAGGGGAAATTTTCACTGACTTGCACCAGGATTAGTAGTACAAGCAATGAGATTCAACCCTCACAGACACAATCTTTATTCTAATTCAGCTGGTTAACTCTGTATGATGTTTATGTACTGTCTTGAGCTAATGCTAGATATTTTGTAACATTAGCATTTAGTTATCTGATGTGAAGAGGTTGTGTTATGACTGTTTCTTACAAAGTTTATTCAAAAAATCTTCCTTAGTGCTGGCTCTAGCTAGAGTCTGTGTGAGGCTGGAAAATTCTTTGCATTACCCAGTATATAAAGAAGGTATAAATAAGAAACAAAGCAATGGAAAATCACAGTCAGAAGGAAACTACATTTTAATCTTGACACACGCTTTCAAATATTATGACCTAAATTTTGAATTCTGGAGTTACAAACAAAATGGAAGTTCAGCTTTATTCTTGTTAGCTCAACTGTAAATAGCACAGAGGACACGACTGTAGCAGCCTTAAGGACTAAGTATAAATCTTCACACTGAATTGGTACTGAAACTCTGCAGATTCAATCCAAGCTGTTACCAGCTTGTGTACCTTTAAGCATCACAGGATATTTAACAGACTGTCAAACTATTTTTAAAATGTATAAATGAAAACCAATGGATGGAGGTAAAGGTACTAAGAAAGGAGATGGTAAAGAAATACAGCTATTGAAAAGATAATTAAAATTCGTGGGAAGAAGCAAAAGAGAAATTGATGATAGGAAAGAAGGCAGAATTCAGGTACCTACAGCAGAGGAAGAAAGATTAGGTGGACTCATCATGTCAGGTATTCACTGATATAAAGAAGTGACTGAATTCATTTCCCTGTACTTCCCTCCATACATCTGGATCTTCTGTTGCTGTGTCAGTGAACATATCACAAATTGAAAGCAAGGAACACAATATTACTTAGATCTATAAAGGGACTAGCCAGAATTCAAAAGTAGCTCAGAGTAAGGCTGACAGGAATGGTGAAATATTTAAGTCAGGAGGCCAGACTGGCAGTTTTAGAGATAACATGAAAATAGAGCCTGTTTTAGAGTAAAATTCAAGATATTTAAAATAGTCAATGTACTTCTTTCTGGTAAGCAGGTTCCAGGGAAGTGATCAGACACAGACAGCTACAGCTTTTCCATGTTCTTGTAGATTCTAAAATTTTAATGACATATATAGAATACTGAAAATTAGTTAGAAATTGTGGCAGGAAAACTGTATGTGTAGTGGGATATAAAAAGGAACAGTGTATGTGTAATGTTAAATTCCTACCATCGTTCCCAAGACTTCTTAGAATGACTATAATTACTATCTACTATTAAGCTGTATTTGCCTGTGCTGTCACTGGCTACATTAACAGATGTCAACATAGTGTACAAGCACACATATATTGCATTAACATCTATTCTTGATAGTTCCAAAGCTATTTCATATAAATGCACACATGGAAGAAAAAAACTATTAAGAATCATAGAGTCACAGAACTGGAACAAGTCAACAACAAAGCCAGCCAGGAGAAATCTACATAGAGTTTTTAACTCTTGTAAAGAGCTTAAACTAACTAAAATAGTTAATTACAAAAACAGATTCTTAACTAAGAGTAAAACATCTTTTGCAGTGCTTGGCAAAACTGCAGGTTCTGAAAACTGGGACATCCTATGTTCCTAGATTACTAACTAAATTTTGTTCATTTTGGCTGATGTTCCAGTGATCTCAAAGCATTCACATTTTCGGTCTAGTTCCATATTTTAATTGCAGTCTGTTCAAGCACTAAAACAGCTCTGGAGAATTAGCATTTTGCTGTATTCTGATTCATCACACATCTTCATACAGTATTCGAAAATGTAGTATCACTACACTTTCTCTTAATCATGATTAAATACCCAGATCTCATTTGCGTCATATATATATTCTGCCAGTTCCCATGGTAAGTAGATCTCTGTGATCTCTTGACCAAAACCATATAACATAGTACCAGCATGAAACCTATATATGATATTAAGATACATGTGCACCTTCATCTATCATGTTGTGCACACAGGAAAGGTATTCCTAAAGGAGCATGCTGCTGAGTGTGCTCCCTTAATAGTTTCATCACAGTCACAGCCCTGACAAACTCTTCCAGTGAATCCAACCACTTTTCATTGTTTTGCACTTAACATATTTTTAGGTAGTTGCTATACTTGTCACGACAAGGGGAAAAAGAGATAGGAGAAGGAAGGAAAAACTCTTTTTCAAACCTGATACTTAATTGCATATTTTTTCAAATTTTTTTTTTTTTTTTTTTTTAAATATGAGGTTTGAGAACTTTTTTTTAAGTTGTTGTGTTTGTTTGTTTGTTTGTTTTTGGAAGCAACAGACATAACTTCTTGGTACTACTGTTTTTTCTTTGGTGTTGTTCATTTGTCTATTTGTTTTGAATTATCCCTTCTTTGTGTGTTTTGTTTCTGAATTATCCCTTTGATTATTTCCATGCAGTGAATAGTTGTCTCTATTCTTGGTACACTTGATCAAACATGAAATGTATAGTGTTCCCAGTTGTAACAATTGGCAGTTGACTAATGATATACATTGGCTAAAATTATATAATCATTCTGCCTAAAGCATATAAATGATCCTGTAATGCTATGAATATATTATGATAAAAATAATTTTTTACTCTGTGGAAAAATCAAATAGATAATGGGAGTGGAGAACATATTAATCAATTTCAAACAATAATTCACAGTTCAAGTTTGAAGAGGGAGAAATTTTTTTTATAGGTACAAATACTAAGCAATGGAATCCTCATTAACATTGTCTAATCTTTTTAGCCTGAACTACATCATTTATCTGAACTGCATAATTTAAAGTTCAGACAAATCATCCATTTTTCAAATGAGAATATAGACCTGAACTTTCAGAACTTCTAATATGCAAAAATCCATCTTGGAGAGTAACAAACTGTTACCAGACTGAAGATTTTGATTTACAGTTGCTGAAAACTTTTCTCAGACACAGATGACCAGGGGTCATAAGCAAGGGGCTCTTAAAATAAACATTTCCTTCATGTGTGCTTTTTGTTGTTGCTGGTGATTTTTTATTGTTGTTGTTGTTTTTAAGAGATTTGTCTGTTACTTCCAATGGCAGAGATCTCAGGGAAGTTTGTGGGTTACTCAGCAAAATGTCACGTTTATTGGAGCTACAGAAGACATTTATTGCTTCATAAACTGTGATCTCTTCTGTGATTCTTACTGAAATATATACCATTAAATCACCTACAGCCAATTGCTGCATTCACAATTGTGGGTTATCTACCAAAAAGAAGAGACATAGATCAGCTGTAATTTCGAATAATTTGGTTTGACTCTGAAGGTTTCCAACTATCATGTTAGAAATAAATAAATAAATAAATAAAACCTAACCACAGATATTCTAAGGTTTAAACTACCTAGTCCTAGTCGTAGTAACAATAAAATGTGTTTTGAATATGCAGACAAGGTCTGTTTCTAAAATATACAAAATTTGGTTTATATGTAATATTTATAGGTTTTATAAACTGAAAGGCAAAAGCTCTGTTCACTCAATTACAGATTTCTGCTATGATTAAGACACAATTCTCTTTCTTTTATAATAAATTCATAAATAAACTTTTTGGGACACTGAAGACAGAAGTCAATGCCGCATGATCACTCCAGAGTTGGTAACTGGAGATTTGGAACATGAGATTCTTATGCCTCTGAGGATGAGTAATACTTTTTACGCTAGGTTAGAACAGTGAATCAAAGATATAACACTTCTTGTTTCCCACCTGGGCAACAATTTAAAGGTCAGACAAATCTTCCATTTTTCAAATGAGAATATAGACCTGAACTTTCAGAACTTCTAATATGCAAAAATCCAATTGTTGCCCACCTGGGCAACAAGAGCAAATAACTCTTGAGTGTTTTTGTTGTCGTTGTTATTTTTTGGTTGTGTGTTTTGTATATATGTGTTTTGGTTTCAGAGAAAAGTTCTTCCATTTTGCTGTTATGCATCTAGATAGCTAGCTAGCTAGACCTGCAAAGCAGGCATCTTCCAGAAGTCCTTCTCAAATAAAATGGTTTTATAATTCTGTGATTCTTACATGAGAGAACATAGTACAAAGATACAATGAATTATTTTGAATGAAAGCTTAATTAATGAAACTGGTAAAATAAAATGGTGTAAGTTTAAAATATGGAAAATTGTATGTGATGTTTAAAATGGTGCAAAGGATGAATATTATTCAGAAAGAATCACCTACTTCGGCACAGTGGATAGGTTTCACTCAACTTGACATTAGCCACCTAACTATTGATCCAAGATACCTCTGTGATGAATGGAAAAAGTAACTTTCAGAAGCAGTCCATTCCACTCTATAGATAGCATTCAAGACAGATGTTATAACATTTCCTCTGGAAGTGCCTGTTTCTCTCATAGAATCACAGGATAATTCAGGTCGGAAGGGAATATAGGAAAATATCTAGTCTAACCTCTGTCTCAAAGCACTGCCAGCCACAAGATCAGACCAGATTATTCAGGTTTTATTCAGTTAGGTCTTGAAAAACTATAAAGATGGATTTTGCAAAAATTCTATGGGAAACTTGAGCTAATACTTGTCAGTCCTAACAATTAAATGTTTCTCCTTATATATACAGAATTACAAAAGGTTAAGGTCACCTGCTTGAAACAGGGTCAGCTAGAACATGTTGCTCAGAGCATGTCCAGTCAGGTTTTGAGTATTCCCCAAAACAGAAACTCCACAAACTCTTTGGGGAACCTGCTCCAAAGTCCAATGTTTGAAAAAACACCTTTTTGTTTCTTATTATAAATAGAACTTCTTGCAAATGTGTGCATTGTCTCTTGTTTATTCAGTGGATACCACTTAGAAAACTCTAGCTCCTTTTTCTTGAATCCCTCTCCCATCAGATATCCATGGATAAGATCCCCCTGAACCTTCTCTTCTTCATATGAAACTAGTTTCTAGGCTCTACCAGCCTCCCCTGGTATTATAAATACTTCTATGCTTTAATTATCTTTGTGTCTCTTTGCTGGACTTGCTGCACTGTGTCCATGTCTCTGCTGTAGTGGGGAGCCCAGATCTGGATCTGGCACTCAAAATATAGTTTCACCAGAGCTGTGGAGAGGAGAAGGATCACTTCTCTTGGACAATGCTCTTCCTAATAGCAGCCCAGGATGTTATTAATCTTCTTTGCTCTAAGACATATTGCTACCGTTGATTATCAAATCTGCAGACAGTTCTTCCTTATTAGCAAATACCAGAGTCAGTGGTGCATCACCTTTTCAGCCCATTCAGAACCTGTACCAAGAAATTATCCATAACAACCTCTAGAATTCTCTGGGACCACTTGTATCTTGCTGGGTTGCCACTCCAGAAGATGCAGGGACATTAAAATCCCCCATGAGAGCTAGAAGCCATGATCTAGAGAATTCACCTTATTAAAGAAGGCTTCATCCACTTCCTCACCCCAATTAAGTGGTCTGCATCCTGGTGTCACCCTTGCTGGCTGTTACTCAGTCTGCCAAGTGTCCCATAGAAGAACATTCTAGACAACCTAGAACAGGAATGTCTAGGAATCCAGACAACTGGCTTAATCTAATATTTAATTTATGCACAAGCAAAGTGAACTTAAGAGTGTCTAGTCAGATTTCAAAAGTATTTCCAATTACTAAAGGAAACAGAAAATTATATAAATATACTGTATAGCATATTTTCTTGTAAGACTTATGAATACAACACAATACAAACATTTTTTTTACAATCCCTGGGACAGTACAATTTGGAATCAAAATATTTTTTTTGCCATGAGTTGGACTCAATGGTTCTTGTGGGTCCCTTCCAACTCGGGATTTTTGATGATTCTATTTTGGAAATAGACTTCATATTAAGTCTCTTAGGCTTGGTAAAGTATTTCTAACAACTTTCACCTACAGGACCTGTTAACTGTAAACAGAAAACAAGCATGGGAAGGATAAACTGATGTAATACAATCCAATTAGAAATGAAAAATCTTAAATATTCTGATATAGTGTCTGGCATATAGAGCAAGACATAGTTCACTGCTATCTCTCTACACTGAGTTATGTTTAAATACATTTTTGTCTATGTTTTACCACAGACTTTGTAAGTGTACCTAAAGGCTGAATTACACAATGCAGGTTGATAACATTACTGCATAGGCAAGACCTATGACATCTATGTCTCTTAATTATACTTGGTTTAATTGAACATGTGTGACTATGATCCTCAGAAAGGCTTTTTAATACTTAAACTTTTTTTATTTATATCCCAGAAGCTAGCTGTAGGAAACAAATAAAAATAAAAATGTCAATTATTCTAGCTCTGTCAAATTTGTCAAATGTTTGTCAAATATTCTAGCTTCCAAATAGTTTCCAGTATTTCATTTGCAATTTAAAAGTTTATTCTTTGACTTACTACTCAGATTCTTATGAGTACAAAGGACTTTCTTCAGTGTCCTTAACCTGCATTTTATTAAATGTCTGAAAAAAAAGTGGTTGAATTTGGAGTAGATGTTATCTTGTTTAATATCATATCTTTTGTTTCACAGTTTTCTTTTTTTTTTTTTTTTTCCAGTGACTTTCTATTTAATTAATCCAGTCATTCACCATTATTATTGTTATTATTATTATTATTATTATTATCTGTTTATTGTAACCTATCTTTCTGTTAGAAACTCCCCCTGGAAGCTTGGAGCAGTATCTGCCTTTTACTGTTTGTATTTTGCATTACAGGTAGGGACAGTAAAATGATTTATGTTAGTTCTAACATGAGGAGATGCTGAGATTGCTGGCACATTTCAGTTCACAAAGAGTAGGCTCAGGGGCATCTCATCAACATTATGGGAGGGGGATTCAGGAAGAGGCAGACTCATCTCAGTGGTGCTCAATGAAATACAGATAGAAATAGAAGAAATTGCACTTAAATATAAAGGAAAACAAACAAACAAACAAACAACTTATTTTTTTGCTGTGAAAGAGGCCAAACACTAGAACAGGTACATAGCCCTCAGGAACCTGCTATAGCTGAGTAGAGATCTCCAGAGGTACCTGACAACCTCGGTCATTCTGTGATTCTGTTGTTTCCACTACAAATCTTTGATCCTTATCAAGTAGTCTGTCACTTTGACAATATACACATGTACATATACATCTATGTGTGTGTGTGTGTGTGTATACATGTATATATGTGTGTGTTTCACAATACAAAAAAAGATATTAAGGTACTTGAAACCATACAGAGGGTAACAAAGCTGGTAAAATGGCTGGAAGTCCTGTGAGGAGAGAATGAGGGCACTTGAGTTGCCTAGTCTCGACAAATGGCTAAGAGGTGACCTCATTGCTCCCAACTTCCTTAGGAGGGAGATAAACAAAGAGATGCCAATCTGTTCTCCCTGGTAATTTATGCCAGGACACATGGGAATGGCACAAAGCAGCACCACTGGAGGTTCAGACTGGATAATAGAAAAAATTTTTTTACTGTCAGGGTGGTAAAACATTGGAAGAGGCTTTCTAGTGAGGACGTTGATGCCCAGTGTTCAAGGGGTACTTGGATAATGCCCTTAATAATATATTTTGCTGTTGGTTAACAGCAAAGTGGCTAGGCAGGGAAGGGACCTCTGAAGGTCCCTTCCAACTGAACTATTCTCTTCTATCTCAAGTATTAAAGAAGATTGTTAATATTTATTTCCTTGAAAGTGGTTCTAACTATGTAAACTTAGGTTATTTATTGATATATTGGAAATATTATTAGAATTGCTATAGTTATTTTTATTTTATCATTTCCTTTCTAATTCCGAAGACTGTCGATGAAATTCATCTTACACGCCCATTGTAAAATGAGGTTGCTCCTTCCTGGAGGTGCCTATTTACAACCATTACTGCAGATGGCATGACAAGAACAGTTTACTCAAAATATCTGAGATTTTTATGACTAAATTTGAGAGAGATGAACCATTCTTAAATATTTCCCAGAGGGGGAAAAATAAGCAAAATAAAATAAAATAAAATAAAATAAAATAAAAATTTCAAGAGCTAATCAAAGTATTGTATAACTCAAAAGACAGAGTAATCAGTACCAATTTGTATATATATGTAAAGATTTGGAGGGGAGGAGAGATCTGAAGAAATACATCTTCTCAAAAAAAAATAAAAATAAAAATAATTTTTAACAAAATATGACATAGTATACTCCTCTTGTTGTAAATGGGAAATATTTCTTGAGACATTTCTCCTGTCAAAAATAAAATCTACATATATGTATATCCCTTCTGGAAGTACAGAAGAAAATAATGTTAATTAGCATTAGACAGTGTGACAGTTTGCACTTGATATCTTGACGTAATTTCAGTGGTTCCTCACAGAACACACTAACACACTGCATTTGCTCAGCCATATGACATCTTATTTCTATTACAAAGATAAAGTTGTATTTTCTTTTACAAGGTCAAATTTCTGAGGAGCACTACTGATCAAATTGGTTTGGCATCGAGCATAAGAAATTATCAAGCTGCCTTAACCATAATTGCTAGAATTCATATAGTTGTAGTCTATGCAGTGCAGTGACTAAAGATGTTTGCAACCTACCTTCAGCCTTTACTACTTAGTACTTTTAAATAATGGTTAGTATAAAAGAAAATTCTTCCAAAGGGTTTTCCTCTCCACACAGAAGAGACCTAATTTTTTTTCCCCCTCTCTTTCTCCCTCCTTCTTAGTCACAAACTAGACTCTGTATGTGCTTTCCCAATTTAACGCAAAACTTTTAAGATTATGATTTGGGGATTTCACAGGCTTGTCATATGTAGAAAGAATTTCTGGATTTCATTTTAGATTTTTCTCTCTAATAAATGGGACAACTTTGAATGTTGTTCTCTGCTTTTGGACAAATAGCTTTTTACTGTGGTGCATCATGCTTAAAATTTTGTCCTGGCCTTGTTTTTCAAGATGTTTTCCAGTCACTTGGCTCCACAGCCTGTACCGGTTCCTCATATTGTCGGATAACCCGACCGAAAGGCCCTGGGACAAATGGACACAACGACCAGCGTTCTGTGCCGTAAGCCAATTTATTGCTGTGTGACAGTATCTTATATAGTGTCAAAGCGTCCCACCCAGGAACCCAGGACCCCACCCACTGTGCTCACAGGCACCCCCAAACCCCTCCCTTCGTGCGCGCAGGCACAATCCAGAATAATCCCACATCTCCCCCCTCTTTATGCAGTAATGTACCCCCTTTAACCTGCTACGCTAAGCGTGATTTAATCATAACTACTTAGGGACGAGTATCCGTCCCAGGAACAGGTGGTGACAGTGGGAACTCCTCATGATTTTTGGTGAGAATGGTCAGCATGCTGCGATTCATTATACTGCTTTTAGCTATTTTTGCTTTTATACATGCATATACTAGCCCTATCACAATGAACACTATTACTAGTAGCAATATTGTTTGCAAGAGCGATTTAAGCCATCCTTCTAGATGAAAGCCTAGCCCCTCGAGAGTTGCCCCCAGCCAATTCTGTTCTGCGTCACGCTGCTCTTCTTTTATTTTGTCTTCCGCACAATTACGTCCCCGGCAGAACAGCTTCTTTTCCGTCCTCCGTCACATGCGTGGTGCCGTCCGATGACAAGTGTGTTTCATGTGTCAGATTGATACCTGCCTGTACGGTGGCATTGATACGGATGGTAGTCAGCTTTCTTCCCCAGCAAGTAACAGGCGGGAACAGCCCACGAAGTATCCCGTTGAGTACTGGCTCAGCAGACCATAGGTTGTAAGCGTATGGCGTTGGAAACAGCGGAGCAGTCCGGTAGCCCACAGCATACTCCTGCCAGTAGCCCCTGTACACTGCAGGGCACAAGGCAAGGACAAGCAGGAGTCGCTTCATTCGAGCCCACTCTATAGCAAGGGCAAGGAGTTCATCCCATTGTGGAAACACAACATGGGGCACAGACACGTAGCCAAAAAGCAGTAGGCACTGCAGCTGGCCCTGATATAGAATAATAATAGCTCCCTGTACCAATCGTTTTCCCGCCCGAGACTGGATGGCGGACTTGTCCACCCCTGCTCGATGGGGGTTGGGACCCACGCTTGCGGCCGAGACAGCGGGTACCTTTTCTTCCCGGCATTGGCGTTTCCCGACTGCCCATCCCTTTTTCCCTGTTTCACTTCCCCTTTGCATTGTGAGCACTCCCAAGCACAGTGGCCAGACCGCCCACACACCCAACAATGAACACGGCTGTCTTCGACCACAGGTTCCCTTTTCATGGGACATTCATGAGCTACGTGACCACGCTGTCCACAGCGAAAACAACCACCAGGATGCATCTGGAGAGCAAACACCTGGAGGGCAGACATGACTCCCATCATCTGCTCACTGAGGGCAGCAGCAAGAGGTTGCATTTCCTGAGCCTTGCCAAACGCACAGCCACGAGCGATCAGCTCGCCCGCGCTTGCTGAAGCCGGAAACACTGTCATCAGGCAGGCTTGGGCAACCTGCCACCAGTCAAACATCAGGGGCCCTTGCAAAGCCACTGCATGCAACAAAACCTGTGTCTGTGGGCTAGAGAATCCAACCGCCTGTACAGCCTTTTTCAACTGTAGCAGCATCTTATAGTCTACCGGCTGCCACTGATGTCCCTGAGACCCCGCGAAAACAGGATAGTACCCTATCCTCACAGGACTTGGTGTTATTTCACAACCCAAGAGAAGGCATTCTCGTGCGATAATAGTCCATTTTTCTCTTGCCTTTTGCACCTCCTCGCGGATGTGCATCGGCTGCCGCGGAGTAGCCTGTCTAGGATCCCGAGACTCCTCATCTGTTAAACTCTCACTATCCACTCGTTCTCTCTCTCGGGACGCAGCACCCGACGGAACGGGAACGTGACACATGGAAGATGGTAGGGGCTTCTCCGAAAAAGACTCCACCCGTGCTTGCCCCCCCTCCCACTCTCCAGGGTCAAACACCGGAGGGGCATACAGCGGCGGCCGGAGGGAGCCCGAAAATGCCGGCGCTTGCCCAGATGCCACCCCTGCCCCTTCTGGACCCCCGGCAGGGAATAGGATAAGGGAGCCCTTCTTATTTACCCCCCAAAAGGACCCGTCCAATGTAGTATGTACCGCGTTCCCTTCTGCCGGGGGAGCACTAGGCACTGCTATTTTTTCATGATCTAACCGAACTCGCAGGGGGGCCACAAGGGGTTTCCCACCTTCTTCTTTCTCCTGCTCCACATTATTTTCATCTCCTGATCAAACCTCCTCCTTCGCCTGCCCTGACCCCTCCTCTAGATTGTTTTTTACCGGCAGCTCCACAGGGGCCCGCTTATCCTCACAGTCCCCATCAGACAAAAGCATGCAGTGCACAGCAGCCCACAGGCATGTCACGTTGGCTACCTTTTCCAAAACCCCTCACACCGACCCATATGTCGGAAATAAAGTCAGCGTCTCTTTGTACCCGATGCAGGTGCTATCAAATAAATCCCAGAATCACAGAATTTCTAGGTTGGAAGAGACCTCAAGATCATCGAGTCCAACCTCTGACCTAACACTAACAGTCCCCACTAAACCATATCCCTAAGCTCTACATCTAAACATCTTTTAAAGACTTCCAGGGATAGTGACTCAACCACTTCCCTGGGCAGCCCATTCCAATGCCTAACAACCCTTTCAGTGAAGAAGTTCTTCCTAACATCTAACCTAAAACTCCCCTGGCTCAACTTTAGCCCATTCCCCCTCGTCCTGTCACCAGGCACGTGGGAGAACAGGCCAACCCCCACCTCACTACAGC
The DNA here is from genome assembly GCF_964211825.1 of Aythya ferina. Taxonomy (NCBI): domain Eukaryota; kingdom Metazoa; phylum Chordata; class Aves; order Anseriformes; family Anatidae; genus Aythya; species Aythya ferina. Next base: position 40,656,967 of record NC_140296.1, read on the forward strand.
CTCCCTTGAGGTACCTGTAGAGAGCAATAAGGTCACCCCTGAGCCTCCTTTTCTCCAGGCTGAACAAGCCCAGATCCCTTAGCTGCTCCTCGTAGGACTTGTTCTCCAGGCCCCTCACCAGCTTCGTTGCCCTTCTCTGGACCCACTCAAGCACCTCCATGTCCTTCTTGTAGCGAGGGACCCAAAACTGAACACAGTACTCGAGGTGCGGTCTCACCAGAGCTGAGTACAGGGGGACGATCACTTCCCTAGCCCTGCTGGTCACACTGTTCCTGATACAAGCCAGGATGCCGTTGGCCTTCTTGGCCACCTGAGCACACTGCTGGCTCATATTCAGCCGACTATCCACCATCACTCCCAGGTCCTTCTCTGCCTGGCAGCTCTCCAACCACTCATCTCCCAGCCTGTAGCTCTGCTTGGGGTTATTGCGCCCCAGGTGCAGGACCCAGCACTTGGCCTTGTTAAACTTCATGCAGTTGACCTCAGCCCATTGGTGCAGCCTATCCAGATCCTCCTGCAGAGCTTTCCTACCCTCGAGCAGATCGACACATGCGCCTAGCTTGGTGTCATCTGCAAACTTACTGAGGGTGCACTCAATGCCCTCGTCCAGATCATTGATGAAGATATTAAAGAGGACCGGCCCCAGCACCGAGCCCTGGGGAACGCCACTAGTGACTGGCCTCCAACTGGACTTGACTCCATTCACCACGACTCTTTGGGCCCGGCTATCCAGCCAGTTTCTAACCCAACGAAGCGTGCGCCAGTCCAAGTCAAGAGCAGCCAGTTTCTTGAGGACAATGCTGTGGGAGACGGTGTCAAAAGTGGTGTCCCGTCCCACCGTTTCTAAAACGGTCTGTCTCAAGCAATGGACAGGAGACTCTGCCAGATTCCGGTGTGTCACCCAGAACAAGAGGGACTGTATGTCCTTCTTTCGTAGTGTTATCCCTACTTCCTTGGCCAAGGATTTAACAGTACTCACCACCTCATCGACTCCAGGCCCCATGGCCACCCGCATACCTAGCACGTACGCACCACGCCTAACTCGCGCCGCACTTAACTCGTGCCAACCGGTTTCACATTGAGATTCGAATCACGTCGGGGTCACCAAATGTCGGATAACCTGACCGAAAGGCCCTGGGACAAACGGACACAACGACCAGCGTTCTGTGCTGTAAGCCTATTTATTGCTGCGTGACAGTATCTTATATAGTGTCAAAGCGTCCCACCCAGGAACCCAGGACCCCACCCACTGTGCTCGCAGGCACCCCCAAACCCCTCCCTTTGTGCTCACAGGCACAACCCAGAATAATCCCACATGTATTATTCCTGCATGGGTGGAGGATATGGCTTTTCTCTTTACTGAAATTCATTATTTTCCTGTGAGCCCATTTTTCCAGCATATTGAGGTTCCTATAACAGGTAGAATACCCACTCTGTGTTGCTACTCCCAGTTTTACATTTTCTGTAAACTTCTTGAGGGTGGTCTCTACTCCATTTCCTGAGTCATTAATGAAAACATTAAAAAGTGTTGGGCCCAGCATCAGCCTGTGAGGTATGCCATTCATGTCTGGACTCCAGGAGAACTTTAAGATGCTGATCACAAGCCTCTCCGCTCAGTATTTGAGAAAGTTTTCAATCCACCTTCAAGTCCAATAGACTTTAAGTCCAAATGACTATGCCATGCCAAAATAGCTTTTTGCTGTCTCATCAGTGAAAACCTCTTACATCATTGTATATAAAATTTCAGTATTTAAAATTATCAGGGAAAACTTATTTCTTTAAAAGACCTCTTAATTTTGATTTCTCTCTCTCTCTGACATATATGTGCTTTAATGTGTTGAATCATTAAAACTAGGCTGTTTAATCTATATGATACTAGGACTACAGAATTATAAGATCCTCCCCGCAATGAAATAGAATTCATTGCCAGTAACTCATACTAAATAAATGCAATATATATATATATACATCTAAACAAAGATGCTGTTAAAATAATGTCTTTCTCTTTTACTACTGAAATTTACCACTGATCTTTAAGTATTGGGACGAATATTGAAAAAAAAAATAGGCCTCAGGAAAATTTCAGTTTGGTTATTCACATTCTCAGTGGGATGCAGTTCTGTTGTTTCAGGAGAATAGTTTCCTGTAGATTAGATTTTAAGCTCCATGGCCAGAGTTGTTTTCTGTATTTATGTTTACAGATTGCTGGCTGCACTTAATGCTTCTGAATGATGCTGTAAAAATTACAGTAACAAAAAAATTACAGTAACAAAAAAAAAAAGGGGGTGGGGTGGGGGATAGGGATGGCAAGTCCTGCTATATTCGTAGGAATTTAGGAATAGGAATAGGAATAGGACACATAGGAAACATTTTCTTCAAATGTGTCCTGGTAAATTTCAGATGATTCATAAAATGGTAGGATCCATTGTGTCGCCCTCTAATAAAATAGTTATATGTCTAATTAGTTGGTTTTTATTTGTTTGTTTGTTTATTTGTTTTCTACTGGCTTTTAATCAATTAAGAGAGTGGGCATCTGGAAGAGAGTACCGCTGGAAGATGATATAACCCACCTATGCTATGAATGGTTCTATTGACATGAATCTCTTTCTCCAGTGACTATATAAGTATATAAAAGGAACTTAAACTATACCAACTAATTAAAGTCATATTGTAAATCTAAGTTAATACAGTCAGATGTCTTTATACATCTATATTTTTTTTTTTGGTTGATTTAAGTGTCCATTACAGTCAAAGGAAATCTGGCACTCTGTATAGCTTTCTGTACATAAGTTGCTAATGACATTTGAGATTCCATAGGATATCCTGCCTGGATACCAACTGTTAGTCCAGAGGTCTTGTGTCTTCTATATTGGTCTTCTGTCAAATCTGCTGTCCCCACTGTGTTGGCCTCATATGCAATCCAAATAACTAAACAGCTTATTCTAGTACTTATTTTTGTGAGCTCAGCAGCTCAATAGACTTTATGATTGGAACTCCAATCATAAAGTCTATTTACTGGAACTCCAGTGACTATAAAAGAAAATTTCACACATAACGCATGTGTATACATCAGCAGTGCAGACCCCTATATTTAGACGTTTGCAATCTGGAGAAAAATCCTAACCCAGAAGTGACATTCATCTGCCTAAGAGAAGATATTTGTTGCTGCTTGATACCTTGTCTGTCCTATAGTGACTGCTCCAAAAAGGCACAGGTTTCCTGTAGGTTCTACAGCTTATCTGCTGGCCTTGTGCAGTTGTCTGGGATATGCTAATGAATCTACACATACAACAGTTGTCTATGATTAAGAAATTGAATTGTGTACCATTTTTAAACAAATTTTGGATAATTAAAATACAATAAGATTAAACTCAACCAAGGTGTTTTAAATGCAGTTAAATTTAGCCATCACAAATAATAAAGGTATCTCAAAGGAAACAAATTACTCTAAGTGCTTTTCTGGTTTGAGACATTAAGACTCAGATGTCACTTGGACTCTTGGAGAAGTTTTAAATGCATTTGGATGTCATTTCTGCTCCTGAGTTGACAGTTCAAAAGGGTATCTGTCCCCTGTGGGTTTTACATTGCATGTTGTATAGAACTTCTATCTAGACAGCAACTGCCAATTGCCTTAATTTCTCAGGTTGAATTGCTTAAAGTATTTTACAATAAACTATTTCTGAGACTAATTTAGAACATCTAGTGATAATAAGTGCAATGTCTGTTCAGTTAATTTTGACATGAATTTCACACAACATGCTGGCTTTCAATTAGCTGATAATGCATTTCTATAAACAGCCATCTCAGAAGTTGTATTTTGAGTTCAAAAGCTAGCTCCAGTGTTCACAAATTTTTATATTTGAAGGTCAGGAGTGATTAGATCATCTCATTAGTTCTGTGTATCTCAAACCCATAAAACGATATTGGGTTAACTTTTAGAATTTGCTTAAAGTGTATCTTTTTAGAAATTTATGTGATTTAATTTGAAACCAATAAGAAGTAAAGAATTCTTCATTTCCCCTAGTACTTTATGCCACTTGTCTATCTACATTCTGCAATTTCAAATTTAATTTTAGTGATAACATAGCTCATTCTTAGTATGACTTTCCTTTATAAAATAAAGAGCATTTTAAATTCGACCCTGTGAATTTCTGTATACACGCTAATCAAGGTCCTTTTTTACCCTGTAATTCTAGTCTGTCAATCTATAGATTCCATGGTTGAATATTTCAGGGTGTGAGAGCATGTAAGATGAAGACAAACATAGAAATATCTAAGCAAAGACCCCTTTTCTCCAAAATATCACTGACCATCCTAGTAGGCAATCAGTTGCAAAGAATGCAATCAGTTTGGCAAAGGACCACTGTAGAGCTTCAAGCAAGTAAAGATCATTGTATAGTGATGAAAAATACAGAGATAAAAAAGACTATTTTTATGACTGTGGTAAACTCTGCTTTTTTTATCTAACTGCCAGCTTACCAGATTTCCTTCCTTGCTGAAGAATGCAATGTATGGCACAATGGGTTATTTCAGTATTGCATTTGAGCACTCAGTAAGAAGTATTGAATGTGTTATGGCTACACAAAACACTTAAAACATGAAGTATAAAATGCAGAATGTGCTTTAAAATCTATGAATATCCATATAATGCAGAATTGCATACAAGTTTTATAGAAGCAAAAGACCTTTCTGGAGACAAGAAAGATTTATTCTCCCACACTTACCTGTTCCTTAGACATTTGAAGAGAACAGAACTGTTCCATGACTGGCAGTAAGTTACTTTGTAAGAGATAGTCACTTCATTACAGATCCTCATATAAAAGTAATGCTAGAATGTGTTTCAGTAACATTTTATGGTCTGAAAACCACTGTTATAAAAATATAGTGGACAAGTCCATTTCCACCAGAAATTAGAAAAATCCAAATGCACTGCTTTATAGACATGATTGGGAAATGCTAAAGTAAGGACCAGAAAGACCCAACCACCACTTGTCTTTAAAATATGACATGGTAACTCGTAGTTTAACTTCATCAGTAAAAGAATGTCTGTAGTTAAAGTTCTACTAAGCCCAGCTGTGAGAATACTGCTCAAATTACACAGCTCACAGGATTAAAATCATTCAGACCATAAAGTTAGAAGAGGTATAAGTGTTAATTAAAAACTATGTGTACTTCTGTTATCAGCCCTCTGATTACCTTGTGTAACTGGTGGGTTTTGTTTGTTTGTTTAATTGGTTGATTAGTTTTTTGTTTTGTCTTGTTTTTTCTTGCTCGAAGAAATCAAGTACTAATAGTAGTGTTCATTGTTGTCTGGTGGGAGATAGCATATCTTTATGACTAATTAAAAGTTAAATACTAAGTTCTCTTTTCAATCAGTATTTCAATTCTCCATAAAAACATTTGAACTGCTAATTAAGCTAAAAGACTATTTTAGTATTTATAACCTTTCCTACATTCATATTGCTGTACTTGGTGATAAAGACTTCTTGTATAACCAGATGATTGACAATCACTCTCTTCAAGAGAGAAGATAAGCTTTTTCATGTCAAAACATTTAATTATAAAGCTGATCATGTTGCTTAAGTAAATCTTTTAAACAATAATATATATTTATCTTGAAAAGGAAACTCTTATACATAAAATAGGAAACAGGCGTGTAATTTAAGGAAGAAAGTAGCTTGACAGTTCAAGGTAGTTAATGAGCTTCTTAAACTCTCTAATAAGGAAAATGACTACAGTACCCAAAAGAAAAAATATCTTTTGTGTGCTAGAAAATTATGACAGATAATTAAATGTTGTTTCTAAAACATAAGCAATTAGCAATTATGGTTTCAGTTCTGTTCATGGTTTTGCATTTCCCCACAGTTAACAAAATAAAATTATGAAATGAATATGCGTAACAGATCTGGGCAGAAAATAATGTTCTTTTTGCCCATTAGAATATTTTTTTCACATTTTTCCTTTTTTTATTATTATATTTTTTGCATTTTTTGCATTTGCAATTTCATGTACATGAACACAAAATAAGTAGAGTAAACATAGAATTTCCCCTAAGAATTTACTTATTATGTTTATGTGAAATTAAGATGAGAATTTTTCTTTCCCTTAAGATTACTGAACCAAAGATTTAGGGTCATCTTAAATTCAGGAATGCCTTATTTTATGTAGTGCAGAAGAGCCCGTGGGTAAGAAAGGAGCAAAACATGCCAGTAGTTGATTCCTGATACATTTCCTACTCACTTACAAATTTGTGCCATGGTCTGAAATTGAGAGAGTTATTATGATTTTTGGCAGGTCTGTAAGTACCTTCCATCTTGTAAATGAATTTTGAAATGGCAGATCATTTGGAGATTAGAGATAAGAAGGAAAAAGTGAATGATTGCCATCAGATATAAGGATTTTCAGGATATACTTACACTGTAGATTTTAGATTATTTGACATTTTGTGTAGAGCTTTCAAACAATTTTGAAATGACGAGATAGGCTACTGGCATCATTAAGACATGAACAAACAGATCTCAATACGGAATAACTTGCATTGCAAAATGCTGAAGCTGCACCATTGGATCTACCCATCTACCCACAAATGGAAATCACAATGCTTCCACATACAACCAAACATATGACCTATAAAATTAAAGACAGAAGATATAGCCTTATATTGTTTCTCTACTGTGATTTATTTTAACCTAGATTGTCTTTTATACATGCATATACTGGAAAGCAAGTTTAATCATTGTGCTGTTTAAACACTACTGAAACTGAGTGAATTCTACCAGTCTTAACCTGGCAGTGTGGGCAAGGCACATGTTAGGAAGCCAAAGGGTAGTGTAATAGGAAACTACTATCATTTTCCAGTTGAAAATGAGTCATTATTAGTTATTTCTATACATTAACTTATGCCTTCTAAATATGTATATATATATATATATATATATATACACATTACGCAGAGAAGTGTAGATGCTCTTAGAGTTAGTAATAATAGATATCTAAATTTAAAGTGTAGGCTCTTTTTTGAGAAACCTGACTTCAGGTTTCTCTTTGTTTAACTATTTATTTTTGTCTACTATTGCACTGGGTCTAGATGGGGTGGAGTTAATTTTCACCACAGAAGGCAGTGTTGTGCTCTGTCCTTGTAGCTAGAACACCATTAACTTCACATCAATGTTTTGTTTATTTTTTGTCTATTGCTGAGCAGTGTTAACACAGCACCTAGACACTGCCCAGGACTGTCCCCCAAATCCAGTACACTGGGGATGACCAAGAGGTGGGGGAGGGGATATCAACAGAGCAGCTGATCTAAACTGATCAAAGGGATATTTGGGATACCATATATTACCTTCAGCAGTAAAAGCTGGGAAAGGGGAAGAGGGGGCTTTTCTCTCATGAGGATGTCTGTCCTCCCAGACAACCACTCTTTGTTTCTGTTTCTAAAACTGTTTTTTTTTGTTTGTTTTGTTTTGTTTTGTTTTGTTTTCTCTTTCCTTTAATTAAATTATCCTTATCTCAATCTCTGAACCTTTGTTTTTTCCAACATATCTTTTAATACCCCAACCTCGCCCCTGCTGCCCCGCTTCCATTGAGGAGGGGGAGTGAGAGAGCAGTGTGTTGGAGTTTAGCTGGCCGTCACTGTGAAACTGCCACAACCGTTCCACTATGTGCTATTGCTTAACAGAAAAAATCTGTCTTTTTAAAAACATACAGATTATGGTTTACCTGTGAGAGGAAGGTTTCTCCTGTGAACTCTGTAGCAAGATCTCAGTACTTTCAGCTTAGATGTTTGTTTGAAGAATTGAAAAAGAAGTCTGGCAGTATTTCAAGTAAAGGGAATCAGGACTCCAGATATCCCATCTCACCATTCAACAATTCTTAAAAAAACATGGTTTAAGTTATCTTTTAAGTATACAGCCACTACCTAAAAGTGAGATTACTTTGAATAATTTGTGATTCAGCAGTGATTAAATATATCCCAGGAGTTTAACTCCCTTTGAATTAATTATACTTAATACTGAAGAACAAAGTCTTCTGAATGACACCCTGGTTGAATTTTAAAGGTGTTGACTTCCTATAGCAAGACAAAAGATACAAACTGCCTGCTAGCTGCTATGGAGAGAATGACTAGCCCTTGTTTTTTTGTAGCCAGGTGGGGAACCTCAAAGAAAAGTTCCAGTGGTAAGATTGCTATTTAACAAAGTGGGGTCTGCACATGCATGGTTTTACTCTAAACAATGTTATGGAAAGTTTCATGGCTGGCTTTGGTGGGAGCAAAAGATAGACCGATGCTGAACATGTAAGAGAATGACAACTTTTATACAATCATTGTGTAAGTTAAAAAAGGATTTAAAATGAAACCATTTAAGATCAACAGTACTTAATGCTTGTTCTTCACCAGTCCAAAGAACTACAAAGCTGTACACAGAAAACTACAGAAAACAGATGTACACTTATTGTAATGGAAATTGATAACAAAATATCCAAAACAAGTATCATAAGATAATTCACAAGGCTGCTCCACTACTTTTGTTGCTTCTACCATGAAAGCTTTCTATAAAGGATTTAGAAACTCTAGTAGGAACCTTCCTGTATATTTATAATATTTATTAAAAAGAAAGTTCCGTAGATAGAGTTTCTTCTTTTCACAGTTTATAGTCAATAGTTTCAAAGCTGAAAATGGTGAAATTATTGGTATAATTATTAACATATCAGTTCTTTCTGCCTTCACTTTATTGAATATAGGGGACGTGAAGTAAACCCTGCAGAAGTAAGATGTATATTTATATATAATACATATTATACATATTTCTATGTATGCATTGTATATCCATACATATATATATACACATGCACATACATATATTTGGCGTGCCTTCTCACACTGTAGCAGTGATTATCCTCCACAACTACTACTAACATTATGCTGGAAACATCATATAGTGCTAGTAAAGATAAATGTTTATGTATTATAAGATTATTATAAGGAGGTTTTATACTTATATATAGTCTGTGCTCAACTCTAGTCAAAGATACAAGTGTTTTAAATGTCAAAAATATTGCACTTACAGAAAATGAAAAAAATGAATATATTAGATATCAAAGGGTAAATATTTATTTAGATGAATTTGAGCCTTGGATTTTTATTTATGTATTTATTTTAATTGCTTTTCTCTCATGCTGTCAAATACTTCCCAGAAATCTCTTGTTCCTCAGCATGCAGCATATGGCTGGTTCTTTGCCAGCCTGTTAGGAATGTTCCCTTTCCCCCATGGTAAAGCTTGTCTTAAAGCTGCTGCTGTGGCTCCCAGTCTGTTGGAAGCTTTGTCTAGCTCGAAATCCAATATCTAAACTGAACAGAATGACAAGTTGCTGCAGAACCACTATGCTGATACATATATATGCATATCTCATGAGATTAGGAGAACTCAACCCATGTAGCTGTTATTTTGAAAAGACAAATATACAATACCATTTGAACTTGTTAGTGAAAGCCGAAGTGTATTATAACTTGGAAGTTTATACAACATGTGGGCAGTGACATTGAATTTGTAAGCCTGTTGCTGCATTTGGTTGTCTTTAATTTAAATTATCATTATTCCCATGGGGATATCTTGGTTTCACAAGCCCCATCCACACAATAACTAAAATCAGGGAGCCGTATGAAAGGTTAAGCAAAAGACAGATGGATTTCTGCATTACCATTCCAAGGATGCATGACAGGAAAAAATCTACACACTCCAAAAATCTACCCACTCCAACCACAGAGTAATCAATACTGAATATGCAGACTACTGCAGAGTTTATAGAATACAAACAGAATTTCAGTTTTAAAACCCCTTCTTACTGTAATAGCTACCTTTCAATCAATCAATAAATAAATGGTGGTGGTGGTGGTTTAAGATTAGATATCAAAAAGCAGATATCTGATCTGCTTTCAAACTTTGTATGATCACATTTGAGCTGCCTTAATTAGTGAAGGTTCATCAAGACACAGGAAATGCAACACATAAAATATGAGCAATGTTTCCTTAAGATGTCCGTTTTACTTAATAAATAATTCCTTAATTTAGGAAAAAATAAAACTAAGCAGAATTTGATTTTCTAAACCATATAAACAGTTTGTGAGAATGATTTAATTAGCATAATTATGAGCACCAACTGGTTTTAGTATGTGAGAATGAACAGCTATCTGATTTAGGAATATGTTTCTATTAAACTGCTATGCAAATTAGATAAGCAATTGCATATCTGGGGATAAAGTTGTGTCATGCTTAGAGTAGTGGAAATAGTGAAATAGCATTACAGTTATGCTTGAATTATAATAGGATAAAGGAAAAGAACCTCATCTGAGCTGTTAAACAATATCAGCCCCTAAAACTTAGAGAAGGCATTAGGGTATTGAAGAGCTTACCAGCTCTCACTTTCAGTATCTAGGAATTAAAGTATTCAGTTATAGGTATATTCAGAAGTATTTTATTCATACTTATGCAAAAGAGTTAAATTTCTGCTTACATCTGCAACTGCAGCCCTGAAATCTGATCTGTTAGTCATTGTTTAGGCCACATTTCGAAAAACAGACTTTGTATTAAATGATATAGAAAAAAATAAATTAAAAAAATAATAATGAAATAATGTAATGAAATATAATGAAATGAAATGAAATGAAATGAAATGAAATGAAATGAAATGAAATAAAATAAAATAAAATAAAATAAAATAAAATAAAATAAAATAAAATAAAATAAAATAAATGAAATAAAACAAAACAGAAAAAGAACAATCCTATTTATTTAACTCATTACAGATAGCTTATTTACCCAGGGCACAGAAGGCAAATTTTACCTTAACACAGTTCACATCCATGAGACAATTCTTCTGTAAAGAGAATTTTACTTATCAATTTTTTGTGCTTTGTGCACACACAGACACACAGACACAAACACAAAAGAGAGAGAAAGAGAGAAAGAGAGAAATAGAAAAAGCTTATATTCTTTTGCTACTGGTGGTATTTCTCCACTTTGAAATTAGATAGTCAAAAGAACAGGAATTTAAAACCAGGCTATTGCCTGTATTGTTCTATAATACAGTTGGGTAATATAAATAAATAAATAAATGGATGAATGAATGAATGAATGAATGAATGAATGAATGAATGAATGAATGAATGAATAAAAAATGCAGCCACATATGAACAGAATATAATAAACAGCCAGAAATTAGACCTCGTCATAATACATTTTCTATCCATATATTCAAAATAATGCAGATGTCATACAAAAACATCTGATTTTTTTTTTTTTTTTTTCTGTTAGGATAATTTGGTTGGAAGGGACCTACAAAGATCATACTGCAAAGACCGCAACTGTTCGTTCTCTGAACTTTGTTTACAATCGGTGCTTACTGGTGATCTGCCCCTGAAATATCTCTGCACTGCAGTGTGAAACAGATACATGGCTTTATCATTTTCTCTGCATTTCCTGAGGTTGTCAGCTTGTGTGAGTTTTCTTTTTTTGTTTTGGCTCCCTCACACCATATTTTTAAAATGTGCATTACTTATTTAGAACTTTTTAAAAATGCATGTCACTGAGTTGCAAAACTGCTCCAAGTTCAGAGATACGAAAATTCAAACCATGGAATAAATTGTAAGCCTCAAGTATCTTCAACAACTTGTAGCATCTTAGGCAATCTAGGGACATAAGCTTATTAATTCTTAGTTCTATACAATAAGCATGAAGAAAAAAGGATTTATTCCCACTGTGACTACTGTGTGTGATATAAGCAGGTTCTGTGATAATGCTAAGTACATGGAGGAGAAAGAGAGCAGTGCAGTGAACTGCAGATTTCACTCTTTTTCATTATTTTTAGCCAAGTTGAGAGCAGAAACCCAACTGTATCTACTTAAAAGGAAGTTAAAGGTGTCAGTGCTGAGCTAGACTATCTAAGCCACCCTGGGACTCTTTTTCTTCAGATCAATGTTGAATGGAGAACAAAGTTAAAACTGCAAATTATGTTTTGATTCTTACTCATTTTATACAATACTGACATAAACTAAAATTAAGCAGCATTATAGTTAATAAAATTGTACAAAATAATGAATGATGCATGGATAAGGTGGTAGGCATTTCAAAAACAAAAGCAAAATGCAGCAAAGCACTTAGGTTTCTAAAATGCCCTGTGGATAAGAAAGTTCAAGAAGACTATGCAGGCCTGTACTGTCTGTCCTACTAAGGTAACTCTGACCCCCATCATGTGTCATCTCAAATTTAGACTTCTCTTCCATATAAAGTTATATAGTAGTAAATCCCTGTGGCATCCATCTGTCTATAGTGCAATTAGATCAACATCTGTTTCTGTGAAAAGGTATAGAATAGTATTCCCTTCATATAGCTTGCTGGGAAAGTCCCATTATATAGCCAAACTTAGAGCATGCTTCACCTACTCAGGTTATTGGTCGAAAAGGTAAGATCTCATCACATCATGTTAACAAGATGGTAATGGAAGCATTTACACAATAAATTAGAGGTTTAAGTATTCCTCACCCTAAGATGATTTTGATTTTCCTGAGATACTGAAAGGCTCATTCTTCAGAGTACTCTGCATAGAACTTGTCCTCACAGCTCTTCTGGAAGCTAAGCCAATGGACCATTGGAAACAAATCCAGCAGAAGTAAACTAACCCAGTTCTGAGTGTTTACTCAGCTAGAATGGCAAACAGAAGCTGGAAATGGGCAAAAGAGTATTTTGTTCTTTGAAATATTGCTGGATTTTTCTTCACTATTTTCTAACAATATTGAAAAAGTACACTCAGACACACATTTGTCAATCATTGTTGATCTTACTAATAAACCTTCGTCATATATCTCCCCTTTTACATTGAAACCTAACACCTGTCCTGACGGAAAGATATTTCTAAGATCTGTAGGAATCCTATAATTCTTAAGCATCTACAGAGGTACTCAAGTTTAGAAATTAGGTGAAATGGATTCTATATTTTTTTTAACTATATAAGGCTATTAATGTTTGCATTTTGGCTATATCAACAAACAATTATCTGAGTGTAGTAAAACTCAAACTTGTTATTTCCTATTGTTAAGGCAATCTACTTTACTTGAGAAATTTAATTCTACATTGGCAACATTTGCTCCTCTTTTTTCCTACCTACTTCTTGCTGAAATAAATTTACTGAAGAATAGATTTACTTTATGTGATGGGGAGATATTTGTTCCTAAAGACTTCTTTCATGTTTTTTTGTTTTGTTTTGTTTTGTTTGTTTGTTTTCATTGATAGGGTTGAATTTCAGTTCATCAAAAAGTAATTGGTTGTGTGATATCTGCTGACTCAGATGTGATGAAACTAAAGCCAGTAATGAACATCTTATATTAATCTCATTAATATAAATGTGTATGAATGTCTAGTTTTATGTTTTGAATGTAATGCACAGTTCAGTGTTTAAAAAATATGAAGATGAAATGCGAGTAACATCCAGTGAGGCAGAAAGAATGTGTTAATTTACAGTCAATTAACTTCTCATCAACAGCTTTCTAAACACTAAAGAACTCTCAAGCCAGGGCTAAGCCACACAGAAAAAGTTGCTTGCCCAAACCTAGACCTCGTGACACAAAATACTGACACTGACTGTGAACATATTGTCTTGTGAGCTGGATACAAAAAAGGAAGAGTTATCCTCTGAATTTGAATTTAAGTTATGTTAGCTAAGTTCTCTCCCCACACCAAACATTATCATCTGTGTTTTGGTAATCTTGTAAATACCTGTAATCTTAGTTGTTTTTTAAAATACATCTATACTTTGCAGAAAGAGAGCTATGCACGTCAGCAAGAAAATTACAATAATCTGCATACAAAATGGGAAGTCAATAAGAAAAACTGAAGATTTTTTTTGTTTTGAAGTCTTTCCTGACAGGGTTTAGGTGATTGAGCTTCAAAGGTATGGAGCTTCAATACCTTTCTTATGTTGGTTCATAGGTTAAACTTTTAGGTTAAATTATGTTAGAAAATGAGTGGAAATTCTTCTTTTAGTGGAAATTCTAAATAGGATAGTAAAAAGCTGTAGTTTTGAGCCAAAGGCTCAAAAATCTCCAGAGATTTATAATCCTCATTGCCTCTCTCTAATCAAAAATATTTAATGATTCACTTTAAAGTGACAGCTTCAAAAAGAGTCTCATCTTAACACATACCTGAAAACAGGTAGGGTATAAATTTGAATTGTGGCCTGTTATAGCCTGGATACCAGTCCACTCTAGTGGTCTTAACAAACAGATAGAGGAACTTTCAGCCTCTGAAGGCAAAAATTTTAACCATCAGATACAGAGTAAGATTCCTTAGATGGTCATTCATTAAATGCTAGTGTGTTTGTCACAAGAACTCTGCATTATCTAGGGAACATAATTACATAAGACACTTAGTTGAAAACATTTAGTTGTAGTGGAATATATGAGCTGAAGAGTCATAAGTGGTTGTGAATTTCAGATTCATGTATATAAGTTGGTATTTAGAAACTTATGTCCTTAATAAAACTTTAGTGTAGATTTAACTCATTGCCAAAATTTCAAGGAATGTCTCCCAGAGCTAACTCTTATACTAGACAACCACTTTTCCCTTCTATTATACTCAAAAGCATAAAGTATTAAAGAAGTCTTTTTTTTTTTTTCTTTTCCTAATAAGCAATTTTCATTAGTTTATGTATAGACCTTGAATATTTTCATTACTTAAACATGTCTGATGATCATTATGAAAGATCTTTACAATGGGATTTTAGGTGCATTTTCAATTGTATATATGTTAAGAAAAATATGTCACCTCGTATATTTCAATATGGTCAAAACACATTAAATAATTACTGCAACCACAAAAAAAAAAAAAAAGAAAAAAAAAAAAAAAAAAAAGCCCAGTTCTAAAATGGCTGACTAAAATTTCTGAGTTCATGGATAGTTAAAAAAATTAAAAAAAAAGGTATTATATTTCTGTTATTTTTATATGTTACCTGCGATTCACATCTCATTGATGGAATTACAGAAAATCTGCTAATTAGATTTGTACCCCTTTCTCATAATGGAAAGCATTATATCTTAGATTTTTACAGATTTTTTTTTTTTTTAGATTTTATAGATTTTTTATATATTTTATATTTTTATATTTCATATTTATATTTTTATAGATTTTTATAGATTTTTTATAGATTTTTTATATATCTTAGATTTTTATAAATCTTTTTCACATTCCCAGCTTCCCTGAAGATTAATAAATTTATCTTTCATTTTCTATTTGAAATATACATATGCAAATATTAAAAAAAAAAAACAAAGCTTTTTATTCTATAAATATAGAATTTTTATATATATACTTACTATATATAAATATATACTGCATATATACATGTTTACTGTATACACTACCATATATATACATGCATTATATTTATCTAAAGTTAGGTTTGCTTTATATGTTTAAGATCACACAATGATTTTTATAACAAAATTATTTTCTTTTAAAATATAGGTCAGAGGAGTTCTCTTCTCCTTCTTTGGTTTGAATAAACAACGCAATCAGGCATTTAATGACCTCCTCAATCAAATTAGATTTCAAATTTACAGGATAACCTAAAGATTATCTATCTTAACTGTAAGGCTCTAAATTAATCTGGGTCTTGCAGGTTTAGTGTAGCTCCTAGTGAAGCTATGTAATTGTCCATTAAAATACCTTTAAATTAATTTGATGTTTGGAGGAAGGGTAAATATTTTTTTAAATTAAAAAAAAAAAAAAAAAGCCACTATGATTGTCTAATTCAGTTTCTCAGGACTTCAGGACTTAGCATGGTGGACGTGCTCTCTCATTTTGGGAAGCTTCATTATTCTAACCAATATTTCATTATTCTAACCTGACTTTAGATGTCTGACTAGAACTTTTCAGGATCTTGATTTTGGACACTATTTATTTCTATCTAAGTTTAATTTCAACACTTTTTGTTATGATCAATTGTGTTTCCTAGTGTTAACAATGAGAGAATGAGAGTTGAGTTAAACAGTGTGTTAAACATTGGTTTTGAAAGTGACAGGATCATACTGCAGTAAAGGTTATAATTTCATCCTAAACACTTTAACACAGAGAAAGTAATTGTGTGAGATGTACAGTATTGTTTCAAAGTTATGCAGGTCTTAAGGAAAATAATTTAGATAATAATAATGGTCACATGCAGTTTAACACACACACACACACACAAACAAACAAACAAACAAACAACAACAAAAAAAAAGTTTAATTTTCAAATCTGTTTTATATCAGATTCAAATATGAAATTTCTATCTTTCTTATGTGATCATCTTTCTTCTCTATAAAATAAATAAATTAATAAAATAAAATAAATAAGTAAATAAGCAAACAGACATTCCATGCACATGCATTTAATTTAAGACCGTGGAAACAGATACATTCAAGACACTTAGTTTACCACCACAAGAATAGTTTAAGAGTTAGAACTTTATCCTGATGATGTCAAGTACCAAAAAAAAATATGCATCAGAAATCCCTCTGAGGAAAATGGCAAGCTTAAAATACTGTTGCGTCTCCTTACCTACCTTTGTACAAGGATGATAGGTTAGATTCCTAAGAGAAAATGATCAATTATTTTTTTCTGCATTATTTTTTTTTTCCTTTTGGGGAGACAGAAAGTGAAATTATGTAGATCTAGGTATAGATTTAGATAGGTACAGGTGCATGCTCCGGTATAGATACAGTTACAGATGATATAGATATAGTTGACATAAACATATATGATATAGATAGATATATTTCTGGAAATGTACTTGTATTTTGAACTTTTTTATTGAAAAGTTTTGAGATAGAATTGAATGGTGTTTGGATCCTGGCCAAGAATATTGTAGTCTGCTACACCCAACATACAGGAAGCATCTTTTACAGCCAATAGCTGTCTATGTCATTAACTTTAGCAATGTAATTAGAAATGTAACCAATTTTAAAATTGGTTCTCTCAAGGAAAGTATTTGTTGTTTTAGAAAGAAGATGAATTCAGAAATAATTTCTGAGTGGGTATTTATTTCTTTTTAATTCAGTCATTACTTTCGCTTGACAAAATCACTATATGCTGTAAATAAGAAACCATACTTTTTTGTTGTTTCTTCATCTGGATTTGGTGATGTCACAAATACAACAAATAAAATGTAATATAATTCAATTTGTTCTCTGTTCTGAAAATCTAATAGAAATGTATAACTTTATTTAATGGCTGTAGCTATAGCAACAATATTGAAAAAAAAAAAAAATATATCCTTAATCTCACACAATTATCTTGCTTATCATAGCTCTTGAAATCTTGCTCATCAGCTTCCAACACATTTCTAGAGTGAACTGACTCCTGCTGAAGAGACTTTGAATTGTGACAGCCTATTTCACCTGAAAATTGCAGCAAAGTTACAGTAAGACCAATTCTGTGACTTTGTGCACTACAATTTAAAGTATACATTTTTGTGGTAATACAGATTTATCCAATCATTTAAATGATGATATCATTACTGTTCAGTTTAGTTCCAAATCTCCACTTACACATCAAATTATCCTATTAGCCACAGATAATAAATTGACCATAAAACACAGATACAGAAATAGGTAGAAACACGTTGCAAACTAGGTAAATATACTGTCTTGAACTAATATCTATATATATATATAGACAGAGATAGATATCTATATAGATATAGATATAGATATATAGATAGATATAGATAGATATAAAGATATCTATATATAGAGAGAGATATCTATATAGATAGATATCTATATAGATATAGATAGATATAAAGTATAGCTGGAAAATCAAACAAGTTCAAGCCAAAAATGAAAGAAAGTATTCTTAAATCTTACTCTATGTTTGATAATAAATTCTAAGCAAAACCAGTTTGAAGCTATCCCAAAAAAATGCAAGGACAATCTGCCTTTCCCAGATTTACATTTATCTTACATTTATCTATTTTTTTAGGGAATATAGGCAAATATGTTGCAGACGATTAATTATGTCATAAATGATGTCACAGAATTCAGCAAGGATACATATACAATATCCCATACTATCCTTATAGCAGAAGTGATGAGATATGAACTGGATAAATGTAAAATAACATGAGCAGAAAACTGTATAGACCATTATGCTCAAAGTGTGGTGATCATTACTATAACATCTAATTGATGCCTTGATAGTAACTCCTGTTTCCCCTCAGGGATCAATATTTGAGCCATTACTGATCAATGATTTACTAAAAGCTTCAGTGACAGCGTGGAGTGCAATCTGAACAAGTTTGAAGACAATAACATAAGGAAGAGTGGTCAGTATGCTGTGGGGGGAGGGAGGAAGGACTGTCAGACAGACTGTACAACAGGCTAGAAAAAAGACTGACAGAAATCTCATGAAGTTCAGCAAAGGGAAATGCAAAATTCAGCATGTGTGATTTTGGCAGTAATTTCATGCACCGGTACAGGCTGTATACTGACTGTATAGAAAGCAGCTTGTCAGAAGGGGACCTCAAGGCTCTGGTGGACAAGCTGAAACCATGGGCCAACAATGCATTCCTGTGGCAAAGGAGGTTACCTACATGTTGGGTGCACTGGTGAGATGGCAGCCAGCAAGTTTAAGGACATTATTTAACCCTCTATTTAGCACTTTTTAGGCTGCATCTGGAGTGTTGCATCTACTTTTGAAATCTCCTGCAGGAGAAGGAAAGACAATGTCATACTGGACTGAGTCCAGCAGAGAGCCACCAAATGCTGAGGAGACTGGAAAGCATGAAGCACAAGGAAAGGCTAGGTGAACCAGCTTTTGTTCTGACTTAAGCTGAGAAAGGTAAAAGATATTAATACCTAACAGCAGGCTTAGAGAAATGGAACCAGAATCTTCTCAAAGTTGCCCAAAACAGGATAAGAAGGTAATGGTTACAACATAGGTTATTCTCACTTGATATAGACAAAAAGAGTTACCATGAGTAGGCATAAAATATTGGAAAGGATTTCTTAGAGAGGCGTGGAATCCCAGTCCCCTGCTGCCAACACTTTGCCATACACACCCAATATGACCGATATTGGTCAAGATGATTTCCAGAGGTCCCTTCCAACATAAATTACTATGTAATTTTGTGATCCTGTGTTAATGGTAGGAAAATGGAAAGATAAAAGAAAGAGAATTTTGTACACAGCAATAATACCTTTAAGGTACAGGTAAGGGAACATGGAACAGCTGTTCATCAAACTTGTGTCTGTATATATGGGAATTCCACAACTATTCTTATTCTGGAGAAATGACTAGAGTTTCTTTGGGTTTCTATGCTTGCACTGAAATAATATGTTTTTTGTTGTTGTTTGCATTTTTTTTTTTTTTTTTTTAAGAACAAACACACATGGAATATTTGGAAATGTGATATTTGAGCATTTTTGCATGGTTGGTAACTTGTAAAGAAGTCTTCACTAACTTGAAAGAGAGGTCTGAAGTACTGATTACTACATTAAATATGCAGATAGAGAGCACTATCTTTCATCATGAAATGACAATTCAATGAGGAAAAATATGTATGTAGAGATTGTAAAGTACATTGTACTTTAAAATAATCAGTACCTTTTTGCTGAATTATTACAATTTCAGTGATAATCTGTGCCACAGGAGACCATAACAGTACAATGTAAAACTTTTCATAAACAGAAATATTGGAACAAATAAAAAAATAAAGTCTGAGTACCACTGCAGAATAATTTCTTGTTTGATATACCAGTATTGTGACTTGATCTTTGTAAAAATAAATAAATAAATAAATAAATAAATGCTATCAATCTAAAGTTTAAGTATCCATTTCCAGATTACACAGAAAGCATGTTCTTCGTAAAGTAAGTAATAGCAGTGCTCTTCTTTAGTTTAGCTTTAGTCACTACTATGAGTCTCAATTTCAAACTGCACTCCAGGGAAATACCCACAAACTTGTCATCTGGGCTAGGAGTGCAGTCATCAGAACTGAGAAACATTTTTCATGCTTGCCATTCAACTCTTGAAAAGAAACACATCCACATATTATATGTCACAAACATTACACTCACTGTAAACAACCATCTTGCACTTCCAATCTGTACAGAAAGAGATGACTACTTGCAGTTCTTCATGCTGTGATTTAAACTGAAATAATGTCCATACAACCTAAGTGCTTAGCTCTTTAATCTAGTTAGAATACATTGCGTAACAATGAAATTAATATATATACATTTTTATTACAAACTATCATAATCAGAGCAAGCTTTTTAATGTTATACTTTATTCAAGCTATATGACCACAGAAATATTGAAAGCACTGTTAAATATATATCACTGTCAAAACAATTCTATGTTATTTGCTGAATTTAAGGGTCCTATATATTTTTTTCTAATCAGTTGAATATGTTCATATATTAATGGATTTGATTTATTGAGGTTTTAATTGACAAAAAGGCTATCTATGTACAGATGTGTACAGCTGTAACATAGATGTGTCTTATGAGTTTAGCTTTTAAAAAAAGATAGAAAACTGCCACCACCCTTTATTGGAAATGCATGTCAAATGTTTCAAGCATAGTATTTCCTAATATTATGCTCACACTGCCAGAAATTGTAAAGATTTTATTACGATCATTCAAAGAATGCAGGGTAATTCTGTAACACTGACTCTTCATAGAGAATCATTGCTTACCCATTGTTCCCTCTATCCCCACAAACATACATTATAGTTTCTCCTATACTTATTTGTACATGCAATATCACTGTCTAGATTGGGTTGGTTGCATTCCATGACTGTTTTTTCTTTGAAATCAGATTCCATTCTTTCCTTCTTTCTTTCTTAAAAAACAAGGCACAAAGCAGTACATTGGACACAAAGTCCATTTATAGGTCTTGCTGTAATATGGAGCTAAAATATTCATTATAAGGGATGAAACATCCATCACTCTTTTTCTTTATTTTACAATTGAAAATGAAAACATACAAACCTACCTTTCCCAATTTCTATTTTATCCTCATTACCCTCTTCATTCCTTTTTGTTTGTTTGTTTGTTTGTGTGTTACACAAGTAACTCAAAATACACTACTTCTCTGTGCCATAGCTTCCACTTCTCAATTTTGTATCCTGATGGTTGTACTGTTGCTTAGTCTGACCCTGGCAGATGCAAAGTCACATTTCATGAGCCTTCAAAATACACAACAGGTTTTTGCACAGTGCCAGATGTCTCCTTTAATTCAACTTAAACAACATGTATGCTTATCAGAAACTGTGGAAAATTCTAGGTCAGTTAGGACTGCAAAGCAGCAGGAGATGGCTAAAATATTCTGCTCCCAATTTAGAGTAATTAGAGTTACTCTAACATACATTACTAGATGGAGAATGGAGTTGAATTATTTTTTAGCTTTCAACAGTCTTTGTCCTTTCTTTGATACCTGTTTTCTTCTTCATTATACTAATCATTAGACTTGATACTATTTACAGTATTTGTGGTCTTAAGACCTGTGTTTTAAACTTTTCTCCAGATTATTATGTGTAGGAACTTACAGCTACTTCAACTCAGTGCTTCATTTTTATCACACCTCTAGCAAAAATATGCAAAGACAATGAAGTTGACATGCAATATATTTTAGATATAAGGGCTTTATTCAATACATACATAATATACCTCTAGGACTTGAGATAAGCTTCACATAAACTTGAGATAAGCAAAAAAATATATATATTTAAAATATATGTATTAAAAAAAATCACTGAATTATTTATATTTGTATGTGGAATGCAATACAAAACAAATGGAAAATACTGCTTCTACTAGTAACGTAAAAAAATAAATTTAAAATAAAAACAAACAAACAAAAACTTTTGCCACTACTTTCTGAAAAAGTGGAACATAAAAGAAGTATTACAAATGCTATCATGAACCAATACAAAGATTCATATAATTAACAGGAATGTCTTGTTATGATGTAATTAGACAAAATATCTGTAACTGGTTTAAGCTTCAATTATTAAATCAACCTTTAACTATCTGACTGATAAAACACAAATGTTTCCTGTGGGATTTTTACTTCCACTGAAATATATCAAATCACTGCAGGGAAACTGAACGTTGAATTCAAATACTTACATCTTTTATACTTTCTATATTTTGTAGGAGAGTGTGAGCTGGTGTTTTCACAGCAAACCAAGTACCTCAAACCATATTCAAATGGTAATGTGCTACCATCAAAAACAACTCAAAAGAGAGAGATTTGAATATTAAAAACATGATCAGGGAAAAAGACTACATGATCCCAGGCTGAAAGTGAAATAAAATTACTGTTTATTGCTAGTGAAAATGTATAACTTCAGAGAAGATTTCAGTCATGAAATGTTGTGTTGAGTAACAAGGCACCTATTCACTGACTTTATCACTCAGTGTGACCATCATACAGTCAGATAATTTTATCTTTTTCTCTTATTCTAATTTTAACTGTATTCTCATTCTCTTATGAGGTGAATGGTGTTAAAAAAATAAATTTTAGTTTTTTTTTCTTTTAATTGGTATTTGGACATCCTTTAATCAAAACTGTTTTTTGTTTTGTTTTGTTTTGTTTTTTTTTTGTTTTTTTTCTGATTCAGACCCATTGTTTTTGTTTTGCCTATACCATAGAATGGCTTTAATAAAACATACCATTCATATACAAACAGACAAAACCTCCTTATTTCCTTCCTTATCCTCATTCTCTATTTCTCTTTCTCTCCACACTGAAGGGGAACAAACAAACAAACAAACAAAAAGGCTCACTTTTCATATCTCTTTAAATGAGTTAACTACATTTTTTGCCCATCTCACTTTGAGCATTTAACTGTCATAAGGGCAGAGCAAGGGCCTTTTCATACATTTTGAAATTTGAAGTTGTCTCTTTGGAGATAGCACTGGCATTTGTTTTCATTTTACCAGTATGTTGCTCTTTAGATAGAAATATGTATTAAAGGGAAAGTCCACTTTGCTGAGAAATGCAATGAAATGGATGAGTTTTCTTAAACCGAATTTTATGTGAAACAATCTTTTAGTATAAATGGTATGATGGACTATAAAATATATTTTGAAATTCAATACTGCTTTGTTGATTAAATTATTGTAATTCCAGGGAACACAGGGGCAACTCACACTGCTGTTAACTTTTCAGTTTCATTATACAAGCTTGTCTCTATTTTATGCATTCTTCTCAGAAATAGCAATGAGATATTTTATATGAATGCAAATATATATATATATATTTTTTTTCCTTTGACATACATTATTGAAAATGTTATTTTCCCCCAGTAGCATCTGTCTACCTATCTGCATATCTACTTGTCTATCAGAGTGCTACAAAGTAGTAGTAAGACTCAAATATGCCTTTTGCTTTGTAGAACTCAATAGGCAAGAAGTGAAATGTTCAGATCTGACTTTTGGATTTGCCTGCATATTTCAAGGCAATTGCTGAAATACAATTCATTCTACAGACAGGCTTAATGTCTACACATGTGTTGGTGTTCTGTTTGTTTACAGACTACAATGCCTCATCACTGTAGACAGGTAGACTTTGAAAAGTATTATTTGTCAAAAAAAAAAAAAAAAAGAAGTAAATTTAGTTCTTATATGCCAAGAATAAGGCAGTTGTAAATGGCTCTGAAATCTGCACAGAGCCTATATTCTGAGTCAATGCACACTTGGATTTCTTTGTCTTGCCCCGTTGATGACAAAACATGTACTTGTCATGGTTCCGTTCAAGTGGGCAGGCAAGCTCCACCACAGCCGCTCTCTCACTCTCCCTCCTCAAAGAGGAACAGGGAGAAAATACGATGAGAAGGGCTCAAAGGTTGAGATAAGGACAAGAAGATCACGCAGTAATTATTGTAATGGGCAAAACAGACTCTGCATAGGGAGGTAGTAAGATTTATCGCTTATTACTAAAAAGCTAGAGAAGTGAGAAACAAAGGAAAGAAACCAAAAGCACCTTCCCCCCCCATCCACCTTCTTCCACATCCTCCCCCCGAGTGGCACAGGGGAACAGGGGAATGGGGGTTATGGTCAGTCTACATTGCTTCTTCTCTGCCACTCCTTCTCGATCACTCTCATCCCCTGTGCTGTGGGGTCCCACCCACAGGATACAGTCCTTGATGACCTGATCCAGTGTGGGCTTCCCACAGGCAGCAGCTCTTCCAGAACTGCTCCAGATATGGGTCCATACCATGGGGTCCATCCCTCAGGAGAAAACTGCTTCAATCTGGATCCCCCACGGGCAGCAGCTCCTGACAGGTCACCTGCTCCTGCGTGGGCTCCTCTCCACGAGCTACAGGTCCGGCCCGGAATCTGCTCGGGCAGGGGTCTTCCACAGGCGGCAGCCTCCATCGGTGCAGGGCCACCTGCTCCACCGTGGTCTCCTCCACGGACTGCAGTGTGGAACCTTGCTCCACCATGGTACTCCATGGGCTGCAGGGGGACATCCTGCTTCACCATGGTCCTTACCACATGCCGCAGGGGACTTCTGCTCCGGCGCCTGGAGCACCTCTCCCCCTCCTTCTTCACTGACCTTGGCGCCTGCAAGGCTGTTCCTCACTCCTCTCACTCTCCCAGCTGCTGTCTGGCGCAGCGTTTTTTTCCCTGTCTTAAATATGCTCTCACAGAGGCGCAAAACAACATCGCTTATTGGCGCGGCTCTGGTCAGCAGTGGGGCCCTTACCAAACATGGGGCAGCTTCTAGATCCTTCTCACAGAAACCACCCCTATTGCCCCCTGCTACCAAAACCTTGCCACATAAACCCACTACAGTACTAAATTCTAAAAACAAACAAACAAACAAGCAACAAACAAACAAACAAAAAAACCTTTTCGGGCCTGGGGAAAAAAAAATGCAGCCGTTGGAATCCAAATTTTTCTTATTCAAAATAAACTAGAGGTATAAGACTACATAAAAATAATTTGGAGTAATGTGGAAGAAATTAGAGTATATGATCTTTCATTTTCATATAATTCTGGGATTGAAGATTTCTGATGTAACTGATACAGGTTCTAACTATCTAGGTGTACAAATATCAAAGGATTTACAACAATCTTCTGAAGTACCTATATTATTAATGCAATAGCAAAAAGTATAGATTATAAACAAAAGAATTTTTAAACTCAAATACTGCAACATTACAAAAATACAGTCATTAAACATGAAGAAAAGTGCAATGGAACTTGACATTTCTAGCATAAGCAGTATTTTCCTTTTTCTTTTTTTCAATGTTTCTTAAAATTGTTTAATAATTAAGTGGATACATTAGCTAAAATGAAAGAAGGGGTTGTTTAGTCTGGAGAAGAAGAGGCTCAGGGGAGCTCTCGACACCTTATTATTGCTCTCTACATCTCTAGCAACTTACTGCTCTCTACAACTACCTGAAAAGAAGGTGAGGAGAGCTGCGGGTTCGCTTCTTCTCATGGGTAGTGATAGGACTAGAGGGAATAGCCTCAAGTTGCGGCAGGGGACATTTAGGTTGGAAATGAGGAGACATTTCTTATCAGAAAGAGTAGTCAGGAATTGAAATGGGTTGCCCAGGGAAGTGGTGGCATCACTGTCCCTGGGAGTGTTTAAGGAAAGGTTGGACTTAGGGACACAGTTTAGTGGGTGACATTGATAGAAGGGTGATGGTTTCACCAGATGAGAGATCTTGGAGATCTTTTCCAACCTTTATGATTTTATGATTCTATGAAGCAGAAAACATGAGTAATGGGAAACAATAATCTCAATGGAAATAGAGGCATTGAGTAAAAGTCAAAAGAGAGTCTGCATAAATTATCACATCCTTTGACAGGATTGGAATTTGATATTTCTGGCCTATTCCTGCATAGACCAGAAAATTTATGCATGCCTGAAAGAGAAAAATACATATTTGCACACTGGTAATTTTACACTACGAAAGACAGAAATTTGGGATGCTAACTAAACCGAATATCACATAAGAATTTCCCAGCAGTTTCTCATTTTTGAGCTTGCATATTCTCTGTGTGTGGAATGCATGCACAATTATGAATATGCTAGTAGGCTAAAGTACCTATGCTTCCAAAGACTTTGTTTAATATTTTTTAGAATGTAGTATACACCAGTTATTGCAAAGCAGGACGCTCAAAGGTGCCTCAGCTAGAATTGTGTGAAGAGATTGCAACTAAAAAGGTGAATGGGGAGAAAAGATAATGGTGCCTTCCCCCTCCCCCCCCCCTTTTTTTTTTTTAATTATAAAGAAAAATGTCATTAAGCAATGAACAACTAGATGAAAAGGATGTATTCAATTGCAAGTACTTTTGTGAACATATAACCCTTTATTTTGTCTCCTCAACCAGCAGTATTCTGTGAATTCAGATAAAATTATAAGAACAAAACCACATTTTTCTCAAGGTCACCTTTAACCAAAAAGAAAAACAAAAAGCAAGATATCTCATCAAGCTCCAATCTCGTAAGCCTCACAGAACTAAAGCAAACAAACAAAAACAAAACAAAAAGCAAAACAGCAAAAAAAGAAATAGAACAAAGCAAATTGTCTTTCTGGAAATTCTATACTATTAATTATTCATATTCATATATTCAAGTATATATACGTTATATATTCATTCTATATTCATTATATATGTTCATTCTATATATATTCTATACTAATGTAGATTGTCCTTCTTCCCATCATCATCCCATCATCTTCCCATCAAAACCATATTTTATACAAACACACGAAATATCTCAGAGTTAGAAAACATGCCCAGATCCGGGCTAGACCCAAACTATTCAGAAGCATGCTGAGTGAGCTAGCCACTAAGATCACTTTGCAGCTATCCAAGAGGAGGTGAAGTACGAATATTCTTCTTGTGTAGCTCACTTAAATCAGTTAGGTAGTCTTCTAATGGAGGCTGGAGTGTGCTATTACCTCTGATGTTTATAGTTTAGCATAAGTATGCTTCTTCAGTGTTGGGAGAGTGCACACTGAAGAGTACTTGAACCTAGCTCAGCTGGATATCATCCTCATTGTGACAAACAATTCAAATTGTTCAAATGGGGTGCTTTTCTAGCTAGAATTCTTGGAACTCATTAATCAGCTTGAAAACCAAATGCTGGGAGATGTGTTATTTCAGCTAACATTTGGATATGAGTCAGGTTTATATACAAAATACAAGAAAGACTCACCACCTCTATACTTTCTCAACAAACAAAACAAACAGTTAATAGAGAAGACTTTTTTTTTTTTTTTCCTCATTATTAAGCTTTATTAATTGCAATTGGACTAGGTAAGTAGCTAAGGTACATATAACCTAAGTGTATAAGGCAGGAATAGGCATCTAGTTGAAGCACATGCTGCAGCAAGGAAATCTACCATTTACTCCAGAATTACAAGATAAACAAGTTTTTTGAACATAAACTAAAAGGGAAAAACAAAAGTCCTTTCCAAGAAATAATTGATAGTTTGTTTTCCCTTCAGAAATAAGTAGCCTAAGACATCTTTCTACACATTTTATGTATTTTTAAGGTTTCTGTCGCAGTAATCTATAAACACCAACATTCTTGTTTGCCTTTTATTCCACATGACTCTCTTTCCCTACAGTCTCATTGATTCCTGTGTTGATATAAAGATAAATCCCAGTGGTACACTGTTTCTTTCCTTTTGGTGACTAGCACTCAAAAAACACAAAATGGGAAAAAGATTTCCTATTACTATCATCATAAAATAACACTGAGGTGTTAGAATTTTTGAAGTCCGTTTTCCTGTATGGTGTATATATATATGTGTGTGTATACATATATAAAAAATATAACACACATATATGTATTATGATATATATATAATATTATATCTGTATATTATGTTGTAAGTCTTGCAAGGAATCTTGAGCATATATACACACCTAATAATAATAATAATAATAATAATAATAATAATAATAATCACCTGTCACCGTACAACAGCTTCTCAGAATATAATGATGATTTTTTTTCTAGTTATTCTAGTTTTACTAGTTTTTTTCTAAACATGTTACTTTCCAATTCTAAAAAGTATACCTGAATAAGGTATCAAGAAGGTATATATCAACTGAAGAAGTTGATAACGGATTCTGGAAAATAGTATTAATCTAACTTTCAATGCATGCTTAGAAGGTATTTTACAGTTACTCTACTTTTTTTGCTCCATAGCACACAACAAACAGAGTCGTAATGAAAAGAAAATATGTCTGGGTAAAGAAAGTGTAGGGCTTAGCATGCAGTGGATGAAACTAATGAAAAATAGTGAGAGTTAATGAAAATATTATTCATCAGTCTTTGTTATAGCTACCAGTTATGGGAATTTCCTAATTTCTCTCTTAAACTGCTATTTAGTGAAACCTGGTGAAAGTAAATATATTCTATATTTGCATGAAACATGACTCTAGTCCATTGGAGTTGGCTAAATCGCATGCTATTGTGAAGTTCCCTGAATGGAATTGTTAGAGGATGTATTTTCATGTGCATTTTTACATTAATCGACTAGAATTTTAATTGTAGAAAAAGAACATAAAAGTTCGTATATAAAAGAATAAGTGAATTCACTAAAAAGTTACAGTCATATCCCACAGCTAACATAACAGCTTGACTATTAATATCCTATTCTGTTGAGAATATGTGGTGGGGGCATATATCAGGGAAAGAACAACAACAAAAAAAAAGTTACTAAAAAGCTGCTGTGATAGGCTGAATTACAGTGACATTCACTGTACTAGGAAATTATAGATAAATTAAGGTTATTAGCTGTCAGTCATTACTCTGAATAGTTCTAAATTTAGGTTATAGAAAAGGATCTGTGTAGCTTATTTTTTAGAGTGTTTTTTCACAAAAGTGTTTAGAAACTGCTTTTGTAGAAAGTCTTTTGTTTATTTCTTCCCTCCCCGACAGTAAAGTGAGGCATTGTGGACTATATCATTAGTCTAAACATCCCTGTAGGGAAGTGAAAAGGAAAGAGAATTTGAGGCTTAGAAATATGGAGCAATTCAGTGTGCAAACATATAATTTAAAGTGGCAATTCTTTTTTTTCCCAAAACCTGAAATTTGGAAAGGTCAAACTTATTTTTACAACTTATTTTTTCTGAAGAAATAAACAGTTTTGCCATCATGCTAGAAAATATTATTTCTTCGTTGTTATCTTCCTTGAGAACCTACTGCCCTGGAGGTTATTTATGTAATTTACTGAAAGAGTAGCTGGAAAAAGTAGAGAGAATGATGGAAATTCAAGCACCTAGGAAGCTGGAGTCTGTGTGCTTGAAGCAAACTCCTTAAAGATCAGATATACAGGCTATCCTATAAACCTTGGTCTACTGATTATTGTTTCTCAAAGTGGTGACAACATATCCTGATAGTATCTTTTCGCAGTTCACGTAACTGTCTCTTATGTTTCAACTTATTAATTTATTTTTGGGTTCCTCTCATCAGAAGTTCTCAAACATAACAGGAGAAAAACAAGAACATCTATTAGATTTTGAAAGATATTACACTGGGATATAAAAAAGACTTAACCACTAACACAGATATATCTGTTGTAGGTGAACTTAAAACTATTCTTCATTTAAACCTTACTAGTAAGTTGACGTGAAAGACAGCTATCTCATCCACATAAATACAGGAGAAATATATAATCTTAAGGGAAAAAAAATAAAAAATTAAAAAAAAAATCAAATTAAATTTGATAGATAATACATGACACATAAACTGTACAACCAATTGTGCAATCTATTTATGCCTTTTAATAATTGTTATGCACATAGTACTAAGGATGCTTAAAATTCCATATCATTAAAATTCCTTATCATTACAAGGTCTATCATATCTGACCATGACTACAGCATACTGGGAAGTGATGTATTACCATCATCAGTCAGCACACAGACTATGCACTACAAAAATCTATCACACTCTTTACATTAACACCCAGTGCATAAGTCTGTTTGTTGCTGAAGGTACAGCTTTTGATGCCTCCTTTGCCTTCACTGCTTTTCCTGCTAAGGGCACATGGTGTTTGTTGTTCAGACGTATTTCACTTCCTCACTTTACTGTCCTGTTGCTATTAGTGGCTAAGATGTCATATGTTTGATCCCCAAGTTGTAATAAAGTTCTTATACCTAAAGGAATTTTGAAGCTGTTGTTTTTGTCAGTATCATTTACTCCATCTACTATCTTCTCTGCCTTTTAACCACTGCACTTGGTTAAAATGTCTTTTGTCTTGACAGAATATGTCTGATCATTATGACAGGGACCACAGCTGAGTTGGACGTAGTTGGACATAGTTGGACAACTATTACATACATATGTCAAACAATGCACAATATTATTTTATTGTTTTGAACCCACACCTGCTAACTTCAATTTCATCTAGCTCTTGGAAATGCAAAGAACTATCACTGCATGTTCATCGTTTCCATGTCATCCTTAATTTGATAGACTTCATCTGTCTCTTTTCAACACTAAAATTCCAGTTTCAGTCTATTTTTCCTCATATGGAAACCATACTTTAGCCCTAATAATCCTCTTTACCTTTCCTACTTTTGCTATATACTTTTTGAGTTGAGGGATTTGAATTGCTCACAGCAACGCAGGTGCTAAATGGATTTGAAACAGATGAAGTTCCAATTCAACAACAAACTTGAAGACAGATAACCACTGGAGCAGGTTGCTCAGAGAAGCTATGCATTCTCTGTCCTTAGAGGACCGAGGATCCATTTGGCTAAACACTCAGGACTTGTTTGGCTGAAGAATTGAATCATACAGTCTAATCTCATAGTTGTCTCTATTTTGAATGGAAGGATTCAATAAAGATCTCAAGATTTTCCCTTATCCTTACGATATGAATTATCCTATAATCCTATTCTATTTATTGGAAGCAATATTTTTTTCACTCCAAGCTTAAAACATCGCTAAAATTTTGTTTGCATTTCATGGACACTACTGAATATCAATAAGAGTTTTAATAAAATACTGAATATTACAAAAAAAAAAAAAAAAAGTTTTAATGAAATATTGTAATAGGACAAATGTTCTATTCATAAGTTCAGTAGCCAGCTTTAACCTCATTGTTTTATACTTAAGGTTGAGATTATTATTTCTTATGGACATCTTTTCATGTGTAGCCACTTTAAAATTAATCTGATGTTTAATTTACTAATTATTCAGTTTCATGGGGTCCTTCTACCATTTCAGACTACCTTCTGTTTAGTACTCAGAATAATTTAGTATTATCTGAAACCTCATCACATCAAAGTCCCTGCCTTTTCTTCTATCATTTATGAATACAACGTACAAATCCTTATCAACTAGTTTATTATAACCATTTAAACCATTTGTTTCATGTCTACAAATCAGCTATGTATATATGCAATAATATTTGTTTAGCTTGAAAAGCCCATGGTAAGAGACTATTTCTTTATTAATTATTTCTAATTTTATTATAGTTTAGTTCAATTTGCTAAACAGACACCCTTATTTATCAATAATATAATGGAATCTGACAACTTTTTTTTTTTTTAAAAAAAAGAGAGAAAGAAAACCTTGCCTTATCTGTTCCTCCAGGAATTAAATGGATTTAATCAAGAAGCTAAACTCTTTCATTGATATTTCATCTATTTCAAAGCTGAATTTCATTAGAATTATTGGGTAAATAATACTGGGCCCAAAGACTTACTTTTACCTTACCTTTACCGTATCTTACACTTACCTTTCTGCATTAAATTAAAACAAATCATATCTTGTTTCTTGTGTTTTCCAGAGAAACTATCACACATCTCTTGTTAAAAAAAAGAATCTGTAATGGAGTAGGTCCTATGAGGAATATATATCTTCTCTGAAACTTTATTTTATTCCTTGAACATACATTTAGTTATGAGTCTTTTTAGCTTTCTCCTCCACATATATTTGGACAAGCATGTATTTTTTGCCTTATTTGTAAGCTTGCCTCAAATTCTGTTCTATTTTAAACTACTTGTATTTGAACTGAGAGAATATTAAGAGAACAGATTTCCAAATACTTCAAACAAAAGGTGTTCTCCTAGCCTATTACACAATTTATCACAAGAGAACATATCAATTTCCATTCTTAAGTATGATGGGGAACAAAAAAAAAAAAAAAAAAAAAAAAAAAAGGTAAAGGGAAATGTATTAAAACAGTGTTTTATAAACATTCCATTCGCTGCAGGCATAAGGACTGGATTTCCATAACATTTAGATAGCCTACCAACTGTAAGTCACGCATGAATAAGAAATTGTGTAATCAATTTCTCCACAAAAAAAAAAAAGGAATAAGGATTTGTCTTTAAAGTTCACTCCTCACTGCAGAAAATCATTAAATTGCCAGAAGAATTGTAATTTTGAGGAGTGTCTTCAAGTCATAGGAATATTTATTTATCTTGAGAGGATTTGCTCAAGTACTAGAAAGCTATGCCTTCAAAGATGCTCAGGCTGGGGGTCCTCTACTAGAAGGATCACAGAATGGATAAATAATAGAAAGGAGGCCTGTGGAGACTGTCTACTCTAGCTTCCCTGCTCAAAGTGGGGTTAGCTAGAATATATCTGAGATTCTATAACCTCAGTGCAAACTCATCACCCTTACAGGAGAGGTAGACATGCAGAAAAGCAGAGAGGCAGGGAAAAAAAATAAATAAAATCCGTTTGTACCCATTGTTGCCTCTTTGCCTCTTGTTCATTCATTGACAAAAATCTGTCTCTTTCATCCCCTACAAGCTTTCTCTTCTCCAGACTAAACAGTCACAGCTCTCTCAGCCTTTCCTCATATGTGAGTACCTTAATCATCTCAGTGGCCCTTTTCTGGACTCTCTCTAGTAGCTTCTTGTCTCTAACCAAGCATCTTCTTTGAAAGTACAACGTCCAACAAAGTATCTTTCCCCATCAACTCCTTGATCAACTGTGCTACGAAATTGTCATCAGTGACCTTCAGATATCCCCTGGTTTTCTTGGGACCTGTATCGCCCTCCCAGCAAATTAGTTAATGTATCCCATGAAGACCAGGCCTTCAAACATAAAGCTCCTTACCTGAACTTGGCAAAGCTCTATGTATCCCCTTTGTCTCCTTTGTTCACTTAAAGGGCAACTCCCTTCTTTCCCCTCCTGATCTGTTCTTCCTAAAGTGTCTTTAGCATCCACAGAAGCACTCCAGTCACATGAGCTATGAACCTCATCATGTCTCTATGAACTCAGTGAATTGCAATCCTTAATCTGCATGCAGACCTCTAGTTCCTGTTGTTTTTCCCCCATCAAGTGTGCATTAGCATATTGGCACTTCACAGAGAAATCTGATCAGGTTTCCTGGAAAGGTTATAAGAGCTTTTACCATAATGTTATCTTGTAGGTACTTTCTATTTTATGTACATACACTTGAGGTGGCCCCGTTTCAGCCCCAGGCAAATGACATGTGCCCAAATCCTCTTCACCTCAAAGAGAAAGCGAGTCTATAAATGCAAAATGCAAAATGTAAAAGAAAAAATAATCTTGAAAAATCTCCACAATACATGCATACATGACCAGAATGAAAGGAGGCATGCTGTCAATGAAGTAAAGCCACAGAGTTACGTAGATATTTGAGAACCTTATTTTAATTTATTTTAGTGTGATGGTGTTGTGGTTTAACCCAGCTGACAGCTAAACACCACACAGCTGTTTGCTAACCCTCTCCCATCCCTCTCTGGCATGGGGGAGAGAAACAGGAAAGTGAAGCCTGTGAGTTGAGATAAAGACAGTTTATTAAGACAGAAAAATAATAATAGCAATAATAATAATAATAATAATAATAATAATAATAATAACAACAACAACAACAACAACAACAACAATAACAATAACAAAAACAAATTGTACTACTACTACTAGTAATGTGTACAAAACAAGTG
Organism: Aythya ferina; assembly: GCF_964211825.1. Lineage (NCBI taxonomy): Eukaryota > Metazoa > Chordata > Aves > Anseriformes > Anatidae > Aythya > Aythya ferina. The sequence goes on from NC_140296.1 coordinate 40,690,914, forward strand.
ATGCACAATGCAATTGCTCACCACCTGCTGACTGATGCCCAGCCTAACCCTGAGCAGTCCGGCCTCCTTCCCCCGGCTAGTCACCCCTATATATTGTTTAGTATGACATATGGAATACCCCTTTGGCTACTTTGGGTCAGCTGTTCTGGGTCTATCCCCTCCCAGCTCTTGCTGCAACCCCAGCCTGCCCGTTGGCAGGACAGAGAAGCTGAAATGTCCTTGGCTTGGTGTAAGCACTGCTCTGCAACAATTAAAACCTCAGCATGTTATCAGCACTCTTCTCATCTTAAGCCAAAACATAGCACCCTATCAGCTACTAGGAGGAAAATTAACTCTGTCCTAATTGAAACCAGGACAGATGCCTTACAATCTCAAGCTATTGTTTTATTTCAGTCATCTAATAAAGCAATTTAGAAATTAAGTTATACGCCCCGATTTATTCCAGATTGCTTTTCCATCAAGTCATACTATTTAACTACCTATAAGTAAGTCCATAGGTTCATAGGATAATTCAGGTTATGAGGGAACTCAGGAAGTAAGAGTAGTTGTCTTTAAACACTTTTTTTTTTTTTCTTCTATTCCTGGAAGGTAAGAAAGACATATTTTTATCACAAAGTTTGTCTTCATCCTTATTTTAAATTGCCTCCATTGTTCTTACACAAAAACGTAATCAAACAAGGCTGTGACTTTCTTTTTTTTTTCCCTACAATTGTAGACTGCTCACGTCACACAGAATAGTCACCTGTAATTAATATTTACTAACTGTAGGAATTACAACACATGATTTCACAAAGGTACATTAAAGCTAAAATGAATTTAGGCAGTAGTTACCTGACAGTCTTCACCTGTGTACCCCGGTGAAGCATATCCATACAGGATATTTATACTGCCACCACACAGTCTACAGGGGACTGCATTTAGCAGCATCCACACATAACTCTGTGAGAGCTCACATAAAATACATAAGTATAGGTTGCAAAGTCCTGTTCCTTATCTCTGGTTGACATGAAGTTCACCGGTAAAAGCACACTTCCCCTCACTATCATGATTCAGAAGCACAATCACATTCACAGTTCCCATGAGTATTAGCATAGGCCCTCAGTCTAATCTATGTCCAGAGCCTGAGTCCTTTCACCCAGTAAGTGAGTCTCCTTGTCAGCTAGTCCAGTTTAAAATACACTAGCGAATTGCACATGTACCCAGAGAGAGTTACATTTACTAGGGAAAAAATAAGCACATCTATGTCTTTCCGATTTCTGTCATTTCATGCACTCTCTCTGACCTTTCCAGTTGCTGACACAGACCTAATGGCCCTGTGAACTGCAGCCCCTTCTCAGATTGATGACACTCATACTTTTCTTCCATGCCTGTTCCTCCAGTTGCTGACATGTAGACCTGTAGACCTGTGACCCAAGGCCTTCTGTTTGTTTGCTGGCACATAGATAGCACGCCCTGGTGCCATCACCTAGACCTTAATGCTTATGGGCCTTCCTCAGTTGCTCACCCTCCTGATATTTCTTCTATAACAATCTCTCTATTTGCTGGCACCTAGACGTATGGACCCCATGACCATATCTTTCTCCATTTGCTGGCACTCAGACATTGCAGCATTCATTCGTAGACCAGAGAGTGAGATTACACAGGGAAAAATAAATAAATAAATAAAATAAAATAAAATAAAATAAAGTAAAATAAAATAAAATAAAATAAAATAAAATAAAATAAAATAAAATAAAATAAAATAAAATAAAATAAAATAAATAACATAACGTAACGTAATATAACATAACATAACATAACATATCATAAACCAAAACAAAATAAAATAAAACAAAATAAAATAAATCATTATTTAGTAAAAAGATTGCCATGATCAGGTATCGGACATAGGCAAATGCACTGACTGGCAATCTACATACACGTAACCTGACCCTTTTATACACCCTCCTTTCTATTTTCCTACAGTTCGTCGCTGACAAACAACCTTTCCCCCTTTGGCCCTTCCTCTAAATATTCTATACTGAGTTTTTCACTGGCCCTGTGGCCTTCCTCAAGGATTGTATTATACTCAGGTTAGTCTTGATTCATACAGAGTTCATGCTGACCTTCTTCAAGGCTAAGCTATGCCTGAGTAGTTTAGTTAATGGCCTACCTGTCAGTGGCTGAAGAGTTCAGGTCTTTATTACTGCAACTGTCATCACCTGCTTGTTAGATATGTGTATCTATGTGTTTAATTTACCACTTTCCTTTTTAGTCATTTGTGCTGAGTAGTCCTTGAACAGAGAACTTAATGAAACAGCTGCTCTCATATTCCACATACCTTAGCATAAGTTCAGAGGTGTACTGAGGCCTTGAACTGCCAGGACCGTGAGCTTTTACTAATAATGCAAAGCTATGTTTGCTAGGCTATATTTGCATGCCATCAGTGAGCTACAGAAGCAGGACTGCTTCTTAAGGGCAGGAAAGCTCAGAGTCAAGGTTGACCCTGGCACAGTGTTCCCACTGATGGGGCACAGTCCTGTGGGGTCTGAGCACAGCAGGCAGGGCCCAGTGCTGATAACTGAGGCTACAGATAGCCAGAGAATGGAGACCAATGAGCTTGGGCCAGCATCCTTCCAGAGGAACAGGAGAAGGGGCACAGACAGTACAGAGACAAGGTGGCCACAAGAATGCAAAGTTTGTCCAGGAGACCAAACCTGAGACAAGGTGTACCAGAAGTCCAAGGGGACCATCTGGGAGACAAGCTACAAGTGGCACAGGAACAAGATCAATCTAGGAGGCAGTTTCAGAGGCAGTGCTGATCACAGGCACTCCTATCACAAAACTCAGGGTAAATCTGTGTGACCAGGCTTGATCTTAAATTAACTTCTGCTCAAGAGGGTGTGGGTGTGTGTCCCAGGTTAGTATGGTCAGGGACACAAAGGTCTGTAAGTGTCCACAGGACTATGATACATTCTGTATGAAATCCGGCCTAATTATTCATTCATAGGAAATATTGGAAACATCAAATATCTGTTAGATCAACATTTTAAATTATCCTTTTTTTTAAAAAAGGAAGGAACCCATCTTTACAAAATTAATTTTGCTATTATTGCTTTACTAAACTATTTATGGTGAAAAAAAAAATACATATTAGTAAACAAAAAAAAAAAAAGAAAAAAAAAAAAAGAAAATACCCTTGATAAATAATATTCAATATGTTCTGACATAAATGTCATGCCTATAACTATAAATAGCACTCTTAAGCAAATAAATTGTACAGAACTTCAAATCCTATTAATAATACAGCAGCTTTCTTACCAATATGTCTAGAAGAACCATGAATCAAACCTTTTTTAAAAATGTTATTCCCATAAAATATGTTATGGTATTTGTAATGAAAAATTTTAAAGGTTGTTGTTTACAGGACAATAGAAACCTAGAACAATTGAAGTGTTATGAGAATATGTCAATTAGTTAGTTAGTTAATTAGTCATTTTCCCTAGAATTTACTTGGGAATTGCTTTCACCAAAAAAAAAAAAAGAAAAAAAGAAAAAAATATATATGTTTTTTATGCATAAGAATATGACTTTTATGTATAAGAATATGATTTTTTTTTTTTTTCTCCATAAAAGCAGCATTACTGCTGAGAGCTCAAAATTACTCCCCAGGAATTCTTCAGATTCATAGATTAATTACCATTTTTATATCTATATGACCTTATGAATAAATTAACTTACATTAAATTTTAAAAACTTTCTTTATTAAAAAGATGTTGTAGTTTTTAAAAGAAAGATGAATCCAAATTTTTAACATTACACATCAACCCAATTCTTTCTTGGATGAACCTGACCTCTTCAGAGAACTGCTAGTCTTAAAATCAATCCATCCAAATCAGAATCAATCAATCCAAAACAGAATATTACTTTTTTTAATAGATCACAATATTTACCAAGAAGCAGTGAAAATAAAAAATAAAATAAAATAAAATAAAATAAAATAAAATAAAATAAAATAAAATAAAATAAAATAAAATAAAATAAAATAATAAAATAAAATAAAACAAAATATATTAAAAAAATAAAACAAACAAAAACAAAACAGATGTTAGTAATAAAACAGGGATTATGCTCTGTCTTCTGTCAGTTATAAAAACAAACAACAGAGAAACAAGCAAACTTCTTTCTCAAAGCACCCAATTCCTGGGACTTTGGTGACTCCTGAAATTTTATTTTGGATTTTTTTCTTAATAGGTTTTTATTTTTTAGTGTTCTACACAGATATTTTAGCTTTATATTTTACTACAATAAGCAATCATCTATTCAAAGTAAATATAATTCCAGATTTCAGATCTAGAAGACAAAGCACTGAAAATAAATAGGCTGTGAAAAATGTTCCTTTTTAATTATTTTTTTAAAATTATGTTAAACTTGAAATTAAGCCTTCATCGAAAGTTCCTCTTTTGAAAATGGAGTTAAAAATACACATTGAATTTATAACAGGAAGTGTCTTACTGTCAGTGCAAGGTTCTACATTTGGAGAGTTTGTTCTATTTTCAATTAGAATTTCATTCAGTTCATGTCTGTAGAAAATTCTGAACTTGAAAAGGTTTGTTCTCTGACATTGACTGGAATCTATAACATTGATTTTTTTTTTAAAAAAATTAATCCATTGTGCTTTTAGTGTCAGCTTCTAAAAAGTTGTGTCTTCATTTTGTCTTCAAAAAGCTTCATCACTCTGATTTAGACTCAGAAAACTATTTTTTTCCCCTGTATTTATTATGCATTTGTTTCAGCTGCTTAAAGCATAAATGAATATGTAATTCTGAGATGTACCTCTTTACTCATAAAACTGTCAGAATTCAAAGAATTTTTTCAACACTAATTTATTACACAGAAATAAAAGCCAAATTAAAACTTTGTAAATAAGATGTAATGTTCTCCAATATTAACCAGATTTTCTTCTTCAAACATCCGTGAACATCACAGTGCACACAGTGTTGTCAGGTTTTCCAGTTTTCAATTAATTTTACTATATAAATTTTAATTAACTACATCATGGTGTTGTGTGCTTTCATTCATGTTTGTGCAAAACATTATCATGGACAGGATGGAACAAGGTCTTAATATCTTCATGTTAAGAAAACTGTAAAAATTAAAACAGCCTTCCTCTTCATCCTTGGAGGTTTCATTTACTGGAGGAAAAATACTGTTTTACATGGGAGAATATCAGATAATGGCAAAAAAAATCTGAGGCAAATCTAAGATGACACTAAGTGGGCTCAAATATATTCATAGCACTTGTAACAAGAAAGTGCTGTCATTTTTTCTGCTTAAAATTTATGGACTCAATCCCACAGAATATATGGGTTTGAGCATCACAAACCTTATTTACAAACTGGGAATAGTCACTCCTTTGGCTCCTAAAGAAACTGCTTCCTGGGAGAAATATGTTGAACATACATGAATTTTAGTGCCCATGCCTGCTGTTTTTGCAATCTGTAGCTACATAGTTTGTAGCAGTTATCACTGCATCTGGAAGAAAGGAGAGAACAAATGAACAGAAAATAAATATCCTAAAATGAAGAAGTTACTGTTACTCATAGATATCATAATGACTATTGCTCAGCTGTTGCTGGTTTGGATAGAATTAAAAATAAGGGCTCATCACTTCTTTCATTATCAAGAGTATTTTAGAAGAAAGATAAATTGATTGTCTAATTGGTTTATTTTTATTGCATTCTGTCAGCAAAATAAATGGTTAGTAAATAATACTTTTAAACCTCTTAGAAGTTTATAACCATATTGAATATGTTTATCATCAGATCTTACATTTCTGTGGATAGTCTAGTTAAATTTATGTACTTTGAGACAAAAGGAATGCTTCAGTTACTTTCTACCATAACTTACAATGTACATATAGCACATATATGAAAATGTATATGTATGTATAGTTCATATAGATATGTGCATATGCACATATGCATATACACAAAGAGAGAGTTTAAAAGTAGAAATTCCAGAGGAATACTCCCAGAAGCAGAGTGCTAATCAACAATATTCTATTTTCAAATTTGTTGGCAGGCCTAATGAGTTAGTGTAAACATTAAGAGTGAACCAAATGCACCCACTGCACCCACCATCTCTCAGGTGAAAAAATACATAAAAATATGCACACACCCGTGCACACATTATCAATGGAAAGAAAAAAAGAAATATATATATATATTAAAAAATACACGAACATCATATTTTCTCCTCTTCTCCTTTTTGTTTATTTACTTGTTTTAATGACCACTTCCAAAAAGCTTTTCTTCATGTTTAAGCAATGTATCTTAAAAATCTCAACAAAGAATCATATACAGACAAATAAAGTCTAATCAGGGCTGACTAGTGCAAATATTTAAATAATAATGTGCTCTTAATAATAACGTATATTTGTAATAAAATATTTATTTTTTCTTTTTTTTTTTTTTTTTTTTAAAAAAAAAAAAGCTTTCTGTTCCATTTTCCTTTTCTAAGTCATTAATATTAGCAGAGGTGAATAAATCACCTGTAGATGGTTTAAGTCTGCAATAAAGGCATAAAGGCACACTTATACATTGCTAACATACAATATGTGTTACTACAATGTCATTCATATGACAAATTCGTATGTATATATTTTGCAAGTGTAAGGAACTGGTCAGCAGGTCTAATACATTAGATAGAAGTGTACTGATGGGAGCTCGAAGTTGCAGGAGCTGCAGCCAGAATTGTATAAATGTACTAATGTCACTGAACCATGTTTACAATGATAGAGTAAAAAGAATTGAAAGATGGACAATTTACTTGAAAAGAGTGGAATCTTTGCAGCATTCAACATATTGCCGATTTCATTTTATGTTTACCAGAAATGTAGTGACATTTCTACTACCTTGTTATTTTTATTGTTCAGCTTTTGTATTCTTACAGTACCAGGATTTATCTGCTAACAGTTTTCTCCAAAGTAAGTTTCTTCATTACTTCCTCCCCTTGTTTCTCTCCTTCACCCTTAATTTCCCTCACTAACTTCTTTTAATTTTCTTTTCCTCTTTAAACATTGTATCCAGAATGTGTCCTCCACAGTTTTAAGAGCAAAATCCCCAGGCATACACCTTTCTATTCTTCAATAAAACTCCACTTGCAAAGAGTGTAACTATCTCAGCATGTTATTAGCCAGTGTTAAGAAAAGAAAATGCTGCAGTGCTAAATGGAGTCATTAAAATGCCTAGTGACAACAATGAGTGCTTGAGGAAGCTGGAGTTTCCTATTTGCTAGTCTAATAGCTATGTTAGGGCCATCTTTCTTTTGTGGAGAAGATAAAAAGAAAATATCCAGAATTTGCCTGTTTTCATTCTCTCCAATTGCACTGCTTGTATCCTGATTTTATTCTGTTTCTGCAGCTTCATACCCACTTCTGGAAAACTGCAAATTCTGATTCACGTTCCATTGAAGTCAATAGGGAGTTTTAACATAACTTTCAATGAGCTGTGTATTTCAGGCTCTAGGGGAAGGAAGTGGTTCTCCACTGAGAAAAGTGCTCTCTGTCTCAAAGAATGTTAAGTGTACCAAGCCTAGTTTCTGCTTGCTCGTTGCCTTGTTGCAAAGGAATACCTTAGACAGATCTAAATAAGCTAGTTTGGATACCAATAGAAGAATAGATATATTAACAAAACCTAACGCAGATTTAACTGACCCTCATGAGAAGCAGAATATTTTAACTTGAGCCAAGTAGGGTGCTTGTTCAGCTGCACTGCTTCCAGTAATTTAGATATCTGTTTCAAGTCTGTGTCCTGTATTATGCTACCCCACTGTGCTGTGGAGATACATGCTAGACATGAAATTAACAGCACTCTTATTGATTGCAAGTGGTCTGTCAGTTCTGACACAGTATTTTGAAATCTTGTCCTGAAAGTGACTTTTCATTTCTCTTTGCTATTGAGGGAATGATTTTTTACATGTAAACATCATATGCATTGTGTTATTCTTTAGGGGGATTTTAAATGAAATATTAGAAACAAATAAATGGACCCATGGGCCTTGTGCTTTTTTCTTCTTATTTGTATAAAATTTTGAGTGATTAAAGGAAATTAAGATTGATCTTCATAAACAAGTCTTCAAGCTTGCCTTGAATGCTCTCATTTATATTGAAATCTGTATTGAAATCAACACAGAATCATAGAACCACAGAATGGTTTGGGTTGGAATGGACCTTAAGGATCATCTAATTCCAATACCCCTACCATGGGCAGGGATACCTTCCACTAGACCAAGTTGCTCAGACACATCCAACCTGTACTTGAACACTTCCAGAAATGGGGCATCTACAACTTCTCTGGGCAACTTCTTCCCATGCTTCACCATCCTCATATAAAGAATTTATTCCTTATATATAATTTATTGCTATTCTTCCGATTTCTTCCTATTCTAATTTCTTCCTAAATTCCAAAGAATTTCTTCCTTATATCTAATCTAAATCTGCCTCTTTTTGTCTTACTCTTATTACTCCTTGTCCTATCTCTACAGTCCCTGACAAAGAGCCATTCCACAGCTTTTCTGTATGCTCCTTTTAGGTATTGGAAGACCACTATAAGGTCTCCACAGAGCCTTCTCTTCTCCAGGCTAAACTACCCCAACTCTCTCAGCCTGTCTTCATAGGAGAGGTGCCCTAGCCTTTTGATCATCTTCATGACACACCTCTGGACTTGCTCTAATGTTCCATGTTCTGCTTTTACTGTGGGCCCCAGAGCTGAACACGGTATTCCAGGTGGGGTCATACAGTGTTGTTTGTGCAAGCACAAGAATTGAAAATGTCTAAATCCAAGTCACTGAGTATCCCAGTTGCTAATTTTGACCTGACATCTTCCTCTTTCACCGGACATTCATTTCAACCTTTCTGACACACCATTTGTTCCAATTTACACTATAGTAACTGACAGAATAAATAATGTAATATAACCTTAAGCAACGCAAGGTCCATGCAAGAAATTGTTAAGAAAGTTGGTTTCCTGTGATTAAGAACATGCTGTTAAGAATGCTACTTTAGATTGAGCTAGAATCTCCAGAATGGGCAAAAATAAGTGTCATAATATTTCCATCTGTCATGAAACTAGGAGGAAATTTGCCATATTAGATAAATCACATGAACTGAATAACTAAAATTGTTTGTTTCTAAAGTAAAGTAAATGGTACTGTAGATGTAACCTCCTTTTTAGCTCTGGGGATGGTCCTCAAAGATAAAATGTTGATCTTCTGCTTATTGGACTCTAACCTCAGACTGTATAGCACCATTTTAAAGACTAAAATTCATATTTTCTGGCTTATGTTTTCCCATGAGTAATTGGAGGTTGTTTGGCTTTTGTATGATTTTGTTGTTGTTGTTTGTTTGTTTGTTTTTCATAACGACTGCTCTTTCTGCTGAGTTATGCAGGTTTTGTTTGCTAGTTGTGCTAAAATTATACTTTTTATAGGGAAACAGTGTGCTGAGCAGTGACACGTATTCTTTGCAATTAAAAAAAAAAAAAAAGTTGATGTTTAAATTGGTTTATATGTCACATACCTGCCACACTAGTTTCTCTCAATGGTCTTTTTATGTATAGATCAAAAACTGTAAAGCCCAGGTATCATGATCCAAAAAGGTAGGGAGAAGCTACCTGGCCTGTGGTTATATGGAAATTGCAACAGCGAGTTCAAAGAATTCCATGATACAAGAGGACACAGATGCTTTGTTTGCTAGAGTTTCCTAATTATTATGAATCAGCACAAATCACCAATGGCAAGAATGCTATAGCTAATAAGGTAAATATATACATATGGATAAAAAGCTATTACAGATATTACCAGGAAAACAGTACATATATATATGTAACAGATAATAAGGATATAGTACAAATTAGTAGTGACAACAATTTAAGGTAGTAGAAATGCAATTTGCAATGAGTAAAATCAGTAAAATAGCAGCAGGTAGAGTGAAGATAATTAGAGGTTCAACAGACTTTGGGTTTACAAACTTATCAGTATTATATCAGCAAATAGGTGATACTTAGCAATACTACACTTATGGCTGATTGTTTAGGTCTATAAATATAAATAAAATTACCAGTATGAAATGCATTAAAAATTCCCAGAACTGAGTAGGAGGAAGGAAAGAGAAGGAGGAAGTCTAAAAGCAATCTCCAGAGACCAACAACCAAGGGTCAAAAACTGACTTCTGACAAGAACAGCCACTCTCAGGAAAGGGGCCCAGAAGGGGAATCAAAATAATGGACAGATTCTCACTTTGAAGATGATCTGCAACACGGGGTGTGGAGTGTTGCAGAGTTTAGGAGTCAATGTTGTAGTGTCACATAAAAGTTTCAGACTGTTTAAAGAGGAAAAAGAAACAAAAACAAGTAATAGAGAGAAAGGAGTGCATGCAGCACAGGAAGTTTCTCTGAGAGAGAAGCTCCAACTTGGATAAAAATCAAGCCCTTTTTGTATCACTGAGACATGAGAGGATGTAGGACAGTACCACTTAGGTAACCAGTGGATGCTGTTAATTTCAGTCTTCTTCCTGAGACCTCCAAGAGATGGTGTTTCTTGTTATCCTTTACTTCTTTTAACAAGGGTTTTATTTCTCACATCAATTACCAGGTAATAAGTTGTTGCTCACTTTCTTGTTCTGTATCATTGGTGCCTTTAGGATGCCTCTGGCATAAGGTCTTCAGACAGCCTTTAAGCATGTCCAGGGTTTGCAGCCTAAGTTCCTGGTCTAGTTTCTAGACTGAGTTTTCAGGCTGGCAAATATTCTCTATGTTTAGCAGTCATTTGAAGCACTGGAACAGGCTCCCCAGGGAAGCAGTCAGAGCACTGAGCCTGCCAGAGTTCAAGAAACATTTGGATGACACTCTCAGACACATGGTTTGATTTTTTGGCTGGTCCTTTGGGGCCCCAATAGTTGGACTTGATGATCCTTATGGGTCCCTTCCAACTCAGGATATTCAATGATTCTATGATTTTATGTCAGAAATAGGTTACTAGGTTCATTACAGCTAGTTTACCTCCATAACTGCTCCCAGTACCAGGTGAGAAAGTATAAGGTCTATGTCACTCTCCGATCAAATGATACATTTCTTTTTATTTGCTTGCTTTTGATGTTGTTGTTGTTGTTTTGTTTTGTTTTGTTTTGTTTTGTTTTCCTGCAGCATGAGTTTTTTTTAGTGCACAAGATTATTTTTTTATCATCCTCCATTTTTTTTAAAGCATATTTGGTGTTGACAGTCATAGACACTTCTGCTGAGATTAATCTGCCCTAACTTTAGGCACCTGAAGTTAGATATATGTGCGTCAGAGTTACTCAGCTTAGTCCTCTTTTGTCAGTCAGATGAATAACCCCCCTGAAGGTGACTATTTATATGTGGACTATAATGTGTAGAAATAAATTCCACCTCTGCTGTCAGTGATCAGTCCTGAGCATGATCCATATACAGTGTCCATTGACAAATCTATTTTCCCTGTAGTTTTCTCCTGTTTGTAGAGGTCAGATCATCCCTTATGTTGCATACAGAAAGAAAACCAGTGACCTCTTGAAAAAAGAAAATAAAGTTGGCCCCTTTTTGATTTTGAATCCTACAAGTAAGCAGTCAATAAAAATGCAATAATTAAAATTGCTATATAGACAAATGCTAGAAATAGAAACAGAACTAAGCTATACAGATAATTGAAGAATATTGCTAATATGATTGTCTGAAAAAACTATGATGATCACTCATCACACTGTCATTTCCTGATCAAACCTGATGCTAAGGAAACTTCTAAAAGTAGATTTAGCCTGAGGCAGATAGACTCAATTGCTACTATAGGAAATTAAAGTCTCCTCTCTCCTTGTTTTCCTTTACCTACATCTTCAGTGCTGCATAATCTGACGGAAAAAAATATATATATATAAAAAAACATCCCTATGTTCAAAATCCCAGGCTGAGTTACTTACTATGTTTTGAACACTGGATTGAGAATTTTCAAAAATTATCTTGGTACTGTATAGAATATTTAGCATACATTTAAACATTTTCAAACATGGTTCCTTAATGCTTGGGAAAAAGGCTAATAGAAAGAAAAGAAAAAACAAACAAACAAACAAACAAAAACAGGAACAGCAAAAGAATGTATCAGACTTTGAGATAATACAATTGAATACACTAAGATCTACATATTATAAAAGAAAAAAAAAAATCCAAAAGAAAATGAGTAAAGCAGATGGAAGGAAATTTTCAAGTGATATTGCAAATATACGTGAGTTGATCTTGCCTTGTAAAATATCAGCTAATTCAGTATTAATGCAGCTAATAAGAATTGCTTGACATCAGCCTAATGATAAGAAAATATAAAGTTTATATTACCTATTGAGAAAATAAATAAATAAACAATCTCTCCAAATCTGTGCTGGGACTTAACCAATGAATCTCTATGATATAGTAATGATGATGTATGAAAAATAAGACCACTGTCACTAAACTGAGCTAGTGTGGATGAAATGCAGTCAGCATTTTGAAGGATTTATCTATCACTTAAATTCTATGCATGAGTTTAATTGGCACATTGGCACAGGAATCTTCCAGATGGTAGATGTTCTTATTAAGTATGTATGCATGTATGCAAACCCAGAAAATATAAAGCCAAAATTTTGACATATTTCTCTATTTATTATTTTTTTTAAGTTTGGCAAGGCAATTTAGTTTTGTGCCCTACATTGTTAGATATGGAAATATTTAAATTTGCTTTTAACAGGGCAGTATAGCCTTCCCAGAAACAAATTCCAAATGAATTCTTTCCGCTACATTTTCCAATATTCTTATTGGCAAATTTAGCCCAAATGGTACTTTTTTATTTTTATTATTTATATATACATATATATATATAGCTGTGCTTCTCTCTCTCCTCATCCTAAACTAAACTGAATGACAATGCAACATGCATTGGACTGGAAATGAATTCCCTTATTCAGTCTTTCAGCAGGATGAATTAGCCTCTGCGGCCTCTGCATATGTCCTTTCAATTATGTCAAGACAACAATTTTGTTAATTCCAGGCTTATGTAATAAGCATTCAAAGAATTGCTATTTCAGAGTAATGAATTGTAGTAGCAGACTAGTAAAGGCAAAATTCATAAGCATCAATTTTTGTTTTTTAGTTTATGCTCCATTAATATTTAAACTTTAGGCTGAATATAGAATCTAGTTTGCTCAAATTTATGATCTTGTTCTAAATAAATTGCATAGATGCCCTATAATTTGAATTTACCAATGCCAAATCAGGACTTGCTGAAGAGTGCATCTACAGATTAAAAACCAATCAAGCACTAAAGTGTAGGAATATGCATAGTATTTAATGATTTATTTTTAATTATTTGATTATATCTCCCAAGAATTTGATATATAAATATATCTTTTTATCTTGTCATAAGTCAGAGTTTAGTACTTTGGTCAACACTGTTTAAGAAAATGGATTAAATTCTAAAATCCCACTGTATAATTGCCAAGGTGTATTGGATTTACATGACAAAGCTTTTCTAGTAAGGGGTGCTGCAGGGGTGCCCTCTGTGAGAAGAGCCCAGAAGCTGGCCCATGTTAGACCCAGACAGGGCTCACTGCTGGCCAAAGCTGAGCCAGTAAGCGATGTTGATTGTGCCTCTATGAGAGCAGATTTAAGAAAGGAGAAAAAACTGCTACAAAGGAGAGCAGCTGAGAGAGTAGAGTGAGAAAATGCTGAGAGAAGCAACCCTGTAGACACCTAGGTCAGTGAACAAGGAGGGGGAGGAGGTGCTCCAGGTGCTGCTGTAGAGGACCACAGTGGAGCAGGCTGCCCCCCTGAAACCACTGGTGTACAACAGCAGAGCAGATCTCCACCCTGCAGCCTGTAAAGGATCATGTACTGCAGCAGATGAATGTGAAGTGAATCAAACTGCAACCCCTGGGGAACCCACACAGGAGCAGACTCTGGAATGCAACTGCAGCCCATGGACCACAGTGGAGCAGGTGGTATGGCAGGAACTGCTACATGTGGGGGTCATGCTGGACCAGATCATTTCTGAGGGGCTGCACGCCGTGGTACAGACCCATATACATTGGAGCAGTTCTTAAAGAACTGCTGTCAATGGAAAGGCCACATTGGATCAGTTTGGGAAGGACTGTATCTTATGGAAGAGACCACATGCTGGAGCAGGTGCAGACAGTGAGAGTAAGAACGACACTACAGGCTTGGGGAAGAGTGGCTGGAAAACTGTGCAGAGGAAAAGGATCTGGTGGTGTTGGTCAATGCTTGCCTGAATGTGAGCCACCAGAGTGCCCAGGTGGCCAAGAAGAACAATGGCATCCTGGCCTGTATCAGGAATAGTGTAGCCAGCAGGACCGGGCAAGTGATTGTCCCCCTGTACTTTGCTCTGGTAAAGCCGTACCTTGAGTACTGTGTTCAGCTTTGGGCCCCTCAGTACAAGAAAGACATCAAGGCCATGGAGCATGTTCAAAGAAGGGCTATAAAACTGGTGAAGGGCCTGGAACACAAGTCCTATACGGAGCACCTAAGGGAACTGGGGTTGTTTAGTCTGGAGAACAGGAGGCTCAGACCTTATTGCTCTCTACAGCTACCTGAAAGGAAGGTGTGAGGAGCTGGGGGTTGGCCTCTCCACACAGGTAACTAGTGATAGAACTAGAGGGAATGGCCTCAAGTTGCACTGGAGGATGTTTAGTTTTGAAATTAGGAGACATTTCTTCTCAGAAAGAGTAGTCAGGCATTGGAACGGATTGCCCAGGGAGGTGTTGGAGTCATTGTCCCTGGGGGTGTTTAAGGAAAGGTTAGATCACAGAATCACAGAATCACAGAATTATCTAGGTTGGAAGAGACCTCCAAGATCACCTAGTCCAACCTCTGACCTAACACTAACAAGTCCTCCACTAAATCATATCACTAAGCTCTAAATCTAAACATCTTCTAAAGACCTCCAGGGATGGTGACTCCACCACTTCCCTGGGCAGCCCATTCCAATGCCTAACAAACCTTTCAGTAAAGTTCCTCCTGACATCCGACCTAAGCCTTCTCTGGTGCAACTTTAGCCCATTCCCCCTCATCCTGTCACCAGGCACATGGGAGAATAGACCAACCCCCACCTTGCTACAGCCTCCTTTTAGGTACCTGTAGAGTGCGATAACGTCACCCCTGAGCCTCCTCTTCTCCAGGCTGAACAAGCCCAGCTCCCTCAGCCACTCCTCATAGGACTTGTTCTCCAGACCCCTCACCAGCTTCATTGCCCTTCTCTGGACTCTCTTGAGCACCTCCATGTCCTTCTTGTAGTGGGGGGCCCAAAACTGAACACAATACTCAAGGTGCGGCCTCACCAGAGCCGAGTACAGGGGGACAATTACTTCCCTAGTCCTGCTGGCCACACTGTTTCTGTTACAAGCTAGGATGTGGTGCTTAGGGACATAGTTTAGTGGGTGGTAGTGGTGGTATGAGGACATTGGACCAGCTGGTCTTGGAGGTCTTTTCCAACCTTAATGATTATATGATTCTGTGAAGGAGCATCAGAGACGAAGTGTACGGTCTGACTGTAACCCTCTTTCCCTGTTACCCTGCACCACTTGGGGGAAGGAGGTAGAAGAGAGTGGGTGGGAAAGATTAATCTTCCATTTGTTGAGTCTGTTTTGCCCATGATGTTAAGTAGTGAGTGATCTCCCTGTCTCCCTGTGCTTAAATCAACCCATGAACTTTTTTTTTTTTTTCTCCTCTTGTCCTGTGAAGTAGGAGCAAGAGAGCAGCATGGTGGTTCTTAGTTATTTACTAGTGTTAAATCACCACAAAAGGTTTACTTGAAGATACTGTGTTGTACAGATAAGGAAACTGAGGCATTTGAATCAAAAAGTATCCAGACACAGTCAACAATTAAAAATGTCAGCCTCTCTATAATAAAAGTCCATATTTCTCCTATAATATTTCCCACTGAAAGTAAAACAACTTATCTCTCAGAAGAGACAAAAGGAAGAGCACCCCATGGAGAGTTAGTTATCACACATTTACAGTGGTGTAAAAGAATATACATGAGAATTTTTTCATAGAAAAGTTGGATGATATTCAATTCTCAGTCAGTGACAAAGTTAACCAATTACCCTAGCACTTCAACTCAGTGACTTAAATTCTGTTTTAAATTTATGACTTTAAAAGACAGAGATCAAATTTTATCCCTTTTGTATGACTTAATTAAAAGGAAAAAAATATATATATATATAATTTTATACATACTGTATATATATTTTTGATGCTGCTACTTCTAATATTTTTAATAGCTTATTGCATGCAAGTCCTTTGCACAGAAGATCTGTTGTGTTTTAACAAGGGGTTGCTGATCTACTGAAATATTTCTTTGAAGTAATAGACTACTAAAAATGGATTAACATAACTGCAATTCAAGATGAAAAAGTAATTTTTTTTTACTTATTTTTAATTATCTGATAAGATTTCTCTAGAGCAGGAGTCAAATTGGTGCTAAAACCTAAAGACTTTATTCTCTTTTTGCTACTCATGGTCAAAGGCTTTTTCATTTTCTCTCATTGCTCCAATTAGTTGAAATATTGAACAGTTTAAAGGAATATTCACCTATCCTGCCCACATTACTGCTGCTAAGAAAGAAACTGCATTTGTGGATAACTTATAACTTTTATTTAGATTGGCTAAACTAGTCAACAATACTAGACAGTGACTGTGTCATTTCCAACAAGATATACTGTAGAGTAGTAATTAATTAGCATCTTCTTATTCTGCAGGGCTCAGCAGGAAAGCACCTATGAGCAGCACAAAGGAATGCCAGACAGTAAATCAGTTTTGTGACTTTAAGCCCAGCTTAAATGCCTCTATGCAAAAGCATGTAGCATGGGAAATAAGCAAGAGGAACTGAAATTTTTAACCCAGGCACAGTTCTCTGTGAGTTATGGTGGAATGGCTCACCTGACTGCAGTGCTGAGATGGGTGGCTATAGGCTTCTTGGGAGAGATATGCAGGGAAGGAGAGGAGATGGTGTAGCCCTCTGTGTTAGGGAATGTCTGGACTGATTTGAGCTTAGCTATGCTGATGAAAAGGTTGTGTGCATCTGTGTAAGAATCAGGGGAAAGGGAGATACTGTGGTTGAAGTATGTTATAGACCACCAAACCAGGATGAAGGAACAGATGAAATATTCTAAATTTCATCTATGAGAAGTGTTGCAATGCATTCATTCTCATGAGAGACTTCAACTACCCAGACATATACTGGAAATGGGATATAGTGGAGAAGCAATCTTGGAGATTCCTGAAATGTGCGGATGATAACTTCCAGATGCAGGTGGCAAGGGAACCAACAAGGGAAGGAGCCACACTTGACCTGTTTTTTGGTAACAGGGAAGTTCTCATGACTGATGTGATGTTTGGAGGCTGCCTCAGGCACAGTGATCACATCACGATAGATTTCTCAACCCTTGGGGAAGCAAGGAGGGCGGTCAGCAGAACTGCTACTCTACATTTTCTTAGGGCTGATTTTGGCCTGTTTAGGGACCTGTTTGGCAGGGTACCTTGGGAGGCAGTTCTAAAGGGCAAAGCATTCCAGGAAGGCTGGATATTATTCAAGAATGAGGTCTTGAAGGCACAGGAGCAAGCTGTCTCTATGTGCCAAAATATGAGCTGTGAGGGAAGACCAGCCTGGCTGAACCGAGAAGTTTTTTTTCTGGGACTCAGAAAGTTTAGGGGCTCATATAGTTTAGGACCTTTGGAAAAAGGAACAAGCAACTCAGGAGGACTACAAAGATGTTGTGATGTTATGGACAGAGAAAATTAGAAGGGGCCCAGCTAGAACTTAACTTGGCTACTAAAAGTTTTTATTGTACATAAACAAGAAAAGGAAAGCTAAGGAAAATTTCCATACTTTATTTTATTTATTTATTTTTGGGATGCAGGGGGAAACACAGTGATGAAAGAAGAGGAAAAGGCTGAGATACTTAATGCCTTCTTTGCCTCTGTCTTTAGTAGTAAGGTAATTGTTCTCTGGTTATCCACCCCACTGAGCTGAAAGACAGGTGCAGGGAGCAGAATGAAGCCCTTACAATCCAAGGGGAAATGGTTAGTGACTTACTATACCACTTGAACACACAAAAATCTATGCGGCTGGATGGGATCCACCTAAGGGTACTACCAAGAGAGCTGGCAGAAGTGCTTGCCAAGCCACTCTCAATAGTTTACCATCAGTCCTGGCTAATCAGGAAGGTCCCAGCTGACTGGAGGTCAACAAAAGTGACATCTTTTTTTCTTTCTGCAAGAAGGGCAGGAAAGAAGATCCAGGGAATTTCAGGCTTGTCAGCCTGACCTGACATGACAGGGAAGGCCATGGAGCAGGTCATCCTGAGTGCTGTCACATGGCTTGTACAGGGCAACCAGGTGCTCAGACCCAGTTATAATGCATTTGTGAAAGGCAGATCTTGTCTGACTAACCTGATCTCCTTCTATGACAAAATGACCTATTTAGTGTATGAGGGAAAGGCTGTGGGTGTCGTTTACTTGGACGTTAGCAAGGCGTTCAATTCTGTTTCCCACAGCCTTTTCCTACAGATATCTTCTCATGGCTTGGATGGATATTTTGTTTACTGGATAAAAAAATGGCTAGTTCTCTGGGCCCAAAGGGTTATTGCAAATTGAATTAAATCTGGTTGGCAGCCAGTCACAAGTGATGTTCCCCAGGGCTCAGTACTGGGACTAGTTTTGTTTAATATATTTATCAACTTTATTGATGGGATTGTGTGCACCCTCTGCAGATGGCACCAAGATGGGTGGGATTGTTAATATGCTTGAGGACAGGAAGGCTCTTGTCGTGGTTTAACCTGGTTGGCAGCTAAACACCACACAGCCGTTCGCTCATCCTCCCCCCTCCCTCTTTGGGAGGAGGGAGAGAAATGGGAAAGTGAAGCCCATGAGTTGAAATGAAGACAGTTTATTAAGACAGGAAAATAATAATAGCAATAATAACAATAATAATAATAATAATAACAATGATGATAGTAGTGCTACTACTAATAATGTGTATAAACAAGTGATGCACAATGCAATTGCTCACCACCCACTGACCGATGCACTGCCTAACCCCAAGCAGTCCAGTCCCCCTCCCCTGGCTAGCCACCCCTATATATTGTTTAGCATGACGTCAGATGGTATGGAATACCCCTTTGGCCAGTTTGGGTCACCTGTCCTGGGTCTGTCCTCTCCCAGCTCTTGCTGCACCCCCAGCCTGCCCGTTGGCAGGACAGAGCAAGAAGCTGAGACATCCTTGGCTTGGTATAAGCACTGCTCTGCAACAATTAAAACATTGGGGTGTTATCAGTGCTCTTCTCATCCTAAACCAAAATATAGCATTCCACCAGCTACTAGGAAGAAAATTAACTCTGTCCTAACTGAAACCAGGACAGCTCTGCAGAGGGATTTGGACAGGCTAGATCGATGGGCTGCATCCAGTCATATGACATTCAACAAGGCTAAATGCTGAGTGCTGCACTTGGGTTGTGACAACCCTATGCAGTGACAGAAGCTTGAGAAAGAGTGGCTAAAAAGTTACCTGGCAGAAAAGGACCTGGGGTTGCTGTTCAACAGCCAGCTGAACATGGTCAGCAGTATGCCCAGGTGGCCGAGAAGGCCAATGGCATCCTGGCTTGTATCAGAAATAGCGTGGTCAGCAGGACTGGGGAAGTGATTATCCCTCTGTACTCAGCACTGATGAGTCCTTGACTACCGTCTTCAGTTTTGGACCCCTCATTACAAGAAGGATATTGTGTGACTCAAGCGTGTGCAGAGCAGAGCAATGATGTTGGTGAAGGAACTAGAAAAACATATAAAGAACCATTAAAGGAACTGAGGTTGTTTAATTTTGAGATAAGGAGGCTGACAGAAGACCTCAACGCTTCCTACCTGAAAAGATGTTGCAGCAAGGTGCATGTCAGTCTCTTTTCTCAGGTGACAAGTGATAAGATGAGGGGAAACAGCGTCAAGTTGCACCAGTAGAGGTTTAGATTAGACATCAGGAAGAATTTATTAATGTATAGAGTGGATAGGCTAGGTATTGAAACATGCTGCCCAGGGAGGTGGTGGAGCCACAACCTGAACTGTGAGATGTGGCACTTCGGGACATGGACTTTATTACCTCAAAGGTCTTTTCTGATCTAAAAGATTCTAAGAGTCTATAATACAGTTTGAACATTTTATAAACTTTTCCATTAATGCTTCAGTCTCATTCAAATAGTTCAATGAGACCAGCCCAATTATGGGCTATGAGGAACTGAAAATCTGTGCAAGGCCTCTCAGAATGAACACAAACTGACTTTTTTTTTAACTGCTGTAGCATAATTTTATCTTTTATTTTAGCATGGTTGCCTACCTGGATCTCCCAATAACAAATCCCAGCTGAAAACCTTTTTTAAAAAAAATGAAACAGAAGAATGTCTTGCCTTATTTAGAGCACTATACAAATTTCAGATGTTTAGCTACTTTTGTTTACTAAGAAGGAAAAACCTGGTGGTGCTTTCACCCTGATGGACAACTGAACACCACTACTGCTCTCTCACTCCCACTCCTCAAAGGGAGTATGATGGGACAGAAAAAGGTTCATGGGTAAGATAAGGACAGTTTCCATTTCCCAGCTTTTATTGCTGTGTGACATCATACAGTATGAGATATCCTTTTGGTCCGTTTAGGTCAGCTGCCCTGGTGATGTCCCCTCCACACCTTTTGCCCATCCCCAGCCTACTGTTTTGAGGGCATAGGGGAAGTTTGGAAAGGTCTTGATGTTGTGCCTGCACTGTTCAGCATTGGTGTGATATCAGGGCGGTTCCATGGCAATCAAGTAGGCACATCTAGGACAGGTGTTCCAGAGCCTGGAGGATGGCAACCACACAAAATACAATGACTAGAAAATGTGAGGAGATCTCAATAACACCACAGAGTCTGGAGTGAGAGCAGAGAGTAGAGCACAGAGCAGAAGGAGTAACAGGAAAAAGTCACAGTCCAACTATCATGGGGATGGAAAGACAAGGTAATGAAGGACCAGAGTTTTCTCTTTGTGGAGTTTTCTGCAAGCTAGAAACAGTGAAATATTATGAAGCTTAACCCACCTTGCAAGAACAATAAGCAGAGAAAATTAAAAATAATTCAGATATATTATTTTTGATAAAGTCTCCTTGAGCTTTCTCAGTTTAAAATGTTATATACATATATACATATGTGTATATATATATCTATCTATTAGCATGTATGCTCATAAAATCTGCTTTCTTGTAGTTGTTTTTGTTTGGTTTTGTTTTTGTTTAAACATGTTTTGGTCTTTTTTGAGAAACTATAAAAGAGTTAGTCAAAGGCACCTCAAATCTCTTGTTTATTCAGGGACTTTTTATTTATTGATTTACATTTGGGCATAATGTATGGGTTGGAAGGAATTCAAGAAGACCATCTAATTGACCCCCTACACAAAACTAAGATCAGCTTTACCTAAGCCAGTTCTGAAAGATATTTTTCTAAGTTAATGATAAAAAATGTTATCAATGCTGATGTCACTACTTACACGAAGTTGCAAATTCTTGTTATGGTTTATTCTCAGCAGGTGGCTAAGTACCAAACAGCTGCACTCTCACTCTGCCCAGGTGGGATGGGGGAGAGAATTGGAAAGGTAAAAATGCATGGACTCATCAGTTGAGATAAAGACAGTTTACTAGATAGAGCAAAAGCTGTGCACACAAGCAAAACAAGGAATTCATTTGCTACTTCCCATTAGCAGGCAGGTGTTCCGCCACTTCCAAGAAAGCAGGGTTCATCACGTGTAACAGTTTCTTGGGAAGACAAATGCTATCACTCCAAAAGTCCTCCCCTTTCCCCCTTCTTTACCCCAGCTTTTATTGTTGATCATGATATTCCATATGGTGTGGAATATGCCTTTGGTCAGCCTAGGTCACCTCTCCTGGCTATGTCCTCTCCCAGCTCCTCATGCATCTCCAGCCTCCTGGTTGGTAGGGCAGCATAAGAAGCAAAAAAGTTCTTGGTTCTGTGTAAGCACTGCTCTGCAACAACTAAAAACATTGGTGTGTTATCGGATTTCATGAAAAATCCAAAACACAGCATTATATGAGCCTCTACAAAGAAAATTAACTCTGTCCCTGCCAGAACCATCACAATTCTTAACTACCTTTACCATTAAAATACATTTTTTCATATAGAATCATATAATTTGAGTATACTTCAGTGCATTATAACTATGTTATTTCTCAGTCTGTTCACAGAAGACATAAAATATACCTTTCTTTTCACTTTACCCATGCCTTTTTAATTATTGCTGTTGTTTGAAGGGATTTTTTTTTTCTTATTATGTCTCTTCTCTATTAAGCACGCTGTGTTTTTTCTTCAGAAGTCATGTTTACTAAATTTTTATGATCATTGCTATTATTCCTTTTTAAAATGTTTGAAGTTTTTCCACATAAAAAAAAAAAATCACCAAATTATAAATGACATTCCTGTTTTCATATATATACACACGTACATCAGTGTTCACCTATAGAAATTCTCCCTGCTTTAGTAAACAGTAGAAAATCAAGCTTCTTTTCTTTAAAACAAACAACAACAACAAAGTATTATTATCAATTGAACAAATTATTCCATAAATTGAACTTTTAACACAACAATAAATATTTAAGACTCATGATAAATTTGAGAGAAGGAACAATTTCTTAAATATACGTAATCAGTTCAGTATCAGTTACCCCATGCACATTAGCACAATACTTAATTTTAAATAAAAAATTTGCAGGAAATATTTTCTCTATGCTGAAATTAAAATAATAATCTGAAGATGTCATCAGTAAGAGATCTTAGAGATACAATAAAATAATACTTTCCTAGTAAAGGAAAGACTCTTTCAAATGTTCATAGATAGAGTTCATAGTTCTATAGTTCTATAAAAACAATATATTTGTCAAGTATATTTGCCAACTTCTTTGCCAATATATTTCTAGGTATACACCAAAGGGTGACAGTTTCAAATAGCTCTTGCAAAAATGCTAGATGAAAGTTTACAGTATCAAATTAAAGAAGAAATAATTTTTCTGAAGGTAAAATGCTACATTCTTCAATGTAATTTTAATTCCTGTAATCTTTTGCAATCTATTTACAGACTAAACAGACAAGCTAAACCAATGACTCATCAAGTGCAATACTAAATTCAATGCTCCACTATGCTGATCAATATTATAATTTATTTAATAAAATTAAACTTCTTTTGTGATTCTTGTCTATTGCACAATGTTCCTTTAAGTTGACTTGCTATTCATTTAATTATTGCAGGGAGATAGACATTTGAATTAAGTTAAATCCAAATACTTTGACACGTGGTGGGCTTTTAGCAGCCGTTAATGTGAAACACTAAATTGAACTGAATCTAAACAAGTTTTAGAAATGTTCCCCAAATGAAATTGCTTTCTATAATGTGTCTGCTGCTAGTTTTTCTTTTCCTAACCCAAAAGAACCTTTCAAGGGAAAAAAATGCAAGGTAGCTAGTATTCATTTTTTACATCTATGATACATTGTTATTAATCATAGTTCTTTAGGATCACTTTTCATAATTGGGACAGTCATATTTCAAAACAAATGCACTATGTTATATCATAATAGCCAACTTTAAGAAACCTAAATCAATTTCTAAAATCATATCAGATCATTCATATCATTTGAAGTGATAGGCACACATACATGTAAATTATGTCTACAACTAAATAAATGAACCAAATCTCTTTATTCAAAGAGTTAATCACATGCAGACCTGTTTTCTCACATTTTTCTGTTTAAAACATTTTCTATGTATAACTTCTCTGTAGCATGAGTAGCTTTTTTACCTATTTTAAATTCTCACAATATTATGGTAAGCCTGGTTTTTGTTGTTGTTTTCACTAAGTTTCTACAGCAAGCCTCAACAAAAAGTGTGAAAATTAGTCGTAGTAAAAAGATCTTTTGTCTGCATTATTGCAAAGAACAGAAAGTAATCAGGACCCAGATGAATAGGGTTAACTCAGAATCTAAAAGTCAAAGGGAAGAAAAAAAATAAATTAAAAAATTATTTTAAGAAAATCTTTTGACTTTGAGAGGAAGTGCATTACTTTTAATTGCTTGAAAATACTATTGAATAACCAAATGACAAGGAGGAACAATATTCCACATAAGATTTTTTTTTTTTGTCAGCATGTAGCTCTCTTAACTCCTAGTGCTGCACTCCTAGCTTCTTCATGTGGATGAGCAAGATCAAGATTGAAACGTATAGTTTATTTCAGTTTCTAAGATTATATGATTTTTGACAGAATTAGAAAGTGAAAGGGGGAATAAACAATAAAAGAAATTATTAAATTCTTTAATAATTTCAAGTAGCAATTGTGTTCTGTAGATTGTTTATGCAATAAAAAGTTGAAGTCTTCATATTACTTATGAAGGTTAGAGTTACCTCATTTTTTATTTATTTATTTTTTTAACTATAAAACCACTGTAATTATTCAGTTACTAGTTAATTATTCCTAGTATTATCATTAAAGCATTGTGCTGTCTTTCTTGGTTTCATTGTATGATATTCAATACTCAAGGAGAAGCATGAAGTACAGCTGACTTTACTTTCATAGGTGGTGCTGCTTATTCCACTGATGTTAGTACTTTGATTTTAATCTAATATTGTATATCTCACTGGGGAAAGAGAGAAAAAATAACCAAAAAGCTTATATGAAATACATGTATATTATATTTTTTAGGTGAGCACTGATAAATCTGTATACTCTCTATGTGACAGAATACTTCCTTAAGATACTGAAATGACATGCATTTTGATTTGTTTTTTAAAAAATAAAAAATAAAATAGATGTGCAATTTTCTATGGCTCCTGTATGCCTGTCAATATGGTTTTGATGTAAGCAAACCTACAGGAACTTCAGAAATTCTCAGAGCAACTTAGCACACAGAATTGGAGCGCAATTCTGATATCCTGACTTCACTTTTTATTTCTGGACCATAAAAAAAAAAAAATAAAAATAGTTGTAATTTTAAATTTTAAAAAACTGTAATTTTATTTTAATTATCATCTCTTTATTGCAAAAGTTTATCTTGAACAACTTAACCACAAAGAAATTGTCAAAGGAATGTTATCTGAATTACTCTATCTCTTCAGAAATAAATAAATAAAATAAAATAAAATAAAATAAAATAAAATAAAATAAAATAAAATAAAATAAAATAAAATAAAATAAAATAAAATAAAATAAAATAAAATAAAACAAAACATTGGAAATGCAAAATTGTTCTCTTCAGGTTTTTCAATAACCAAGGTCAACTGTTAGATGTATATTTTCGACAAATTTGGAAGTTTGTGTCAGTGATTTTATCTCCCTATGAGATTGTAATGATTTTTTTCCCTTTTAATTTAAAGATATGCTGCTAGAAGTCTGTCAAGATAAATTTAAACAGCACCCTGTAGTGCTTTCTAAATTTTTATTGCTGCAATTAAGAAAACATAAAGCTTTCACAGAGTGTTGACTATGCTCATGTAAAAGTGAGCAGGAAAGTGTTCATTTCTACATTACTTGTTATGGACAGATGATTGGGATTGATTATTATTTTCCTCTCATCAACAAAATCACACAAGTGTGCAATTTATCTTCTCATTTTAAAAAGAAAAAAAAAAAAATCAATTACTAAGCCAAGCTAAACTTCATGGTATGTTAAAGATAACACTAATCAAATAACTTTTAATTCCAATATCAATATTCATTAAAGTTTTGTATGGTCTACCAAAAGGCTAATCATACTAGACTATAGGATGTTTTTGGTACTTTTTTTCCCTTTTTATATGAGCAACATAAAAAACATTTTAGTGTTCTTTCAGTCAAGAAAATGTAAGTATTAGAGTAAAGAGACACACAGACACACATTGTTGGCAGAATGATTAAGAAAAGTCCTAACCTAACAGGCAGAGAAGACAGAACATAGGACCCATGAGGATTATTTCCCACCCTTCATCTAATACTCAATTCTGGCTCTTTTGATTCAAGTGTCCTTGTCACAGAGGTCAGATTAATTTTATTACATCCAAATATTCTAGGTAAAGTATGTTGCACGTGTGCAGACTGCAGGCTCATTTGTCACATTGTTGCTTGCTGACACTTTTGAAGGCAGGTGTCCATTTGAAGAATGTGCAGTGGCTCAGGGAATGTGAATGGTCAGGGGATTTGCATAAAACTTAGAAAGAACATCTTCAGTCGCAGAAACAGACATTGTCAGACCTATACCTAGCTCTTTAAAAAAATAAAAATAAAAATCCCAAATAATAATAATAGCTTATCAGTACATTAAATGCACATTAAAAATGATTTATCATTCTGTTGGTTAGATTTTCTTTTCTAGAGTAACCATAATCTGTTGACAAGTACTATTTCATTTTTGGGTCTCTCAGATAATTCTATTTGCAAGGTACTTAGGTTTATTATGGTTAACCAAGTAATTCTACCCTCCCATTCAGAACAGTAAAGAAGCGATACAAAGTAAATCACAGAATCAAAGAATCACAGAACTATAGGGGTTGGAAGGGACCTCAAAAGATCATCGGGTCCAAGCCCCCTGCCAAAGCGGGTTCCTCAGAGCAGGCTGCCCAGGTAGGTGTCCAGACGGGCCTTGAATATCTCCAGAGAAGGAGACTCCACAACCTCCCTAGGCAGCCTGTTCCAATGCTCCGTCATCCTCACCGTGAAGAAGTTCCTTCACATGTAAATGTGGAACTTCCTGTGTTCTAACTTGCAGCTGTTGCCCCTTGTCCTATCCCCACAAACCACTAAGAAGAGGTTGGCTACATCCTTTTGTCCCCCACCCCTCAGATATTGATATACACTGAGGAGATCCCCTCTCAGTCTTCTCTTCTCCAGGCTGAACAGACCCAGGTCTCTCAGCCTTTCTTCATAGGGAAGATGCTCCAGGCCCCGTATCATCTTTGTGGCCCTCCGCTGGACTTTTTTCCAGGAGATCCCTGTCTTTCTTGTACCGGGGAGCCCAGAACTGGACACAGTACTCCAGGTGAGGACTGACCAGGGCAGAGTAGAGGGGGAGGATCACCTCCCTTGACCTGCTGGCCACACTCCTTTTAGTGCACGCCAGGATCCCATTAGACCTCTTGGTCACAAGGGCACAGTGCTGGCTCATGGTCAACCTGTCGTCCACCAGGACCCCCAGGTCCTTCTCCTCAGAGCTCCTCTCCAACAGGTCATCCCCCAGCCTGTACTGATACTTTGGGTTGTTCCTTCCCAAGTGCAGGACTCTACACTTGCTCTTATTAAATCTCATTTGGTTTCTTCCTGCCCATCTCTCCAGCCGGTCCAGGTCTCACTGAATGGCAGCATAGCCTTCTGGTGTGTTAGCCACTCCTCCCAGCTTTGTGTCATCAGCGTACTTGCTGAGGACAGACACTATTCCCTCATCAAGGTCGTCGATGAAGATGTTGAAGAAGACCGGACCCAGCACCGACCCCTGGGGAACACCGCTAGTCACAGGTCTCCAGCCAGACTCTGCTCCTCCAATCACCACCCTCTGAGCTCTGCCAGTAGGCCAGTTCTCAACCCACCTTGCCGTCCACTCATCTATCCCACACTTTCTCAGCTTTGCTAGTAGGATATCATGGGAGACAGTATCGAAAGCCTTGCTAAAGTCAAGGTAGATGACATCCACCGCTCTCCCCCCATCTACCCAGCTGGTGATGCCATCATAGAAGGCAACGAGGTTGGTCGAGCATGACTTCCCCTTGGTGAATCCATGCTGACTACTCCTCATAACCTTCTTCTCTTCCAATTGTTTGCAGATGGAATCCAGAACATGTTGCTCCAATACCTTTCCAGGTACAGAGTTGAGATTGACTGGCTTGTAGTTTCCTGGATCCTCCTTCCTGCCCTTCTGTACTGGGTCTGGCTGGAATGTTAACTTTCCCGGCAGCAGCCCATACAGTGCCATACTCTGTACTTGTAGCTGGAACAGCAGTGTTATCACACCAGTGTCGTGTCTACTGCTGAGCAGCAGTGGCACAGCATTGGGCCTTTCTCTAACCCTCCTAGGGGGTGGGCAAAAAAGTGAGGAGAGAAACATCACTAGGGCAGCTGACCTAAACCAATCAAAGGGATATTCCATACCATGTGGTGTCACACTCAGCAATAAAAGGTGGAAACAGGAAGAAGAGGGGAGGGGTGGGCTCTCGTTGAGAAGATGTCGGTCCTCCTCTCGAACACCGGCTGCGTGCGTTGAGGCCTTGCTTCAAGGACGTGGTCAATCATCGCTCATTTGTGGGAAGTAGAGAGTAATTTCTTTCCTCTGCACTTCCATATAGCTTTCATTTATTTTGTTTGTTTGTTTTCCTCCCTTTTTTCCCCTTTCCCTTTTATTTCCCCTTAGTTAAATTGTTTAGTTCATAGTAGTCTTTATTTAATTATTATAATTATTTCCCTTTAATTAAATTATCCTTATCTCAACCCGTGAGTTGTTCTTTGCTTTACTTCTCCCCCTCCTCATCTAAAGGAGGGGGAGTGAGAGAGCGGTTGTGGGGTTTAGCTGCCCAGCACGGTAAAACCACCACACCTTCTTGAAGACCGGAGTGACATTGGCTATCCTCCAGTCTTCAGGCACCTCACCTGCTCTCCAGGACCTTTCAAAGATGATAGAAAGTGTTTTGGTGATCACATCTGCCAGCTCCCTTAGTACATGCAGATGCATCCCATCGGGACCCATGAATCTGTGTGTGTTGAGCCCACTCAGACGCTTCTGAACCACTCTCACGTCCACCAAGGGGGAGCCCTCCATTGCCCAGACCCTTTGTCCTATTTTCAGGGGTGAGGAGTCCCGGGGGAGTGTCCTTGGAGCAAAGACTGAAGCAAAGAAAGCATTCAGTATCTCTGACTTCTCAGCATCTCCCGTGACCAGGACACCTCCCTCATTCAGCAAGGGAACCACATTATCCCTAGTCTTCCTCTTGCTGTTTACATACTTGAAAAAAACCTTCTTATCCTTTACCTCTTTCGCAAGCCTCATCTCTAGGTGGGCTTTAGCCTTCCTCGTTGTGTCCCTGCAGGCCCTGACAACACATCTATACTCCTCCCAAGAGGACAGGCCCTTTTTCCACATTTCATAGACCTTCCTCTTCCTTTTGATCTTATTGATGAGCTCCTTGCATATCCATGTGGGTTTCCTGACCCCCTTCCCCGATTTCCTATTCCTCAGGATGCACCGATCCTGAGCATGGAAGAAGTGCTGCTTAAATGTAGCCCAACTCTCACAAGTACCCTTGCCTTCTAGCAGCCTATCCCATAAGATACTCCCAAGCAGGTCCCGGAAGAGGTGAAAGTTGTCTCTTCGGAAGTCCAGGGTAGCAATCCTGCTTTTAGCCTTACTTCCTTTGCCTAGTTCCATTGGGAACTCCACCATCTCATGGTTGCTGCACCCTAAGCTGCCCCCAACCTTCACATCCCTAACAAGGCCATCCCTGTTGGTAAGAACGAGGTCCAGGAGCACCCCACACTTTGTTGGCTCCTCCACCACCTGCATCAGAAAATTGTCCTCAACGCATTGTAGGAACCATTTGGACTGCTTGTGCCTGGCCGAGTTGCTTACCCAGCAGATGTCTGGGTAATTGAAGTCCCCCATGAGGACCAGGGCTTGTGATCATGAGGCTACTAGCAGCTGTTCATAGAAGGCCTCCTCGACTTCCTCCTCTTGATCTGGAGGCCTGTAGTAGACCCCTACCACCTTGTCTCCCATACCAGCCCACCCCTTAATTCTTACCCACAAGCTCTCCACTTGTCCTTAACCCTCCCCCAGCTGGAGCTGGGTACACTCTAATTGCTCCCTCACATAAAGGGCAACCCCACCCCCTCACTTCCCCAGCCTGTTTTTCCTAAAGAGGACATAACCCTCCATGACTGTGTTCCAGTCATGCAAGCTGTCCCACCATGTCTCATTGATCGCAACGAGATCGTGGCCCTGCGACTGAACACAGATCTCGAGCTCATCCTGTTTATTTCCCATGCTCTGTGCACTGGTGTACAGGCCCTTTAGGGAAGTAGCAGGTGCAGTTACCCCTGGGGGGATGCAAGAAGAAGATACTGGATGGGGTATTGGGAACGCTACCTTCTCTGAGGAGCCCTCAAACAATCCTATGGGAGAGCTCAGAATTTTTTCCCTGTCTTCAACAGTGACAGCAGTGACGACTTCCCCCAGCCCTTCTCTGTCACCTTTAGCTCCCCTCCCTTCCCCCATCAAACCTAGTTTAAAGCCCTGGTAATCAGCCCAGAGAGCTTGCTCCCCAACACACTTGCGCCCCACTTGCTCAGTTGGTGTCTGTCCGTAGCCCACATACCCGGCCTCTCAAAGGATGGCCCAAGATCAAAATACCCAAATCCCTGGTCCAGACACCACCCCCTCAGCTAGTCACGTACCTGTCCTGTTCAGCTCCTTCTATCTGCATCCCAGTCCCCCAGCGGGAGGACAGAGGAGAATACTACCTGCACCCCTGAACCCCTCAGCAACCTCCCCAGGGATGCAAAGTCCTTTTTAATATTCTTCTTTTTTCTGATAGAGGCTTCCTGTGATCCAACCTGAATGACTACGAGAGGATAGTAGTCCTCTGGTTCAATGAGTCATGGCAGAGCCTTCCTAACATCTCCGACATGTGCCCCAGGAAGACAGCACACCTCTCTAGATAGTTTATCTGGGTGACAAATGGGAGTCTCAGTGCCCCTCAGCAAGGAGTCCCCAATCACCAGACCTCTCTGCTCTTTTTTTGTGGCACCGGTTACAATGCGGTGCTCCATCTGGCCCTGATCCTTATGTTCTGCAATTCCCCCAGTCTTGACTCTCTTCTCAGGGTTGCTTCCTGGGTTCGGACTACTGCCTAGACCCTCAGCCTCTTCCACAACCTCCCTGAGAGCCTCAAATCTATTTCCCAGGAACATCATGGGGGTAGGTGGCACCGTGGGTGTCGGGGGCAGACGTCTCTTTCTGCTCCGAGCTGAGACAAGGGTCCAGACCCTTGTCTCTTGCGGACAGTCTGGCCCTCTGTTCTGCATGTGTTCAACGGGGGCAGCCTCTACCCCTTGTTGGGACATAGGAGAGGGCTGCCGAGCAACAGCAGGGGTGGGGAGACCCCTCCTATCTGTCACCCTCAGAGACTCCCTCAGGCTGCCAATTTCTCACTGCAGCCCAGCCACATGCTTGAGGAGTCCCTGAAGCAGGGCACACCTGCACCCGTGACAGCATTCTCCTCCCTCATGTCCCAGATGGGCCTCCAGATTCTGGAGTTCCCCGCAGTCCCCTGTCTGGACTGCCGCCTCCCCCCTCAGCGGATCCACCTGGGTGCCCACAAGAGCCCAGAGAGGCAGCATCTCCTCTGTTTGTGTTGTCACCCCGGACCAACTGCTGCGACGGGTGCCCACCATGGCGAGGTCTAGGTTCTCCCTGCCCCGCGCAAACTGCCTAAAGCCAGTCCTGTTAGTGTGTCCTGTTTGCGGCGCTCCTGCCGCAAATAGTTCAGTTGAGTTAGTTCAGTTGGAAGGAACCTTCAGGATCATCAAGTCTAACTGCCTGACCTCTTCATGGCTAACCAAAAATTAAAGCATAATATTGAGGTATTACGCTTCTTGAACACTGAGGGGGATAGGGCATCAACCACCTTGCTAGGAAGCCTGCCCCACCGTTTGCCCATCTTCATGGTAAAGAAATTTTTCCTAACTTAACTTCCCCTGGTGCAGCTTTGTTCCATTCCCTCAAGTCCTATCAGTTCTTACCAGGGAGAAGAGATCAGAACCTCTTTGTTTGCTTCCCTCCTAAGGAAGTTGTAGAAAGCAATGAGGTCACCTCTTAGCCTTCTTTTCTCCAGACAACCCAAGTGTCTAATCCTTACTTCATAGACCTTCCTTCTAGACCTTTTATGTGGTTTGTTTCCCTCCTCTGGAAACTTTCAAGTATCTTAGTATTCTTTTTATATCACAGACCTCAGAAATGTACCAAATATTCAAAGTAAGGCCATAGTACCACTAGATATAGCAGGAGAATCACATCTTTTGACAGTTGGCTATGCTGTGTTTTATGCACCCCAAAATATATTTTGCCCTCTTGGCTGCTAGGGCAAACTACTGACTCATGCTGAGTTTAATGTTAACCAGCACCTCCAGATATCTTTTTGCAGAGCTACTCTGTAGCCACTCATCTCCTAATCTGTACCTGTGTCTGTCATTAACATTGATTTAATTGTATTAAAGCTCCTACATGAGTGTAAATGACATGCAAGTGTATACAATGAGATGGAAGGTAGTTGCAGCATATTGAATTAAAAATTAGATATTTAGATATTTTTTGCATTTAACCTGGAGAGGCTTATTTATTTTTAAACTGTATATATATATAGCAACACAATTACCTTTACAGTAAGAAAATTCCCATGAAATGAAGATTCCTATGCTTCAAAACTGGCACAACATACTAAACTGTACTGGTACAACATTCTATGACTAAAGAACAAAAATATTCCATAATTTCTGTGGTTTTATAATAATAAAAAAACACTTACCAATCTTTCTGCAGCTGAGAAGTATATGTGTACTTTTCAGTACAAAGATATATTGTATATGTGTCCAAAGATATACCCTATATATGTCCAAGTAAATATAATGTTAACATCAGACAGTAACTTTTTCATTCATGTCAGTGGTGAAAATCAAAGAATCATAGAATGGCTTGGGTTATAAGGGACCTTAAAGATAAGGTCCCTTAAAGATAAGAAAAGTAGTTCCACACCCCACACCATGGGTGTCACACCCCAAACCATCCGGTGCCACCCACCAGATCAGGTTGCCCAGGGCCCCATCAAACCTGGCCTTGAACACCTCCAGGAATGGGGCATCCACAGCTTCTCTGGGCAACTAATTCCAATGCCTCACCACCCTCATAGTGATGAATTTCCTCTCAACATCTAATCTGAATCTTCCCCTTATCTGCCCCTACCACCTCCCCCCCCCCTAAAAAAAAAAAAATTGAGGGGATGACAAATAGATATCTATGACTTCCTGTAAGTCAAGTGCCTCTATTTTGATACTGGTAGGCAGATGTATGGGTCACAAAGTCTAGCCTTTTGTTGGCAGCATAAAACGTAAAAAGAAAGAAAGAAAACCTACACAGAAAAACTAAATACTCCATTTAAATATCTTCCAAGACAAGGAAATATTTCCTTTTAATAGATATTTAACTAGAGAATATAAAATATTTAATTGACAGATAAGTCAGATTTCTTGAGTTGCAGAATAATTCTTCATTTTTTCTTTTGTCAAAATTCTTACTGCATGATATTTGTAGATCATAGTGCATAGTGGTTGTGTGAGCAAAGTACTCTCAACTCAGGGTATTGTCGTCATTGAATTTACTGCCAAGGAACACCAAATTCTGATGACTGACCCAGGTATTAGGACAAAATCCCATAACAAGAACAATAATAGTAATAATAATAGCAACAATAGCAACACCCCCACTCAAAAAAAAAAAAAAAAAAAAAAAAAAAAAGACTTAAGTAAATAGCTTTCCTTTCTCAGGTTCAACAAAAGCCACACACCTCTGTCTCCCACTTCTTAGTTTCACCTTTCCTGCTTTTTGCTGCCTATTATACTTAGTTTGTCCCACTCTGCCAGTGTTCTCTTTCCCCACATCTTCTCTCTTTTCCTAAGTATGCGTAAGCAGGGGCATCAAGAGCTATCCTGCCTCAGCTGCAATTTGAGGGAGCAATGGGCCTTTCCCATCCCCATGTTGTTGAAGCCACCTGTACCTGACTGTGGGTGGCCCAGGGAAGCTCAGGTCCATCTCCACACAAGTCATCCTGAAGCCATCAGCAACTCAAGCCTATCAGTTACAGCCAGTACAAGAGTATAGCGAACTTCTTTTTTTTCTCCCCTAATCTCATTTGTCTGTTTTCCCATAAACCTTGTGTCCATGTAAGTACTCATGAATGCACAGAAGCACACACCATTTAGGTACGGGCCTACATGGGAATGACTTAGTCCATGACCTCACTGATTGGTGAATCTCAGTACAGCAGGGCAGAGAACCTTCCTTAAACCATATTTCTGAAGTAATGTACCTGAGCTTTAAGATTTAAAGGCTCCAGTGTAAGTACAAGGTGAGTTTATTTTTGTTCAATTTTTGTGTGTGTATGTGTGTGTGTATGTTTAATTTGAGTCATTGGGTAGGTTCTTTATGAGTTTTTGTTGTTGCTTCTATTTATTTCATTGTAATCCTTGGGATCTATTGTTGTATTCTGCTTTGCAAATTTGTTGGCCCTGTCAACATGCAAAATGTCAGGGTCATCTGTAATGGGCACTACAAGACATTATGCACTCCAAAATTTGGTAGTGAAGTAAAGAAGAACGTTTGGTAGACCATTTGAAAATCAGTTCCCACAGTATTGCAGATCAGGAACCATTCTTAAATTACAATTTTCAATATTCTCTTCTCAGATTGGGTCAGTAAAATCTTCATCTCCCTTTGCTGCTCAGAGCTGTTGGAGGGTTATGAAGTTATCTGAAAGATGTCTGCTTAGGTATCCAAGACTAATGTTGACCAATTCTATCTGAAAAGGGACGACTCTCTGCTTGTTTCTAAGAAATATATCTATATATAAGGAAGATTTCTCAATCTTCTCTTCAGCTCAAGAGGAGGTTCATGACATGCAGTTTCCTCAGTTTGCTGAGGGCATTCATTGCTCAATCTTTCTGCCTCTCATTTTCTCTGTCTAAATGTAGAATACACATTCCTGCATTGCAGTCTTTATAGTGAAACTCCTCTTTTCTGATATAAAACATGAATAGTTGATTTTTTTATTATTATTATTATTTTCAGGAAGCTTGTAGTAGAGGAAGAACTACAGTGATGCACTTACATGATAGTAGGTTCTCCTGAGACTTTTCACCTAAAAAATGAAATATTGGAAAGTATTTTCTTGAGCTATTGGATCTGTTAAAGGAGGTATTTAGTTTCTGTTCTTCTTGGTATTTTTCACATATCAGGCTGGTAAACAGAATTGTCTTCACAAACCCCCAGGAGTACAGAATGTATTTCATCAGCAGGGATGAAAAACACTATAAAGTAAACATAACTTTATGAAAACAGAAAGTAGTCCAAATGCTGCGTGGCACTAAACTGCATTCTATTTCACTGTTTTTGATCTATAATCTCTGAAGGAGTGGTTTCAGATAAACATAAATTTTCTTTTCCTAATTTAATAATCACATTCAGTACAATAGAATAATTTTGAACAGCAATGATACTAAATTCTATATTGAGAAGTTCTGCTTCAATTTATGGCTGCTTCTTTAAAGGTACACTGGAGGTGGTTTATATTAAACTGGCCCAGTTTGATTCAAAGGATAAACTACTACAAAGCTTTAAAAAAAAAAAAAAGTGTACATTACACAAACAAGTATCAAATTCATAAGAGGAAGTTCAGATCACATAATTGTGGCTACTTCTGAGTATTGGTAGTACTCAAAGAGTATTTAAGCTAAATATTTTTAATACCATTCTGGTCAATGTAAAAGTACGGTTGAAATATTAAGATGATCAATAAGAGAAAAAAGATTTTGTGAAGGAGTATTCTAGACAGTAGATACAAAGCACTGAATATAAGAGTTTATACAGAAACAAGTAATTCAGAGCATTATCAGAAGGCCTAGTATGTTTTCTGGTAATGCAGCTGGAACTATTCAGAACAGAGGAGGAAGGCACAGCCCAATCCTTCGGAGTTGCTACTTGGGTGTTGGGGGGAAGATCCACTTCCCTTTAGGTTTAGTAACTTTAGGTTACTCCAGTTCAGATATGTGTGTGACAAAGAACATCACAATAATTCCACTGTCCTATGAGAGTTCATGGGTTTCCCTTTATGGCACCCTTTACATAAATATATGTAAAATTAGACAAAATTTAAGTATTTCTACATTTGCTTGCCTATTGAAGCCATG
The DNA here is from genome assembly GCF_964211825.1 of Aythya ferina. Lineage (NCBI taxonomy): Eukaryota > Metazoa > Chordata > Aves > Anseriformes > Anatidae > Aythya > Aythya ferina. The sequence goes on from NC_140296.1 coordinate 40,726,987, forward strand.
ACCTAACTTTAAGTTTAAAATCTTGAGGTAAAATCTTTTCAGCAAAGATTTCTTCATCAAGGTAAGAGGATTGTCTTTCTGTGCATTTGCCCACAGCTATACTGCTTGCTAGGCTAGTATCTTATAGACATGATCTGCATTTACAGCAGAACTTCTATCCAACAGAATAAATTTTTGTCACATTAAAATGATACATACTTTTCCACATAAAACATCCCTGATTAAAAATTAAGTCCTTTTCAATTACAGCCATAGATTGTAGTAGTAAAATGTAACATGAAGGCAAATGCAATTAAAACTGTAGTGAACATCTATGTAAATCAAAAGTCGGCAGTGAAGCAAATATAATGAGCTAGTCAAACCATGACTAAATCAGATTTGTTAATGTTCTTGTTGACATATATTTGCACAGAAACCAGGTGAAAAAGTTGTTTAATTGCTTTTTCTCTCTCTCTCTTTTTGAACAAAATACTAGGATCACTTCTCACTTGCAGTGGTCAACCTGAGTTATGCAAACATAAATCTTGTTTGTGCCACTTCAGTCTCTTAGAAATAAAGTCTGATAGCCTTTATACCCACATGACCTTAGGAAAACAGTCACTCAATCATCAGATCAATTATCTTTAGGTTGGGACAAAGATCAGTTGTCTTTAAGACCTAAGAGATTAACCACAAAACCAGTCTTGAGACGCTAACACCTACCTTAATTTGTATCTCTCACATGTTGTGAAATATAGGAAAATGTCAGAGCCATCACAAGGAATTTAGTCTTTGAACAAACCACGGAATCACACAGAATCACACCAAATGGTTAAGGTTCAAAGGGACCTCAGGAGGTCATCTGGTCCAAATCTCTTGCTCAAGCAGGAAAACCTAGAGACAGTTGACCAAGACCACGTCCAGATGTGTTTTGAAGATATCCAAGGAGGGAGTCTCCACAATCTCTCTAGGCAACCTATTTCAGTGTTTTTGTCACCTGCATAGTAAAGAAATGTTTCCTAATGTTCACATGTATCCTCCAGTGTTTGAGTTTGTACCCATTGCCTCTTGTCCTTTCCCTGCACACCACTGAAAAAACCCTGGCTCTGTCTTCTTCTATCTTTAGAGAACAAGTCTTATGAGGAACAGCTGTGGGAGCGGGGGCTGTTTACCTTGGAGAAAAGAAGGCTCAGGGGAGACATTATTGTATTTTAATTTAAAGGAGGTTGTAGAAAGGTGGGGATTGGGCTCTACTCCCAAGCACCAAGTGATAAGATGAGGGAAAATTGTCTCAAATTGTGCCAGGTTTGATATTAGGAGAATTTGTTTACTGAAAGGGTTGTGCAACGTTGGAATAGGCTGCCCAGGTAAGTGGTTGAATCACCATACCTGGAGGTCTTCAAGAAGCATGCAGATGTAGAACTTAGCATGGTTAAGTGGTGGACCTGTCAGTACTATGTTAAAGGTTGGACTAGATGATCCTAGCTGTCTTTTCCGACCTGAATGATTCTTTGATTCTATGATTCTTTGCAACATCCCTTCAGGTCTTTATGGACATAGATCACCCCTGAGCCTCCCCTTCTCCAGGCTGAATAGGCTCTGTCAGGGCGTCCTCATAGGAGAAATGCTATGGTCCCTTGATTACCTTGGTGGCCATATGCTGGAATCCTATTATGTCTAGGTCACTCTTGTACTGGTAGGTCCAGTATTGATCACAAAAACAATTTATAAAGAATGCAGATTTATAGATTTGCAAACAAAATAATTAAAAAGGAAACACAAATTTGCACTGTGCTTCTGTAAATGTTGTGTATGAATGGGCAACAATGTTTGTTCTCATAATATGCATCTTTTCTTAGCGAAAAACACCAATGATGGTATTCATTATGATGGTTGAGCTAGTTATCCTAAATTTCCCTTATAATAAATGGAAAGGACCAGGCATTTTCCAGAGAGTAATTCATTTTATTCAAAACAAGACATAAAATAAGTCACATGAATTACACCTAAAAAGTGCTTATTCCTCATTATTATGAATCTAGGATGATCACCTTAGATTATCACAATATTACAGATAATTACATTATTGATGTCTACAGCTAGATGAGATTAGTCACCAGATTACTCACTTTGGATTCTGTTTTCAACAGTCCAGTAAGTTAAATGCTGAACAGTTTCTACCATCACCATAAATCACCATAGTTGGAATCAATAATGTTTATGGCATACAAACCTATTTATACTGAAGAAAGTTATTTCAGCACCAGCCCCATGCTGAGCTACAGCTCCATGGCTCCATTTTGGAACACTGACTGTGGAATATAAAACTGTAATCATGACCTATGGAAATATGAAAAACTGTTTTTGAGAAAATTAATTAATTTGCATCATCAGGGTACTTCCTATGAAGTTGAGGAGGATGATAGAAATTCCTAACACATGAAAAGTGTCACTTTCCAAGTTTAGCTGCACTGCTGTCTAACTCCTGTTACTTAGCACAAAATATCTTTATAAGGTGCTCCAAATGAATTCCATTCTTTATGATTGTTGTATTTCATTATTTATAGCAGAAAATCTGTTTCTTAACATTACAATTCTCTATAAAGAAAGAAGAACTCTAATGGTAAGGTGAGAAATTAAAATATGAACTGTGTAAGAAAACTATAAATTAGCAGTACCTTAAAATATGTGTGACTTTCTCTGGTTATAGTACATTAGCAGGATTAACATTTATTTTTCAATGTCTCATTCTGCAGATTAGACAAAAAGAGGACAGAAAACAGGTAATTGAGTTGTGATTGAATAATGTTTATAAGCTATATATGTGAAAAGCCAAGAGGTTAAAAGTAATAGCTTTTCTGAGATGGATGTCATTGAGAGATTCAAGTGTTACATGAGAAAAGACAAAGAACTTAATGGAACCATAGAATGGCTCAGGTTGGAAAAGATCTTAAAGATCATTTAAATCCAACTGCCTTGCCATGGGCAGCAATGCCACCCACTAGATTAGGTTGCCCAGGGCCTCACCCAGCCTGGTCCTGAACACCTTCAGGGACTGGGTATCCACAAATTCTCTTGGCAACCTGTTCCAATGTCTTCACCCTTACAGTGAAGAATTTCCTCCTAATGTCTAGCCTAAATCTATCCTCCTTTAGTTTAAGACCATTCCCCCTTGTCCTATCATTATCTACCCAAGTAAAGAGTCCTTCTCCATCCCTTTTTATAAGACTCCTTTAAGTACTGAAAGGTCACAATGAGGTCACCCCAAAGCCTTCTCTTCTTTAGCTGAACTGCCCCAGCTCTCTCAGCTTTTCTTCACAGGAGAAAAGTTCCAGCCCTATGATCATCTTTGTAGCCCTCCTCTGGACTTGTGGAAATGTCTACATCTTTCTTGCGATGAGGGCCCCAAACTTGGATGCAGTGTTCAGGCGGAGCCTCATGAGGGCAGAGAGGGACAAACACCTCCCTTGACCTGCTGATCACACCTCTTTTAATGTAGACCAGGATGCAGTTGGCCTTCTGAGCTGCAAGCACACACTGCTGGCTCGTCCACAAGAATCCCCAAATCCTTCTCTGCAGCAGGGCTTCTCTCAATGAGTTCTTCCAGTCTCAATTCATGTCTTGGATTGCCCCGGTTCAGGTGCAGCACCTTGCATTTGAACTTACTGAACCTCATGCGGTTCATACGAACTCACTTCGAGGGCCTGTCAAGGTCCCATTGAATTGCACCTCTTCCTTGTTTGGTATCAACAGCACCACTCAGCTTGGTGTCATCTGGAAACTTGCTGAGGGCGCACTCAGTCCCATTGTCTATGTCAGTGATGAAGATATTGAAAAGCACCAGTCCCAGGACAGACCTCTGAGGTAAACTGCTTGTCACCAGTCCCTACCTAGACATAGAACTTGCTCAGAGATAAAAGATGTAACAAAGAAAAAGATTTAACTAGAGAAAATTTCAATGGATTTAGTTTGGTTTACCCTAACTTTACCTAAATTTTAGAAACAGATAAAAACTAAAGAAGATGTTATAGGGTATGAGGATTTTCCCATACAATTTTTTTTTTTTTTTTTTAAAAAAAAGCTATCAATTCCAAGCACTTTTCCTTCTCTTTGCTTTCCTCAACCTTTCCTGTACTAGAATCATGATGTGTATATGTTAATTAATGCAAACACCTAACAAAATGACAAATCTATAAACACATCAAAACTGATAAGGATTTAAAAATATACGTATAACTATTTCAACTACAATAGTATTCAGTAAGAAGCCTTATATACCTTATATAATATCAACCTTATATATCAAATACCTTATATATCAACCTCATATATCTGTGTCCTGTGGACAAGATTCGAAAATTTCAGAACCTATTGCACCATTAAACATTATTTCAGTATAAGAATCATCATCAAGATCCAAAGTCTAGTAGAATAAAAGCAAACGCTCTCCAGGAATTAAATCACAGCTATTATATATTTTTTCTACCTTTATATTTAGTATATGTTTATTTTATACAGTTAAAAGTAGTGGTAGTGAGACATATTGTGGGATATAACAGTTGCAGAAAATCAAGAACCTATCTACCATCTGCTGGTCACTCATTAAAAAAAAGTAACAGAGTCAGAATGAAGTTAAAAACCCTTTGGCGTTCTTAACTGTGTACTTATAAACAATGCTACAATCTTCATCAAACTCTGTTTCTTGTGTCATCCAAAATTTCATAATCAAATTATATGATAATAATAACAGATTACAATTTCTTCACAATGTATTTTAAGCTCCTAATCAATTTCTCAAATGAAGGGAGGAATATACCTTTGCATAATGTGCCTATATGATGAACATTCTGCTTAATCTCTTACTGTCTTGCTCTGCAGTGATTATTTTGAGTTTCTAACTCCTGAAAACTAGAATCATATCCTATATAATTTCAGATGTCAATACAGAGCATTGCACTAAATATTCTGGATCTACTTTTCCTGAAGCAAATTCTTAAGATAAAAAGACTATAACTTGGCTTCCTTGACTAAATGTCTTCAGGGTGTTCATGTCAGTATCTTGTTATTACCTACCATCTTCAATCTTTTTCAGTTACCAGTCAGTATAGCCATTTGCTTATCATGCAAACAAAGTTAAGGTTATGTTTAAAACAATAGCTTCCAGCTGTTTCCTGTTCCAATCATTAAAAATACAACATTCTGGTCAATAGAGAGAGTAGCTGACAGTTTTGCTCAAAAATATAATTTAGCAAGTGTAGTAAATAAGAAATTAAACTGTAATATAATAAAAAGCTTTTAGACTGACTTGAACAGTGCTGCTGCTTGGCTGCTGTGTATAAAAGATAAAAATAATGTATGCAAATTAGATGAAGCTGAAATTAAAGAAGTCTAGCAGAGAATGGCTAAAGAAACCAATTTTATTTTATTGTTTGTAACTAGATAAATAATTCTCCAGTAGGCATGAAAATAGCAGAAACATGTTACTAAGTTGATTTGAGCTTTTCATTTTTTTTTTCATCCTCACTCAGAAACTACTGGGGAATTAGCCATGAAATCATAAAGATATATAATGCTTGTGTCAGTTCAATGTTTTATATTTATTTGGATCAGATTAACACACAAACAATACAAAATATACTGTTTCCAATTTTTTCAATGAATTGAATGATTCACTTAACATTAATATTTACTTAATTAATAGAGGTGAGGCAGAACTGCCATAAGAGTACATCAAATATGGCATTTATTCTACTATTTACAGAGAAAAGATTAGCACTCTTTCTGCTGCTCACGTTTTCTACCTTTTAATTTATGCACACTATTAATCTATACATTGCAGCAATAACACAGTTTTTATCTTTTATTTCATGGCTTCATACTTTCTATATCACTCCCTCAAGCTTTCGGTAAAAATGTGCAAGATGATTGTATATATTTTTCCTTAACTTCCTTAATATTTTTCCTTAATAATAAGTGCAAGGTTGTTTAAAAAACAAAACAACAAACAACAACAACAACAACAACAACAAAAAGGTATTTACTATTCACAGGTACCCAGACGAATGTCTATGCAGTGACAATACACTTCTCTTTGAACATTTTTTGCTGTTTCATTAAGAAGTATGTATCTGTTTTATCCACTTGTAGCCTTTGTAAATTGTAAGATCTTTGGTGCTAAAGTCAATCATTTTTGTTTGTTTGTTTTTTTTAAATATGCACAAAACCTAACAAAATGATCTTCTGTCTTTAATGCAATTACAAATATCTAAATGCTGTCTGGAAATCCCCAAATATTTGTCTGATGATTTTATTATCCATAGCAGTATCACTGCTTCTACTTTTGCAAGGGAAGAGGAGAGTAAGAGAGATAAAGGAATAGATCATGAAAACCTAAGAATAATTACTTGCCTGAGGAGCTCTATTAAAGCTCTGTGCAAAGCTGTTTTGTACATTCACCAGCAAAGACCACATAGCATTAGACTATCTGTACTGCTCAGAGTTGTAAAGGAAACCCATGACAGATTTGGGAATATGCGTACATCTCTGAGGATTCAAATTTATTTTCATGAAAGTTATCAGTTTCCATGACGTAATACAAAATCAGATAATACAGTTACCTAAACTGCATATCTACATTACATCAGCAAGATTAAGTACACACATTTACTAAGTATGCATAAAATATAAAGCAAATAATAGTATTCTAGATAGATTCTGGTCTCAGTAACTCTTTGTTTTCTTTTGTTTTACTTCTCTCTCATTATTACAGAAGCTTGTATTTCACTACCTGCAGATTTTTATTGGGTCTTGGAAACTATTGGGATTGGATCTGTGATGATATATAATGAAAAATATTCTGCTTGGTCACCTTGCATTTTATATTATTATTCTTGTTGTTTATGGTTGTGTTTTTCCTTGTGGGTGCAGCTGAACAGGTTCTAGAAGGTTCTAGTGTATCTGTGTTTAAGATGGTTGTGTTTAACATGACCTCATGACTCAATGCCAAGCCCAATGTCATCTTTGTTCCCTGCCAATTATTTAACACTGACTGATGCTATCCAGCTTTGCTTTCAGCAACTATCTTTCCAAATGTATAACTTGACAGGTTCCCTTCAAAACCTCCTTTTTTTTTTTTTTTTTTTTTTTTTTTAATTCTTTCACAGTTCTGTATCTAGCAAAGTTCTAATCAAACCAACCAAACTAGACTTTAAAATCTAATGAAATAAGAGTTATCCAACCCATAGACAAAGGTTACATTTTCTTTGTTGTTGGTGATTATTTTATTTATTTTTGTTTTGGCCACTTTGCACAAATTTTGGTTCAGTCTAAAGTTTTCTTTTGGAATGAACCAGCTCACTGCCTACACAACAAAATCTGTCTTCTTTTCATGTGACTGCTCACTTCTAACAGAAGACTGGCTCAAGCTCTTTATGTTTTCTTGTGCCAGATAAGCAAAATATATCCTCAGTTTCATGTTGTAATTATGAGGTTTTTCAATGGGCTGCAGCACAATCTTCAAATTCTCAGAAACTTAAAAGTAAGCCATAAATGCAACAAGGCAGTTGAATAAAGACAAAATAGTAATTATGACAATGTTAGAAAAGACATCACATAAAGCCCAAAGGAGATTTATATCAAGTATTGTTCTGTATGAACATGGATTAGTGTTTTCTGATTGACTTTGGAATCACAGATTATTATCTGAAGTTAATGTATTTAGCAGTAAGTGTAACCAGTATCTAGTGAATCCTACAAAATTTAGTGAAATCATGTGATGAGAAAATTAATTTCAGCTCCTAAAATATTCCTTATACATAGGGTATACACACCACTGTTTTGAAATCTATGAATAGGCCTTAAGGTCTGAATTTGTTCTACTCAGGGAGTTCATCTGAATTAAGATTTGGGCCTTTTTATTTATTTATTTATTTTATTTTTTCCCTGTCAAACAAGAGGTAGTGTAACTACAACTTTTAGATGAAACTCCACACAGATGAATTCATGTAATGTTGAAAACATCAGAACACATGGAACTAAGTGAAAATACCACAGGGTAGAGGTGATGTTGCAATGTGAGAAATGAAGCTGACGTAAGTAACCAATCATAGACGACATTTTTCCAAGAATCCCAATGGAATCAAAGCACAAATGAACTGTGTTAACAGGAAAACTATGCAATTAAAATTATATTCTGTTACCACTGCATTTAATGAGTCTTCGATGAATGACAAAAAAATCAGGATTAGACCTTTCATCATTAAATAGCTATTAAACCAGAGAGCTAGAGAGCTGACAACATTGTACTTCTTTTTAAAGAGGTGCTAAAGATGATACAAGAAATTATTGCCTGATATGCTTCATTGTAGTGTTAGAAGAAAATGCTCTAAAACAAAGCAAAACAGAAAATCTATTAAAAGTAGAGTCATAAAGCACTTAAATTAACCTAATACATTAGGGGAAAACTACTAATGACTTTAGAAAGGTGAATTATTCCTACTAGCATTCTTTAAGGATTCGTGAAAAAATAGAGGATAGAAACATATAGAAAACCATAGAATCATTGAATAATAGAATATCCTGAGATTGAAGGGACCCACAAAGATCATCGACTCCAACTGCTGGCTCCACAGAGGACTACCCCAAAATCAAAGCCTATTTCAGAGAGCATTGTCCAAACACTTCCCTGGGGAGCATGCTCCAGCACCCAACCACCCTCTCAGTGAAGAACCTTTTCCTAACACCCAGTCTGAACCTTCCCTGATGCAGCTTTGTGCCATTCCCTCACTGTAACAAGAGAGAAGAGATCAGAAAGTGCTCCTCCACTCCCTCTCATGATGAAGCTGTAGGCCTCCAAGTCTCCCCTCAACCTTCTCTAAGCTGAACAAACCAAGTGACTTCAGCTGCTCCTCATATGGTTTGTCCTCTAAACCTTTCAGCATCTTTGTTGATGTTCTTTGGACACTTTCTAATATCTTTATATCCTTCTTATATTGTGGCACCCAAAAATGCACACGGTGAGGCTTCTCTAGCACAGAGCTGAACTAGTCAAACTGGCTGGTTGTCATGTGATTAATACACCCAAGGACATGGTTGGCCCTTTTGGCTGCCAGGGCACATGGTAGACACATATTCAACTTGTTGTCAACTTGAACCCCAATATACCTTTCCATGGGGCTGCTCTCCAGCCTCTCATCCTCATCTGTACACATATCCAGGACTGCTCAATCCCAGGTGCAGAATTCAGCATTTGTTTTGTTAAATTTCATGTGGTTGGTGATTTTCCAGCCCTCGTCTGTCAAAATCTCTCTGAAAGGCCTTCCTACCCTCAAGGGATTTCAACAGCTCCTCCTAATTTTGTATCATCTGCAACCATACTTAGTATGCATTTGATTCATGCATCCAGATTGTTTATAAAAATATTAAAGAGAACTGGACATAAAATGAAGGGAGTCCTGGGGAACCCTACTAGGGATTGGACACCAGCTTAATGTAACCCCAGCTACCATAATCCCTTGAGCTCAACCTGTCAGCTGATTGTTCATCCATTCTATTGTGTATTTGTCTAACTGTATGCTGGACATTTTATCCAGAAGGATGCTGCTATAAGAAACAGTATCAAAAGCTTTACTGAAATCCAAAAATATTACATCAACTGGCTTCGCTTGGTCAACTAAATGGGTAACTTTGTCATAAAAGGGAATTAAGTTCATAAGACAGGACTGTCACCCTTGTGAACCTGTGTTAGCTATGACCAGTGACTGTGCTGTTTTTCAAGTGCTTTTGAATAATTCCCAGAAAAATCTTATACATAATTTTACCTGAAGTGAGGCTGACAGACCTGTAACTACCTGTGTGTTCTTTCTTTAAACCAATGTGTTTTTGCTGTTAACATACTTTAAAAAGACTTTTCTATTGTCCCCCATAGTAGTGGCCAGTTTCAACTTTAATTGAGATTTGCCTGCATGAATTATCTCCCTACAATGGCAAAAAAAGCATCTGTAGTCCTTCTGTTACCTGATTTCACTTCCAGTGTCCATACACTTTCCTTTACCACATAAGCTGCTGAAGAAGATCCCGGCTCAGACAAACTAGCCATCTGCTCAGCTTGTTTTACTTAAGACACTGGAAATGTCTGTTCCTGTGCTCTTAAGAGATGGGTCTTGAAAATTGACCAGCACTGATGGACACCAATGCCTTCAAAAGCAGATTTCCAGGTGTCTTGGTTTCAGCTGGGATAGAGTTAATTTTCCTCCTAGTACCTGGTATGGTGCTGTGGTTTTGATTTAGGATAAGAATAATGCTGAAAACAGACTGATGTTTTAGTTGTTGCAGAACAGTGAGTACACTAAGTCAAAGACTTTTCATTTTCTCATACTGCCTTACTTGTGAGAAGGCTGTGGGTGTACAAGAGGCTGGGAGGGAACACATCTAGGACAGCTGACCCAAACTGGCCAAAGGGATATTCCATACCATATGGCATCATGCTCAACAATTAATATAGGGTGGCTGGCTGGAGCTAGGGAGAACACTGCTCAGAGATGGGATAGGCATTGGTCAGTGGGTGGTAAGCAACTGTGTTATGCATCATTTCTTTGTACATTCTATTATTTTATCATCATCATCATCATCATCATCATCATCATCATCATCATCATCATCATCATCATCATCATCATCATCATCTCTCTTCCTTTCCTGTCACCCATCAGAGAACAGGGCATATTCTGGTAGCTTCCTATACAGTGGGGCTTCTTCAGCATGTCACCTCATCGGCCTGTATTGATATTCCAAAATCCTTGCCTTCTGGCCAGTCTATGACCCCTTCCAAGATTGTTGGGTGACTGAGATTTCCTATTCAAGCCTGCTTGGTAATAAGTGTGACCCACTTATTCCATGTAGCATTAGTTGCATGATGTGTAGGGTGGACCCTTCCTTTAAATATCACAGAATCACAGAACTGTAGGGGTTGGAAAGGACCTCAAAAGATCATCGGGTCCAACCCTCCTGCCAAAGCAGGTTTCTCAGAGCAGGCTGCCCAGGTAGGCATCCAGACAGGCCTTGAATATCTCCAGAGAAGGAGACTCCACAGCCTCCCTAGGCAGCCTGTTCCAATGCTCCATCATCCTCACCATGAAGTTCTTTCACATGTCAGTGCAGAACTTCCTGTGCTCTAACTTGTAGCCATTGCCCCTTGTCCTATCCCCACAAACCACTGAGAAGAGGTTGGCTACATCCTTCTGTCCCCCACCCCTCAGATATTGATATACACTGAGGAGATCCCCTCTCAGTCTTCTCTTCTCCAGGCTGAACAGACCCAGGTCTCTCAGCCTTTCTTCATAGGGAAGATGCTCCAGGCCCCGTATCATCTTTGTGGCCCTCCGCTGGACTCTTTCCAGGAGATCCCTGTCTTTCTTGTACCTGGGAGCCCAGAACTGGACACAGTACTCCAGGTGAGGACTGACCAGGGCAGAGTAGAGGGGGAGGATCACCTCCCTTGACCTGCTGGCCATTTGGAGCTGCAGCCTTTACTGTAAGACAAGTGCCCCCCATTCTGTCTAAGGCAACTGGTATTGGATCTGGAAGGTTAACAAGCAAGGTACATGGCCCTTACATACAACTTTCTGCACAAAATTCCACTCAGACTGCTGTGTCCTCCTTGTCACCGTGTACATGTTCTGTTCATGGAGCTCCTGGTCACTTGCACTGCCTAGAACAGCCTTTTCTATAATTTGAGTTGACTGCTCAAGCCTTGTGAGCCATTCTCATGAGACATTCCACCTATAAGTACTATGTACTTAGAGTTTGATGCAGTTCTTCATAACAGACCTTGGTCTCCTGTATTTATACCTCCATAATTCTAATTTATTGGAAAAGCCTTGTAGCATGAGGTGAAATAAAGAATAGCCAGTCCAAGATAATCTCTATATACAAAGAGGTTACAGAAAGTCTTCATGATTACTATGCTGTCCTATTTTGGCATTGCTAAACATTGTGAAATATGTTCATCTGATTCGTGTCATTATGGAACAATGCTAGGGCCTCATAATAAAATGTGACCTTCTGTCTTACATCCCCTTGTATAAATAACCACAAGTCCAAGAGAAACAGAGTGGTTAGTGTATATAGTTCTTGTATCTTGCAAAAGAATGGTCTAGCAGTTCATGTTGATAGAGGATTTGAGGGGTAAACCTTGAGACTCGAGTCTGGGAGATAAGAGAATAGCGGGGAGTTTTTTGAGATAACTGCTGACTATTGCACGAGACACAACTTTCTGACATCTGGCCCAGACACTACTAAATAAGGAGAGGGGAGAAGCTGAAGAACGACCAAAGGACAAAGTCTGGGAGGAAGACTACAAGCCTTCAGTACGAGCGACCCCCAGAGGGACCACTGGAGACTGATATGCATGCGTCCGTGGGATGGCTCGGGTCCTGGGAAACTAATTATAATAACCCTGCCTTTTCCAAAAGTGGTGATGAATATGTATTAGCCTAGGAGCATAAAAACCAGCTGCCTGTTGTAACTGGTGTGCGTCTTGGTGGAGCAGAGACTCCTGGCGCACCCAGCTCTGTTTGTTTACCTCTATACGTTTAATAAATTGTAAACTTCAATTGTAACCCTATTTGGGACTTAACCATTTATTACAACATCAAGCTTTGGAAGGGTGGCAGCATAGGTTAACATGCGCATACAATTTAAATATCTTAGGATTTAATAATAGGCACTTTCCTATGTATTTAGAAAAATCACAATGTCAAACCTGAATACTTTACTTAATACTGTTATGAAAGTTAAGGCTAGAACAGAACATTGCTAAAGGACAGCTATCCTGCTTTGGACTGTTATTTTGATGGAAATTTAAGTTTATTTAGGTTCAAAATAAAGCCGATAAGGCTTTTGAAAGTCTGCAAAAATGTTATGTATTTATCAGTAAATATCATTCCAACTATCTGGTTTATTGGGGATAGTGAAGCTGAATCTTAGTATCTGACTTCTAAGCAATATGCTCATTGTTTCAAATAAGACAGATCAGGCTGCCCCTCACACTCAACACCAATGATATGTAAGGATGGACAACGTTCTTTCCAATTGTCTTAAAACTCTCTGCCATTGTTGCTATGAATGCTGGAACTCAGTCAAGATGGTAGTATTAGGAGATAGTCCTTCTATGAACAGTGAAGAAACTAATTGTATTTTATTGGTATTATGCCATCTGCCTACAAGCTTCTGTGTTTCTTGTCTTAGATGGAATGATCTTTGAATAAGGCCTGTTTCTTATTCCCTATATAAGAGTCAAAACCTATGAGGTCCACGACTTGGCTCTTGGGTAGTAGCTTCACAATGCAAACAACAATTCCATTAGAACTCTTAAAGTAGGACTGGGTTTCCACCACTTTCTCCTTTTCATAACTTTTATGGGCATTAACTCTGAAATAAAACTTTAAACACTCACCTTGGTAAAATTCTCCATCTGGTCCTGAGAACTTTGCACTTCTTGTTCCACAAAAGCTTTGTGTGCCATGTTTAAGTTTCCATGGGAGATCTAGGTTAAATTTGGGAGAAATTGAGATTATGGATTTGCCCAATCCTATAATTTTGAGAATTTGATAATTTAGGGAAATGTTATTAAATCTTTTGTTTCCATGAACATAGTCCCTGAGTCCATGAACATAGTCCATGAACTGTGACACTTTATTAACTGAAGTATGATATCACTTATGATACACTAGAAGTGTAAATTACCACATATATTGCATTTTTAAGAATAGAAAGTATAGACTACAAGTGTTCATTTTCTACAGCAATTACAGTAATACTCATAGTATATAAATTCCACTTGAGCAAATGATTTCTGGTTTATATGCATTCAAGTGTAGTAAATATATTTAATAATTCTACTGCTGCACTGTTTGCTAGCTAGCATTGTAAAATGTTTGGAATGCTAAACTAGAGAGATCCTTCAGAAGCTCTCTTTTCTAAATCTATGATAATTTCTATTTTACCTTTTCTCTTTGCCCCTTCAATCTTTTTATCATTTTTATCTAAGTAAAATAATGCACATTATCTGCTCATCTACTGAAGCTTTTTTTTTTTTTTTTTTACACTGTCTAATCCTTTCCTACCAAGGTTATATTAGATCTAAGACTGTGCTCAATTTAGGCAAAATAACTGACAAAAGCTTGGTAACATTCTGTAAAATTAGTCAAATGCATTTATTCAGTAATTACTTCCTAAGTCTATGCTTCAGAATTTGCCCTTCATTCTTCATGGAGCATCTAGGTGAATAATGATTCACATTAACAGGGACATAAATTCTTGAAAATAAAATAGGATATTGCCTTTTGATGGCATTCTCTGAACTGGCAGTAGTAACCCTGGAAAAAGTTTCTTTCTTTGATTCAAAGTGTTCCAGACCACTGACTTTCAAAGCATACTGCATGAAGCAGATTAAAAGGTTGTTACATATTCCAAAAATAATCATACATATACATGCAAATATCTGCTGAATTTCTTCCATTTGCTAAAGGTATATTTCTGTAATAAAATAAACTATGTTTTTGTTGTTGTTGTTGTTGGTGGTGGTGGTTGGTTCTTTGCTTTTGTTTGTTTGTGTTTCTTTTTCTGTCCTTTATGAACTCCTACTGGGTATTCCTATACCTTCATTATCCATGAACTGTGTAGAGCTAAACAGCAAATATGCTCTACAGAAAACACTTGGAGAAAAATGCTGGAGAACAGATTCTGTGAATCTGTGAATCTGTGAGGGAAAATAATAAAGCCTTGATGCTGTGAAAACCCCAACATGGAATATTGTAGAAGCTTACAAAAATTAGAGTGGTTTTATGTGGAGGAAACTTGGTCTTTGTGTACACAAAGTTCATAAATATACAGTCCTTACTCAGCAGATCTAGCATCTGATATTGGATGGAAGTTGATTTTTCCTTCTTATGTTCGTAAGTTCTATTGTACCTTCTTCCTTTTTCTCCAAGTTCTTTCTGCGCAGCAATAGACACAACACTGGAGTGATATCAGTGCTGTTCCAGCTACGAGTGCAGAGTACAGCACTGTGCGGGCTGCTGCAGGGAAAAGGTGATTCCAGCTCAGACAGACCCAACACAATTGCATATAATACACTGTCACTATAGAATGATGCTTTAGAATTTATCCGAGTTACAGCAGTTAATGGCTTACAATGAATGATAATGAAAACTAACCTTGATTACATGATGCAAGTGACACATGTTTACTATAGCAGATAAGATGAGAAGTTGTAAGGTACCAGTAAATAAACCAAATGAAGCTGAATGTTTTCACTTAAAAATCTTCCATCAGACTTGTTTCTCGCAAAGCACTATACTTTCAATTCTTTTGTTTGTTTTGAAAAACATGCAGTATTGATTTCTTCATGCTTAAAGACTAGATTTCTTCTTGTCTTGAAGACCTAGTTTCTATGCCTCAGGAAGGTTAAGTTTCTTAAGACAATATGTGCTATAATTAGAGGATATCGGATTTTAAATGAGGTACCACTTGTGGGATATGAAAGCCTGTAGCTTTCAGAAAATCTCTTTGTAAAATATAATTATTCAAATTTCTTAGCATATCACACTGAGTCAAGTTCAATGGTTCAATTGTAGAAAAATCATAACATTTTTATTACTAATGAGAAAAAAAAAAATGTAAAAAAGAAGTATTTCTGAAAATCTCTAAACTTTTACAAGTAAAAAAAAAAAAAAAAAAGCTAGAAAGAGTCCTTGAATTTCGCATAACTTCTCTCCTGTAACTTTCTTTCCTAGTTTCATTTATTTTATTTTATTTTATTTTGAAAGTAAATTGGATTAGTTCTGCATATTTTTCTTCCAGAAACAGCAAAAGTAGACAGAGAAATGTGAGTAATATATAAGAATAGTGGCTGAGAAGGCTGAGCAGGGAGAATCTCTAAATGACTAACAAACTTTTAGGTTGAGGGGAGAAAAGCTGACAGTGTTACATAGGATAGTTACATAGGGAAAAAAAAAAAAAAAAAAAAAAAAATCAGAAGTTGCACTCATAACAATTTATTTGACTATTAAAGATGCATCCTGGATTTTCCCAAGCTTCTTAGTGTTTTGAAAAATGGGATTAAAATTTTATTTTCTTTATTCAAGCTAATCTTAGTCCCCCAATATTTAAAGTAATATTGATGCTGCATTTCTAGACCCGCTGTAAAACTTCCTGAAGGTTCAGAGTTTTCCTTAATCTTTAGGGTATAAAGATTGTAAGTTTACATCTTTGAAAACTTTCATTGGAAGATGTGGATGTGAGATATAGAATTTTACAGTTTTTGGACATTCATAAGGCACAATGAAATGAAAGTTGGAAAAGTAAATTATTTCAAAAAGCAAAGATTTCTATGCGTTGAGATACCACTTCATTCAGTCACCTCTCTTTAAAATATGAGGTATCAGATAATATTAGTCTTGAAAGGTCTGCTTGAGAAATAATTATTAGACACTAGAACTAGAACTAATTAGAATCTAGACATTAAGGCACAGAGGGATCATAAGAAACTTCACTTTGAGAAAGAAGGAAACCCTGGACTACTTACATGTATCTTTCTATAATCTGACATATGTAATGCTATTTATTTTAATTTTTTGTCTTTATATGATTTTCAGATTAATAATATTGAATATGAATACGTTCATTTTTCATAGTATAATAGAAGAAATGGGGATCTGTGAGAAGAAAAAAGAGGAGGAATTTTGTCATAAAAAGACTATATTTTCAAATATATTTAGTTAATCTCTGGCAAATGAGAAAAAGAATGTTCAAGGTAGAAGAATAATCAAGTACAAGTCAGTCATATAGTTGTTTCTAATTTAAGTAATCAATAAAAAAAGTTTAATATAATTAAAAAGCAAATATTTCATCTGATTCTGCCTTATTGGAATGAAGTCCTCTGTATTCAAAATGCATTACATTTTGAAAATCAGATATTGCATATTTGACATGATTTATAATTAAAAAAAAAAAACAAACAAACAAAAAAAAACACTCTGTCAGATTACAACATTTAGCACTGATTATTTTAAAAGTTCATTTTTCATTTGTGCTCCTTGCTTGAAAAATAATTCTCTTAGTTATTAGACTTTCAGCACCACATCACTTGACTTTCTCAAGACATTTCTGGAAACATTCATGCTGCCTTATATTTTTATTGTTTGTGCATATTCTTTGTTTTATTTTCCTAAAGGAGATGTATTTGGACACTGTATATTAAGTGATGGAAGAAACTAAAGACATCTATTGACAGTTTCATCATGGAACAATGAAAATTTGCAGTTGCATAAGTACACTGTAGTTACAAGAATCATAGGAAGAAAGAACTACATACTGACAAATTGAAGGTCAATAATTATGTTAAAGGAAAATATGCATTTCTATACATGTATATCATAGTATGCAAGCACATATTAAGATAAATCATGCAACTTATATATGTATCTCAAGGATTTAAGCTGGGGGTGACCAAAGTCTTATGTTCGCCTTTCCAGATGGAATTCCATATACCCTAGGCCCAGGCTCAGAATCACTGCCTAGAGGTACAGATTCAAAGGTCTGTCTTTACATTTTATTGTACCAAAACAAGCTATCTTTCTAGGCTCTAGCTGGAGTTGTGACAGACAGAGATGATGCTAATCTTATTGTTAATGTCAAAGACTTAGCATGACAGCAGCAGACAGTAGCAGGTAGTAGTGAATGACAGAGTAATCAGTCTAGAATAGGACTAGTTCATACATGAAGGATCATACTGTAAGAAATCACTATCAGCATGTCCATATGTTTACTTCTTTGCTCATTCTGATGGCAGTTAGATCATTTAACTGCAAATATTCTTGTCAAAGATTATTTGAAATTCACATTATTTTAACACTGTAAACATGAAAAGATAAAATCTTTATATCTGCCTGTATTATCAGTATTTAACATTTAAAGGTATAGCAAATATTATTCTGTGAAAACAATACCAGATATAATTTTAATAATTGCCTATAATGAATGTCCTTAGTCCCACAGACTTCCCTTATAGTTTTTATTCACTATCATAATAGGTTGCAATGTTATTTACAGTCTTTATATATATTTAACTGTCAAGTTCTTTAAAAAGATAACTTGAAAATAATTCATACAGACAGAGAACTATGGCATGGTGGTTAATTTATACACTTGGGAATTCATAACACAAATGAAGCAATAACAGCCTGTGCCCTTTAAACAAAGGTAGTAGCAAGGATTAGTACTCACAAGTACAGTTAAGCTTCTGATTCATTCTATTGGATACAATTAAAACCTGCATATTCTGTCCCTGATCTCTGTATTTATCTTCTTAGATAGACATTAAGGTTAGATTTTTGAAGATTTGCAACTATAAATCTTCCAATTATTTACAAAACACAATATTACAGACAATCTACATATTTAATATTGTAGAAGGAGAGCACAACAAAACTACTTACATCATGTTGTAATTTGGACAACAAAAAAAGGGTCTTAGCTTTCTGGTTAATTCACAGATATTCATATATGGCCTTGTGGATTTTTGAAAAAAAATAATTGAGAAACTACTATGCCTAATATGTGACTCTAATTAGAGGAAAACAAATAAATAAATAAGAGCAAATTCCTCTTTGGGGAAATAGAGAAATATGTTTGTTCTGATGAATACTAAAATATTTAGTTTAACATATAAGATGGACTACTTCAACAAATTAAACAGATTAAAAAAAAAAAAAGTGGTATGTAACATGGTTAAATATAGACACTATGACAGACAAGTAGATTATCAAATTTTAGAGTGATTTCAGTACGTGTAAATACACTTCTTTCATTATAATCAAGCTCCCATCTCAAGAAAGGGAATAGTATGTGATATTTTCAGTGGCTTTCAGCAACATCCACAAACAACTTTTTGCAACATACCAGCCTGTATAGCTAGCGAGCTTGTATGCTAATGGAAAGGAGGTGAAAACAGTTTCAATCACCCATTCCTTTCTCAACCCTGTCTGTAATGGGGCCTCCACAGCATTGCACCAAGTTCCATGTCAACTGTTGTCATCTGCTTTTGAATAATATTACTGATACTCTGACTACAAAGATCTTACAATGTCCCCTTTTAGCTATGCTGTCAGACAATGCTGTCTTCCTCTATCTGTTCTTCATGCCTGGCAATGACTACTGTGTTTCTAGTTCACCACAACACTTTACACTGTGGTCCTTAAATGGGAAAGATGGGAAGAATAAGTCTGGGATAAGGGCATCAGAATTCCTGCTGATGTACAGGTCATCTTGAATATGATTCAAGAATGTTTCTTGATCACCACAGTCATGCTGTGTATTCTGTTTTCAAATTCATCTTTTATACAACTTTAGATGAACTGTGCCAATTCTGATTTGAAGGCAAGATCTAAGGTTGTTTTTCTTTCTCTCAGCTGCGTGGTAGCATTCTCTTTCCACAAGAGAGGTTTATTGACAATTATTTTTTAAGTCTCAGTGCTGGTGGCAACAACAATAAAAATAAGAAAAATAAAATTCAAAATCAAATTAAAGAAAAATAAAATTCAAAATCAAATTAAAGAAAAATAAAATTCAAAATCAAATTAATTCTATATAATATTTTGGCTAAGGAAGGTCCTATTTGGTATTGTTTTTTTTTTTGTTTTTTTTTTTTTTTACTACAGTGAGATCTCGTTTCACAGTGACACCTCATCTTAAATGTCATCTTTCAAACATTTCACGTCAGCTATAATTTTGCCTCCATGCTAGGCATGTTTGGGTAAAGAAAGCTTCTGATTAGCAGTAATAGAGTTCTGAGTTACAGTAGTTGCACTTTTTGAAATAATTGACCTGCTGCTGGCAAAATAATTGTTGATCCAGTGATGATCTAAACATATTTTAATTGTAACAGAAGAATAGATGTCCATCTATAATAAATCAATTTTCTCAATATTTCTGGTTGAATACATATTAAATGCTTAAAAGCAATATAGTAATGATCTCTAGCCAGGCAGCCAGAAGAATGTAGTCCAAGCATAAGTAATAACCAAAAACTCCAGCAGATCATTACATGAGTCACTGAAGTGAACCTTTTCATTTAGAAAGGCTGTGGAAACCTTTTCATTGTACTTAATTTACTTTTGTTTTGTTTTGTTTTGTTACAAGTTCAGAAGACATTTTATCTCTCCAAAAAGCTCTAAATTTTAGCTGTATTCTCTCTAACTGATGCTCTAGAGCTCTCAAATTTAAAATGGTGAATTATGTTTTTTTGTTTGTTTGTTTTTGTTTTTGTTTTTGTTTTGTCTGTTTTTTAGTGAGAAACGAGGATTGATAATGTAATTGGGTTTTAGAAGAACATAAGGATCAGAGGACCTAAACTTTGACTGCTTTCGGATGACAATAAGAACAGGACTTAAGAAAAACAATCAAAAAATTAAGACAGGAAAAAAAGTTGAAAGTAAAGCAAAACATAACATAAGGCAGAAAATAAAACATTTTAAATATCTTGTGAGATGTTAAGCTTAACATGAAGGATGGATGAGGATGAAATTTTACATGAATTCAGTCAAGCATAGGTGTGAAGGCTGTCCTTTAAATATCCTAATATACAATCCATAAAGTAATAAGGAATCTTGTCTCTTTTGCATGTTCATAATTTAATGCAAATTCCTTTAGGACAATTGCGGAGTTATAGTCAACAACTAAGGAATAGGCATATCAAATTCTGATTACTGGAACAAGATGATTCTGCCTGAAAAGTATGCATCAATGCAGTGTTCTCTTTGAGCAAATACATTTTAATTAGAAATTTGATAATCAGTGTTACTTTTTATGTACATCTGCTTACTCTGTCAAAAACTAACATCATAATACCTGGCTGAGTTAGGCTTTTGATTACTTTATTTAATTTCAGTATCAAATGACCAATTTGCAGAAGGATTCCTGTATCTGTATTTGTTTAAAGGGTTATTTTCTATGAACTGACTCCAACAGCATATAATCAGCTTTGAAACAAACAAACAAAACAACAACACCCCATAGTTCAAAAGAACAGATTAACAGGTAAGGAAATATGTAAAATCTAAAATAAATGACATCTGTGAAGCAGATTTAATTTCTGTACTTCAAAATGTGCCATATTGTAATTACAAAGACTTAGGTAAATTTAACTACTTTATGTAAATTCAATAAGGCAAATCCAATTGTGTTTCATTTATTTTAAGTCAATTATGCTGTGTAATATGGTTCTTTCAGTTTGTATGAAGCACTGGCAGTGCCCAAGCTGTTTATGAAACTTCAAATTAAATTTTTTGGACATATTCAATATGCAAAATAGAGACAAATATAAGTTAATATAAGAATGAAGAAAATGAACTGAGCCTTATAATCTATTTCTACTATTTTTTAAGATGGAATCTTGAAAAAAATCTATACATAATGAATCTGTAGTAGCCTTTAAGCATACCATTAATAAATTTTTCACTGCCTTGTTAAAGTGGGAAAAATTGGTATTTAGATAACTAAAACATTGCAGAAGTTTGTGCATACCAAACATGTCTGTTAGCTATTTGGAGTCATGTTCTGCCTTCAAATCTTTGTTACATATTTCCTATTATTGTCAGAAATAGAAATAAGACTTTAAGATGTTTTGGAGTACAAATATATATATACATATATTGGAGAAAATTATAGTCAGTTTTGGAATTATAAGTGCTTAATACTGAAAATTATAACTTTAAAAGTGCAGACATACTAGTTCTAGAACAGACCTTATGACCAAAAAAAAAAAAAAAAAAAAAAAAAGGCAAAAAAAGGCAAAAGCATGACATTTATTCTTCTTTTATTTTTATTTTTTTTTCAATTTATTATTATTTTTTTTAATATTGTGCTGTTATTCTAAATATGGCCATTGCTCCTTAGGTAGCTGATTGGGTTGATTCTGCATTCATTCATTCTAAATGTATTTTTTAAAAGACAAAGTTATGAAAACCTGAATAGATTGTAGTTGTAGACCATTAGTAGTTTGACATTTTAACGGAGAGAGGAGAGAAGAGGAAGGGACAGGATGGGAGGTGAAGGGAGGGGAGGTTAAAAGGCAAACTGCAAGCATCTCACTGATATTTCTACCCGCTTTCCTTATGCAGTGGAACAAACAAGTAAATGAATAAATAAACGAATAAATAAATAAATTGTCGTGGTTTAACACGGCCGGCAGCTAAACACCGTACAGCCATTCACTCACTGTCTCCCCTCCCTCTCTGGGATGGGGGAGAGAAACAGGAAAGTGAAGCCCATGAGTTGAGATAAAGACAGTTTATTAAGACAGAAAATTAATAATAACAATAATAATAATAACAATAATAATAACAATGATGATAATAGTACTACTACTAATAATGTGTACAAACAAGTGATGCACAATGCAATTGCTCACCACCCGCTGACCGATGCCCAGCCTAACCGAGCAGTCCGGTTCCCTCCCCCAGCTAGCCACCCCTATATATTGTTTAGCATGACGTCAGATGGTATGGAATACCCCTTTGGCTAGTTTGGGTCACCTGTCCTGGGTCTGTCCCCTCCCAGCTCTTACTGCACCCCCAGCCTGCCTGTTGGCAGAGCAAGAAGCTGAGACGTCTTTGGCTTGGTATAAGCACTGCTCTGCAACAATTAAAACATTGGGGTGTTATCAGCACTCTTCTCATCCTAAGCCAAAACACAGCATTCCACCAGCTACTAGGAAGAAAATTAACTCTGTCTTAACTGAAACCAGGACAAAAATAAATAAAAGTGAATAACTATATTGGGTTTCCATGGCAAGGTTTTGGTAGCAGGAGGGGCTGCAGCGGTGGCCTCTCTGAGAAGAACCCAGAAGGTGCCCCATGTCAAATTACAGCCAGCTCCAGCCTGCTCCAAAGGGAGCAGCCCCCTCAGGATCAGTTTGGGAAGGACAGCATCCTGTGGGAGGGACCCCATGTGGAGCAGGGGCAAAGGGTGACCATGAAGGAGCTGTGGAAACGAGGCGTTAGGAACTGACCACAGCCCCCATTCCCTGTTTAGTTGCACCACACAGGTAGAGGAGGTGGAAGAGTGTGGAAGTGTGGCCAAGCTCAGTTGCACAGCTGAGTAAAACCGCCACAATAATGTATTACAAACATTTTCTCTTATCTGTAGAAATATTTGTCTGAGTAGTTGCAAAACTGGAAGAGCATTTGCAGGCATGCAAACATTAGATATTTTGGGAAGCTCCTTTGATTTTCAGAAGTTTCTGAGACTCTTTACAAATCAGTTTTTCAATGATGTTCAGAAGGTACCTGTAAGATACCATTAACTTTTAAAGAGAGATTTGTTTTTGTTTTTGTTTTTGTTTTTTCCTAAAAATCAAGTCTTTAACTCAGCAAATATTTTGTTCAATATTAACTGAGTTTTTCCAATCTGTATAACCCTTCAGTTATTCCTGCTCTTAACTGATATATTTTAATACTAACAAAGATTTAGAAATTGTTCAAAACTTTTTATCTTCTGATTCTTTTTATATGAATTTTCATTACATAATAATACTGGAAGCTAAAACATTAGTTTAACATTTGACTGTGTATAATGTGTGTTGACATTTTTCATGTTTAACATTTCTGTTTGAAAAACAAATATAGAAATACAAGCCATTTTAATAAATAATACTAATAAAACACAGGTCTAATACATGATTGTCCTGGTTTCAGTTAGAACAGAATTAATTTTCTTCCTAGTAGCTGGTGGAATGCTGTGTTTTGGCTTAGGATGAGAAGAGTGCTGATAACACCCCGATGTTTTAATTGCTGCAGAGCAGTGCTTATACCAAGCCAAGGACATCTCAGCCTTTTGCTCTGTCCTGCCAACAGGCAGGCTGGGGGTGCAGTAAGAGCTGGGAGGGGACAGACCCAGGACAGGTGACCCAAACTAGCCAAAGGGGTATTCCATACCATCTGACGTCATGCTAAACAATATATAGGGGTGGCTAGCTGGGGGAGGGAGCTGGACTGCTCGGTTAGGCTGGGGATCGGTCAGCGGGTGGTGAGCAATTGCATTGTGCATCACTTGTTTGTACATATTATTCTTATTTTCCTATTATCACCATTGTATTATTATTATTATTATTGTTATTGTTATTATTACTTTTGTTATTATTATTTTCCTGTCTTATTAAACTGTCTTTATCTCAACTCACGGGCTTCACTTTCCATTTCTCTCCCCCGTCCCAGAGAGGGAGGGGGAGGGTGAGCGAACGGCTGCGTGGTGTTTAGCTGCCGGCCGGGTTAAACCACGACAATGATGTAACCTAGTGAATTAATCAGAATTAGATTCTCCATTAAAGGTATGTGGAATTGATGTGGAATAATCTACTTTCTTGTCATTCCCTCTTTTTCGTGGCATTCATATGCCACTCTCTAGAAGCTAGAAATTGTTTTTTATAGACATATGAGATTTTATATCATGCCCAAACATAGCCGTCTGCATTAGGTGCCTATAGAAAATTAAAAGATCAAAACACAAGAATGACCTTTACTGACGTCCTTTGCTAACAGAAATTCATTCTTTCACTTCTGAAATACCTCTCCTTCTGGCTGGCTCACATGGGCAAAAGAGTTACACAGGTTTGTTCACTGTTTATTCTTTGAAGTTTTTATCAGATAAGTTATTTAATTCTTCATACAGTGTCAGGAAACAACCTGAATACACTGTATGTTCATTAGCATTAGAAAAATATTTGTGAATTTAGGAATTAATTTCTCTTTTATATTTGCAATGTGCTCTTTTAGTTACTATTCACAGACAAATATGTCCAATTTATTTAGAGTAAGGTGTCATAAACACTTAATATTCATATCCTGTCAAGAATATTGGTGATATTTAGGGACTCAGATTTATTGTGCATGTGTTACTGTCTAACACCATTTGAAATGTGCTAGGATATTCAAGAACATTAGAATGTTCAGCATTAAGTATGAGACTGGAGTCACATGGCCAATTTGCATGGAGTTGTCCCAAAACCAGAATCATTCTACTCAGTGACGTAGAATTTAAAACTTAAATGTCTTTCCTAGGTACATGTAGCAATTTCTGTTCTCCTATTTCTATCCTACAATACGCACAAAGCATGCTAACACCAGCCAAAGTCTCAGCACCTCCAGTCCAGTTTTGACCACGAGCACTGACCACCTACACGTTGAGGATGTGTAGCAAGTCCACCTAGAGGTCAACCTTGTATACACCCCTGTGTGTATACACCCCTTCCCACCCCAAAAGGCTGTTATTTACTGTCTTCTAAATGTCTTTTCAGAATATGATGCCAATGTCTTTGCTAATATTATAGTCCCAGACCAGTTTCTTGGGTATTCTACATATAGAGAGACTGTATAGTCACAAGGGTTTTTAACACCTTTGGCATCCTGATCCAAATATCTTAGAGAAGTATAGCATTAGCAACAGCTACATAAAGTTAATTTATTGCCTTTTTTTTTTTTTTCCTAGTCCTTCTGCATAAATCTAGCTAGTTATAGATGTAACAAGGACTTGCTGCTCTGTGTTTTCAAGTAACCTTTACTCCCCTATCTGTACCTACAAGAGTCTCAGACCTTTCTGTAAAAGCAGTTGAAGATCATCCAGGACACTGCAGGAGAACTTAAGTAGTATTAGACCTTTAACCATTTGCAGCTCTATTTAGACCTAGAAATAGAATTTAGCCTGGGATTCAAACACCTAAACTCCCATTATAAACAGATATTGTAATTTTAGACTCCTCTTGACATCTGAAACATTGAAAATGTATGGCAAAGTTTGACAAAACACTGAACAACATCATTTGGATCAATGGGTCCATCATCACCATCTAGCGAGCTAAAATATTCCAGGACAGTAAATGTCTAATATTTAGACAACTGAAGCTCATTCCTAGTCAACGGACTTACTCTACAGAGAAATTCAGCTGACCAAATATAGATGCTTTAAAATGTGATTAACGTGTCTAGAATTCATCAACTATATTGAGTAGACCTCTTTTCACCAGGGTGAGTTTTAACACCTAGCTTTTTATATAGTCATTTATATAGCTGATGTCCAAATTCAGCTATTTGCATCTCTGAAGTTCAGGCCTACCGTAAGCATAATTTTTGTGATTCTTAAGAACATGTTATCCAATTAGTGAACCTAGTGAATTCAATATAAAAATAATGAAGCATATAAGTGAAAGAGAGCACAGAAAGTGTTTTAAAGTAGATACAGCATCTGCTTAGGAAATAAATACACCAAACACATGCTTCTCTGTATAGGTAGAAAAATATTAATTCCACAATATTTTAGTGAAATTTAATCTTAATTTCTGATATATCTTAATCTCCATATATAAAAAAGGAAAAGGTCTTTCTGTCTCACGTAACCTCCCTCAGCTACTAAACCATTTGTGAAGGTGATGTCAAGTACTCTCAAAGCTTGAATAGAGATAATACATATCCATTGGTCTTTGGGAAAATCCTTCCCAGTCCAGATACTTAACTGTCATAATTATGGTTGTTTAAGATTGATCTACTGTTTGAGCAGTGATCAGTTTTCCACAGCTCTTTCAGTTATCCTTCTGACTTTCACAAGTTTAGTTTAAAATACTTGTCCTGTGGCACACCACTTACAGTACTTTTTCACCATAGTCACCATAATCACTGTCTGTTTTCACCCTGCAAATTCTTTTAGCACTGTAGAATTTCTGGCAGAAAAGAGCTCTAAGGACCTCAAAGCCTTTGTAAGATGGACAATTTCTCTGTTTATTTCCACAACCCAATTCATTTTAATTTCTTAGCACTAGTATGATTTTCATTTCATTTGTCTGGGTTTTAGTGTGTAAATAAATTATAAAGATGAAGCAAACCATTACAGAATCACAGAATCATCTAGGTTGGAAGTGACCTCCAAGATCACTTAGTCAACCTCTGACCTAACACTAACCAGTCTTCCAATAAATCATATCACTAAGTTCTACATCTAAACATCTTCTAAAGACCTCCAGGGATGGTGACTCAACCACTTCCCTGGGCAGCCCATTCCAATGCCTAACAGACCTATTGGTAAAGAAGTTCTTCCTAATATCCAACCTAAACCTCCCATTACTTTCCCATGTTCCCAGTGGATGAAAAGAATGTACTCTGTACACTCTAGAATGGATGCTGACCTGTGGTCAATTCAAAGCAAATATGAATAGGGGTATGAGAAGCAAAGTATTGCACAGTGTAGAGCAACAGTGGTTTTGAGGGGCACAAACAGAATAATGCACTGTCTAGTGACACAATGTCAGTGGTACAAAGTCTATTTGACGGCCAAAAACTAACTGAGTACCCAAAAGGTCAGTAAAAGGTCCAGGGTCCAGTCCTGTTTAATCGCTTCATTAATGATCTGGATGATGGGACAGACTCAGCAAGTCTGCAAACGATACAAAACTGGGAGGCATGGCTGATACACCAATGAGTTGTGCTGCCTTCCAGATGGACTTTGACAGGCTGGAGAAATGGGTTGACAAGAATCTCATGAAGTTCAACAGGAAGTGCACCTGTCCTGATGGGAATTGGTGCACCTGTTAACCTATATTGGTTTGTCCTGAACTGTGTAAGCTGCTAACCCTTGCCAATATAGGTCAGCAGAAGGTCTCACCACAGGGGGATTGGACTAGATGACGTCCAGAGGTCCCTTCCAACCTCAACCACTCAGTGATACTCTGAAATTAGAGCAGAGAGAAAACACTGGTAGCTATCCAAAGAGCTGAATCACAAGCAAGCAGTGCTAGTGAACACCAGTTGAAGTTGCATTTAGGCAGCCAGTGACTTTTGTCACCACAGAAACACATCTTTTCTACTTGCCTGATTGGTGCTTTATGGAAATTGTTCTCCTGATATGACCAAAGTATTCCACATACAGGTAATTTTCCTCATCTTCTATTTCTCAAGAAAATAGAAAATGATGAAGGATTCTTTTCTTGAATTTCCAGAACTGAATACAATGAAAATGTTTACATTAATTCCTAACTGACCTTACAATAAGAAGGACCAACACCCTGGTAACTACAATGGCTTAGGAATTCTCTTTTCCTTAAGTTTGTTTATTACACTTTAGAAATATGCCTGTCACAATCAATGGTGTAACAATTATGCTAAAAATTCTAAAGGCTGTTCAATTTATTCTCGAGGTTTAAACATAAGTTTAAGCTTGTACATTTCAGAGTATAGGAAAATCTGTGGCTATGTTTCTCAAGTTTTAAAAAATAAGGAAATAAAAGAAAAAAAAACTGATAGAATAATCTTCAGTTCAACAAGAAAATTATTAAATTTGAAAAATATGAGGGGATAAAACTTTAACAGCAAAACTGAAGCTGAAGGGTTATCCCCTGCTGATAAATCTTTCCCTTTTTTTTATTTTATTATTTATTTTTTTTTTTAGGTATTTGGGGGGAAGATGAGGAAGGAGCAAAGTGATTATTTTCTTGTCTTTTTTTTTTTTTTTTTTTTTACAATGTTCATCACAGGTTTTAATTTCATCATTTCTGTTCTGCTGGAGTTCAGTAAGTTAAACACCATTTGGGTAACTGTTGCAGATTCAAATTAAACTACACTGGAAACAGATCACATCCCCCTAACATACTGTTAAATGTTTCTGTGTTTCCGTTAGATTTAACTGCTTTAACCATACAGGCTGTCTGCTCTAGAAATCTTTTCTATTTAATATTCTTCCCCTGAAGGGTTTCGTTCTTCCATATGTAAGCATGTCTAGTTTCTGTCATCAAACCATATAGCTGTCTAACAGTTTTACTAGAAGGTAGGGAATATTCTGCATTGCATATAAGATTTAGTAGTTTTATGGTGCTTTAGCTTAAAAATCTTATAACCAGAAAAGAATGCAGATTGCTTAAATACACTTTGTTTTATATTGCTGAGTGTATATGTAACATAAGCATATACTTCAAAGAACTTCAGTATAATCCCACATGAAAAGCTTCAGCCCTGGCTGTGTGTCATAGAAAGAAATAATTTTTCAATAAATAAAGACTTATAAGGAGCCCCTGTCTTATTCTTCCCATTCTCCAGTATCCACTGAAGTTATTCTTAAACTGGATATGATAGTATTTAATTGACCTTACAAAAACAAACAGGCAAGAAAGGAACAGGATTAGACATTGTAATTTACTGCTTTTACTTTAGAATATGCTGAGGCCCACATAATACCCTCATTTACCAAATTTACCCATTTTACCTCAATTACCCATTTACCTCAATTACCAAATGAGGCCCTCATTTGCACATATCAATTGTAATCAGTGGGAAAAAAAAAAATAATAATAAAAAAAAAAAAAATAGAGAATTAGAGTTACAGTGTTTTTTTGTTTGTTTGTTTGTTTTTCAAGGAATTTAACTAAATTCCCTGTGCCACTTATGCTCACTCTGTACCTTTATCTGTGAATACTGTTTACATGAAAAGAAACAGGAAATTTCATTGCAAGGACAGAAGGTATGTTTAATATGGCAGTAGTATGGTAATAAAAACTCTTTTAAAGTTCCACAGGTCCTCCCAGCTCTCTTCTCAAGGTAACACAAAAATTTTCTAAAGTAACCTAGATATTCAGAGTAATAAAGATGTAAGTTTAAAAGGATAAATATCATATAATGTTGAATTATACTATTGTTCTTACAGCATTGAACGCTGCAGAAAACATTGTTATACCACTTTATAAATTCCCATTATTATTCACAATATATTAATATATTAAATAATTTTCCATTTCTGGTCCTAACATTTAATTCAAGGAACATTTATTAGGAAAGTATCAGCTTCTCAGAAAAGCAGCAACAATTATCAAAAGTATGTGTAAAAAGGTGTTTGCATAAAGCAATTGACAGATGGAGACCCAAAATTAGAAAACACGGAACAAAAAAGCAGGAAATGATAAGGGTATCTTAAATTGTGTGCAGCACTGAGGAAAATAAATAAATAAATAAGGAAAGAAGAAGGAAATAGTCATTTTTTAATTAAATAATATAAGAAAAATGATTAATGAAGCAAAGTTAGGAAGGGGAAGGCATAGTTAATTCCAGAACAATCTAAAAGAGGTTGTTTGTTATGAGCTGTGGAATACATTGCTGTAGAATCTTATGAGAGCAGTTTCCATGAATGATAAAGCAACTTGATAAATTTGTGAGAGAGAAATACAAATCTGATATTCAGTCTGAATACAATAAATTCAGATTTTTTTTTTTAGTTTTTATGTATAAAAAACCTTAGAAGCGAATGAAACGTTAATACAGCAATACCATCATCAAGCCTAAGCCTTTAGAGAAAAACATTTTCACGGGGTCTTTGCCTGTGGGATCCTAATTCTGGATGTGAATGAAAGTTAAACATTTAAGGACTTTGTTTTCTATATAACACCTACTTAATTTCTTCAGAAGTTGCATATAATAGACATGAATGTAGTATATCACTCGGGAAACAGAAAGACAAAGATCTTAAGGAAATTATTTTCCCATTTAATCAAATTCTGCTCTTTCTTGCTCTAGAGAGTTCTTGTTTGATACTGAGACAACATCGTCATTATTTTTGTCAGATTTTTCACAGGTTAGAGTTTTCACAGGTTTAAATAAATTGTTCATAATTTTCTGGGTGCTGAATTTGATATATGAAGATCAGATTATATGAGCAAATGAAGACTCCCTTTTACAAATACTATCAACTAAACTATACCACTATATGCTGATACAAAAGGCTAAACAGTCTGGAACATAAGGTCTGAGGTTGATTAGACTGAGCACTCAAAATGTGTAGAGAAGTTTTATATTAAACTCTGCATATCTCACTTCTCTGCTGTAAAATCTAAACTTCACAGAAGAACTAAAGTGACAGATTTATGTTTAAAATATTACTTTCTGATCTTTCTAGTCCTAAACTTTTTATTTTGTATTCAGAACTGGTTTTATAGAATTTAATGATTAAAGTGATAAACTTTATATATATAACAGAGATATATAACAGAAAGAAAAAATAGAACAAATATTACTGAGCAGTTGTTCAGTAACTCAGGACTATCTATTTTTTTTCCATTGAATATGAATAAATCTATCAGTGTAGATTGCACAAGTAAAGACAAAACATTATGTGGAGATTAATAGAATATTGAAAGAAGCTTAACAGAAAACTTCATAGGCAACTTCCATATTGGTATTTTATAAATATAAATTCTTAAGTTTACTATATTTACTTCTATGAGCATTCCTTTCTTTATTGCAGGTTGGATATTGCAGGTTGTGTTGATGTATGTGCAAATAACATATATATTATAAATGAATATCTCTTAAAATTTTCCATTCTGACAGATGCACGAAAGGGCAAGACTTAAACCTTTTTTGCTCAGTGTAGTGTCATAGATTTTGCCATGTGTAAAAAGCAATTTTTATTTTCCAGAACAGCTGTTCACAAAATGGAAATGTATTTTAGATTATATAGTGAGGGGAGCAAGGGCTAGAGAGAAGAAAAAACAGTTATGACTTGTCTCTTTAACCGCATGAAGATGACTCACCACATTAAAGTTGGATAAGGAATTAGCCTGGGTCTCATTAAAGTAATCTGAAGAAAGCACTCAAAATCTGCTGGCTTTTTAAAACTTAAATTCCCTTTATTGACTATTCTTAGTTATTCTGAAGTAATATTTTATCAAAAAAATAGTTGCTTTTGCCTCGGGGTGAGCAAAAAAATGACTTAAAAGTAAGACCGGGACTTTTTCTTGTTTTCTCCCTTTATTATATCCATCTATATGCTCTAAGACACACCAACAATTCAGGCAAAAACTAACAATGTCATTTTATTTTTTTCCCCTTTTATATCTTTGTATATATCAACATGGAAAAGTGCTAAGTCCTGCACATGAGGAGGGACAACCCCAGGCACCAACACATGCCCAGATGGAAAGCAGCTCTAGGGAAGAACCTGGGGATGGACAGCATGTTGAAGAGGAGCCAGCACAGGTATTCTGGGCTGCATTAGGTGAAGGATTGCCAGCAGGTGGAGGAAGGTGATCCTTCTGCTCAACTCACAGAATCACAGAATCATCTAAGTTGGAAGAGACCTCCAAGATCATCTAGTCCAACCTCTGACCTAACACCAACAGTCCTCCATGAAACCATATCATTAAGCTCTAAATCTAAATGTCTTTTAAAGACCTCCAGGGATTGTGACTCCACCACTTCCCTGGGCAGCTTATTCCAATGTCTAATAACACTTTCAGTAAAGAAGTTCTTCCTAATATTCAACCTAAACCTCCCCTGGCACAGCTTTAGCCCATTCCTCCTCATCCTGTCACCAGGCATGTGGGAGAATAGACCAACCCCCACCTCGCTACAGCCTCCATTAAGGTACCTGTTTTGGTGGTTTTACTCGGATGGGTGGCCAAGCTCCACCACAACTGCTCTCTCACTCCCCCTCCTCAAAGAGGAATGGGGAGAAAATACGATGAAAAAGGCTCAAGGGTTGAGATAAGGACAGGGAGATCATGCAGTAACTATTGCGATGGGCAAAACAGACTCAGAGTAGGGAGGAAGATTTATTGCCTACTACTAACAAGCTAGAGAAGCAAGAAACAAAGGATAGAAACCAAAAGCACCTTCCTCGCCATCCACCCTCTTCCACTTCCTCCCCCCAAGTGGCACAGGGGAACGGGGGAATGGGGGTTATGGTCAGTCTACAGCGCTTCTTCTTCGCCGCTCCTTCTTGGTCACCCTCGTCCCCTGTGCTGTGGGGTCCCTCCCATGGGATGCAGTCCTTGCTGAACTGATCTGGTGTGGGCTGCCCACAGGCAGCAGCTCTTCAAGAACTGCTCCAGATGTGGGTCCATCCCTCAGGAGCAAACTGCTCCAACCTGGCTCCCCCACAGGCAGCAGCTCCTGCCAGGTCACCTACTCATTTGTGGTCTCCTCTCCACGGCTACAGGTCCGGCCCAGAATCTGCTCCATCAGGGGTCTTCCATAGGCTGCAGCCTCCATCAGTGGAGGTCCACCTGCTCCACCAGGTGCTCCTCCATGGCCAGCATCATGGAAAGCATCCAGGAGGGTCTTGAATATCTCCAGAGAAGGAGACTCCACAACCTCTCTGGGTAGCCTGTTCCTGCACTTTATGACCCTCACTATAAAGAAGTTCCTACACATGTTTATGTGGAATTTCCTGTGTTACAGTTTTTGGTCATTGCCACTTGTTCTATTGCCTATTGCCCCTTGTTCTATTTCTGCACACCACTGAAAAGAGCATGGCCCAATCCATTTACCTCCTGAACTTTAGATATTTACAAACATTGATCAGATCACCTCTCATTCTTCTCTTTTCCAGGCTGAACAGACCCAGGTCTCTCAGCCTTTCTTTGTATGGGATTGTTCCAGGTTCTTAATCATCTTTGTGGCCCTCCTCTGGACTGTCTCTAGAAGATCCATGTATTTTTTGAACTGAGGAGCCCAGAACTGGACACAGTATTCCTTATGTGTCCTCACCACAGCAGAGTAGAGGGAGGGAATAACCTGGCCATGCTCTTTTTAATGCAACCCAGGATGCAATTGGCCTTCTTGGGCACAAAGCCACATTTCTGTCTCATGGCCAGCCTATTGTCCACCAGGACCCTTCTCCGTAGAGCTCCTCTCCAGCAGGTCAGCACCTAACCCCTACTGATACATGTGGTTATTCCTCCCCAGCTGTAAGACTCTACACTTGCTCTTCTTGAACCTCAGTCAGATTCCTCACTACCCAGAGTTCCAGCCTGTCCAGGTCATGCTGAATGGCAGTGCAGCCTTCTGGTGTTTCAGCCACTCCTCCCACCTTTGTATCATAAGCAAACTTGCTGAGGATGGATGCTACCCTTCGTCCAGGTCATTGATGAAGATGTTGAACAAGACCAGACCCAGTACCAACCCCTGGGGAACACCGCTGGTTACAGGTCTCCAGCTAGACTCTGCACTGCTGATCACAACCCTCTGAGCTCTGCCAGTCAGACAGTTCTCAACCTACCTCACTGTCCACTCATCTATCCCACACTTTCAAAGCTTCATTAAAAGGATGTTGTGGGAGACAGTGTAAAAAACCTTGCTGAAGTCAAGATATACAACATCCACTGCTCTCCCCTCATCTACCCAGCCAGTGAAGACATCATAGAAGTCCACCAGGTTGGTCAAGCATGATTTCCCATTGGTGAATCCATATTGACTACTCCTGACAACCTCTTCCAATTGCTTGGAGATGGGATCCAGGAAAAGTTGTTCCAGAACTTTTCCAGAGATGGAGGTGAGGCTGACTGGCCTGTAGTTGCCCAGATCCTCCTTCTTGTCCTTTTTGAAGACTGCTGTGATGTTGCCTATCCTCCAGTCATCTGGTACCTCTCCCGTTCTCCAAGACCTTTCAAAGATGCAGTTCAGCAATCACATATGATAGCTGTCTCAGCACATGTGGATGCAACCCAATTGGGCTCATGGATTTGTGTGCAGTAATTTTGGCTAGATGCTCTCTGATCAGGTCCTCCTCAGCCAAGGGGAAGTCTTCCTTTCCCTGGATTCTCTCTCTTACCTCCAGGGTCTGGGATTCCCGAGAGGCAGTTTTAGCAGCAGTGACTGAAGCAAAGAAGACATTCAGTATCTCTGCCATCTCAGCATCCCCTGTTACAAGTGCATTCACCCCATTCAGTAGTGGACCAACATTTTCCCTAGTCTTCATTTTACTATGACATATGTAAAAAAAAAAAAAAAAAAAAAAAAGAAAAGAAAAGTCTTTCTTGTTATCCTTAACTTCCTTTGCCAGATTTAAATCCAAATGGGTCTTAGCCTTCCTCGTTGCATCCCTGCAAGCTCTGACAGCATTCCTGCATTCCTCACAAGTGGCCAGGGCCTTTTTTCCACGTCATAGACTTTCTTCTTGTCTTAGAGTTTATCCATGAGCACCTTGTTCATCCATCTAAGCCCCTTGCCACTTATGAAACTTTGACATTGACAGCACTACAGTACTAGTATTATAGGTCCATAAATTATAATTGTCTTTGTATGATATTATAGTATTGAGGAGAAACTTGACTTGAACTCGGATTATTAAAAAGCTGGTAGCAATTGACTATGCAGAAATAGTGTAAGGGGGAGAGAGTAAAACACTTATACAGAAACAGGATGAGACTTCTTCCAGTTTGTCTTTGATAAACACTTATAAATATTTGTGTAAGGAATTGAAGTAATTTGAAGAGAAACATGTGTGCCTTATGCTGACAAAAATATGTTTGAACCTAGTAGATTAGATACATTGTTCAAGAATTGTGTATTCTTATGGAAAGATTGCCCTGTACAATGTTGTCAAGGACAGTATCAGCTTGAATAACTGTTTATATAATGGCATTCACTTCAGTTACAGTAACTTAACTTCTAAGGTAAAGTTAGACACCATGGTGTATTATGGGGTACATGCTTTTATTTCCACCTCTGAATAAAGGAATTAAATGTGGCATTAAAATCTGATCAGGAAGGACAATGGATACACTTTTTTTGTTGAAAGTGTAGTTTCCTCTTCCAGCTACAGGAGCAACATTCTGAGTTAAAAAAAGATTGTTTATCTATGTATTTATGTTTCTATTTCACTGTGAAAAGAAATAGGAAAAAGTGGCCTGAATGATAAATGCTCATTTTAGCATCATCTTTCTATCCAGTTGCGGTTGCTTTTTAGGGGAATAATATTTCTTTGTACATGTAAATTTATTTTCTCATTGTAGCGAGTATGTCCATATCCATTTCCTTGAGAAGAATGGTCTAAAAGAGACTTGGAATAACCCATAACTAAACAGAGGATGTGCAAAATCATAAGGTTTGGTATAAAAAGTGGATCCTTACTGTCTGCATTTAAGCTTTAATGTCATCAAGATTTTTGGACTCTATCTTCTCCTTTTGCAAAAATAATTGTGGTGTTTTGTTGTTGTTGTTTTGGTTGCTTGTTTGTTTGCTTTTCTTGTGCTCTTGAACTCAAAACATCCAGTTCTGTTTCCCACCACAAATACAACTGAGTGGAAGTTGAGAGTTTGTTAATTTGTGGAAAAGAACAAAATGGTTGAGATTCTACCTCTTATATGTGGTCTGTTCTGGAAAGTAATATGCACTTGCAATATCCATAGGGCGTTGTTTGTAACAGTGGGCTTGTGGTTTTCTTGTGAATACACAGGCACTCTTACACTTTACTGTACTGTACTCTGATGTGGTAACCCAAATTACATAGTCTTAAGGGAAAATGGGTGAAAATACTATGGAAAGGGCTCAAAGGTTGAGATAAGGACAGGGAGATTGCTCATCATTTATCTATACATAATTACATAGTTATATAATCATGGAATCATAAAGGTTGGAAGAGACCTTCAAGACCATCTGGTCCAACCATCACCCGATTACCAATAATATCCACTAAACCATGTCCCTAAGCATCAGGTCCAACCTTTCCTTGAACACCCCCAGGGACATCCCGAGGAATAGGAAATCGGAGAAGGGGGGCAGGAAACCCACATGGATATGCAAGGAGCTCATCAATAAGATCAAAAGGAAGAGGATCAATAAGATCAAAAGGAAGAGGAAGGTCTATGAAATGTGGAAAAAGGGCCTGTCTTCTGGGGAGGAGTATAGATGTGTTGTCAGGGCCTGCAGGGACATAACGAGGAAGGCTAAAGCCCACCTAGAGATGAGGCTTGCGAAAGAGGTAAAGGATAATAAGAAGGTTTTTTTCAAGTATGTAAACAGCAAGAGGAAGACTAGGGATAATGTGGTTCCCTTGCTGAATGAGGGAGGTGTCCTGGTCACGGGAGACGCTGAGGAGGCAGAGATACTGAATGCTTTCTTTGCTTCAGTCTTTGCTCCAAGGACACTCCCCCGGGACTCCTCACCCCTGAAAATAGGACAAAGGGTCTCTGGGCAATGGAGGGCTCCCCCCTGGTGGACGTGAGAGTGGTTCAGAAGCGTCTGAGTGGGCTCAACGCACACAAATCCATGGGTCCCAATGGGATGCATCCACGTGTGCTAAGGGAGCTGGCAGATTTGATTGCCGAACCGCTCTCTATCATCTTTGAAAGGTCCCATGACATCCTACTAGCAAAGCTGAGAAAGTGTGGGATAGATGAGTGGACGGCAAGGTGGGTTGAGAACTGGCTGACTGGCAGAGCTCAGAGGGTGGTGATTGGAGGAGCAGAGTCTGGCTGGAGACCTGTGACTAGCGGTGTTCCCCAGGGGTCGGTGCTGGGTCCGGTCTTCTTCAACATCTTCATCGACGACCTTGATGAGGGAATAGTGTCTGTCCTCAGCAAGTACGCTGATGACACAAAGCTGGGAGGAGTGGCTGACACACCAGAAGGCTGTGCTGCCATTCAGTGAGACCTGGACCGGCTGGAGAGATGGGCAGGAAGAAACCAAATGAGATTTAATAAGAGCAAGTGTAGAGTCCTGCACTTGGGAAGGAACAACCCAAAGTATCAGTACAGGCTGGGGGATGACCTGTTGGAGAGGAGCTCTGAGGAGAAGGACCTGGGGTCCTGGTGGACGACAGGTTGACCATGAGCCAGCACTGTGCCCTTGTGACCAAGAGGTCTAATGGGATCCTGGCGTGCACTAAAAGGAGCATGGCCAGCAGGTCAAGGGAGGTGATCCTCCCCCTCTACTCTGCCCTGGTCAGGCCTCACCTGGAGTACTGTGTCCAGTTCTGGGCTCCCCGGTACAAGAAAGACAGGGATCTCCTGGAAAAAAGTCCAGCGGAGGGCCACAAAGATGATACAGGGCCTGGAGCATCTTCCCTATGAAGAAAGGCTGAGAGACCTGGGTCTGTTCAGCCTGGAGAAGAGAAGACTGAGAGGGGATCTCCTCAGTGTATATCAATATCTGAGGGGTGGGGGACAAAAGGATGTAGCCAACCTCTTCTCAGTGGTTTGTGGGGATAGGACAAGGGGCAATGGCTACAAGTTAGAGCACTGGAAGTTCTGCACTGACATGCGGAAGAACTTCATGGTGAGGATGATGGAGCATTGGAACAGGCTGCCTAGGGAGGCTGTGGAGTCTCCTTCTCTGGAGATATTCAAGGCCTGTCTGGATGCCTACCTGAGCAGCCTGCTCTGAGGAACCTGCTTTGGCAGGAGGGTTGGACCCGATGATCTTTTGAGGTCCCTTCCAACCCCTACAATTCTGTGATTTTGTGATTCTGTGATTCTGTGATGGTGATGCCACCACTTCCCTGGCCAACCTGTTCCAATGCCTGACTACTCTTTCTGAGAATATATGTCTCCTAATTTCTAACCTAAACTTCACCTGGCAAAATATCATTGTATAGCAAATTATTACCTATTACTAACAAGCTAGAGCAGTGTGTAATTCCCATTTTTAAAAAGGGTAAAAAGGAGGACCCAGGAAACTACAGACTGGTGAGCCTCACCTCTGTGGAAGGCAAGATCATCGAACAGATCTTTCTGGAAGCAATGGTAAGGCACAGAGGTGATCACAGAGGTGATCCAAGACAGCCAGCTGGGCTTCACCAGTGGTAGATCACGCCTGACCAAGCTGGTGGCCTTCACTACTGGAGGGACTGCACTAGTTGACCAGGGAAGACCGACTGATGTCATCTACCAAGAATTCTGTAAGGCCTTTGACACAGTCCCACATGACACCCTCTTCTACAAAATGGAGAGATATGGGGTCTGAGGTCAGTCCATAATGCTTCATCTCCACTGCTCCTTCAAGGTCAAACCCTGGCTCTGCTCCACACGTGGTCCCTCCCACTGGATGCCGTCCTCCAGGCCATATCCACCTGCTCCACCGGGGGCTCCTCCATAGTCTGCAGCATGGAGATCTGCTCCATGTGGGACCCGTGGGATGCAGGAGGACAGCCTGCTCCACCAGGGGCCTCTCCACAGGCTGCAGGGGAGCTTCTTCTCCAGTACCTGGAGCACCTCCTGCTCTCCTTCTGCACCGACCGATCTTGGTGTCTGCAGTGCTGGTTCTCACTCTTCACTCCCGTAGCTGCTGTTGTGCAGAAGTTTTTCTTCCCTTTCTTAAGTTTGCTCTCATGGATGCACAAACAACATTGTTTATTGGCTCAGCTCTGTCTAGTGGCGGGTTCATTTTGGAGCTGGCTGAAACTGGCTCTGATCTGACATGGTGCAGCTTCTGGACCCTCCTCACAGACGCCACTCCTGCAGCCCGCTGCTACCAAAACCTTGCCACCTAAACCCAATGCAGTTGGATGACAAGACTGAAATTAACTTGGGGAGCTCTTTCCTAGCACACTGTCCTTGACTATTTCCCTTTCAATAGTAAATATTTCCCTTCTGAAGTATAGTTGAGGTAAATAATAGCCTGAAGAGATATAACAGATACAACTACTTCACATGGAATTATGACAAGCAGGGGGATAAATTACAATTCTGAGGCTGAATGTTAAAACAATGACACTATCTCCTCAAATCACTGTTTTATTTCAATTCAGGTTGGTTTGTTCTTAGGGAGCATATCTGTGCATACATGTGTATGGATATTACTATATATATGTATGTGTATGAGATTAGGCATTTGCTGAGTGTGGGGAAGATTTTGATTTTTATCTTGGCTTCTTTGTCAAGAAACATACTTCTGATAACAAAACAACGTTTCGAATGTCAGTTTTCTAAGTTGAACATGGAAAAATACCTGAAATAAGAACTTAAGCAGAATGCATATATTACATCGGTTTGATATAGACTGAGGTTTTATAAGATGCATTACTATTAAGTTCCCTTGCTGAATTTATGGCTGTCTTACAGAGGTTCTGTGTAAGACAGAGAACAGTTTCTTGGTCATCTACCTTCCAGGGCTGCTTTTGTTCTTTCATTTCTGCAGAAATGCAGGAGATATGTGCAGTTCACGGGAACACAGTGAACATGGGGAAGAGCTGACACCATATGCCAAAAGAAACTTCTCTTCCTAAAATTAGCCAATGAGGTGTATTTAGTTAGGTAAATAAAAACCTCTCAGTGTTAATATCATTTAGTATGTCATCAGAAAGCTGCTATGAGGAAAGCAAAATACACTCTCTGAGATGTCTTTCCCATCAAGTTAATTTTCATTTCCTTTCAAAATCCTTTCATTTCCATTCTAAAATCCTGCCATCTTTTCCTTTCTCTGTTCCTTCAGACAATGTTTTGACCACACAAAATGGGCAAGAGTTCACCAGCAGTAAATCAGAATTAACATTTTGTGTTTTGTGTTTTTGTAGCAATGAAAAGATGAAAATGAAAAGTAGCAAGAATACTATGCAATACCTAATACCAAAATATGAGGAAAAAAAAAAAAAAAAAGAGGTATTTTTAAATAACAGAACAAAATTTTATAAAGCAAGGAACAAATCTACATACTGGTGAGGTCTGAAAAAAACATTAGGAGCTTAAAAATAATTAAAACTTATTATCTTATTTGCCCATATGAAAGGCTGCCCAAGAATGTGATACATTTTTATAAAACGAAGTTAAATATCTTCTTTTAAAATCATGTTTTTAATGTGCCAACTGGACGTAAGGGCAAACACTACATAGGTTGTCTTGAAAATTGGTGTAGGTGAAGTTATTTTTTCTGGTGATAGACAGAAAATCATGTTGATGCAAAGAATGCAAATGATGGCCGTCTTTTTATGTGTGTGTGTGTGTGTGTGTGTGTGTGTGTGTGTGTGTGTGTGTTGTAGGTACTACACAAATAATCAAATCATATGTTTATTTTCATTAACCAGCTTCCTGTTTTTTCACCAGACTTACTAAAAAGGAAATGTACTACGCTGTAAAACTAATTACACTGCCAGGGAAGATTCAATTTCAGCTCTTCTATTTGTACTGCAAAAATGCACATTCAAAAATAGCAACCAGATAATGAAAGAACATGACAGGTTCCACTCCTAGGCACCTATACTCACCTATACTCTTTTTTTTTTTTTTTTTTTTTTTTTTTTTGATGCTTTCTGAGAGTGATCAATTCTTCTTAAAGGTCTCTGGCTATCAGCTGTTATTGTAATATTTCATATACAGACTTTTCTGATCTTAGACTCTCTTCTCTTTTAGTCTCTCTCTGTCATCTCTTCTTGGTTAATGCTATTGGTTTAACTTTAACATGATCAGAACTGACTGAATACTAATGTCCTGTTACTCTTCGTTCCTGCAGCTCCTCTTCCAATCATGTTTTCTTTAAGGACTTGCTATTCTCTATGCCACTTCTTTTCTCCAAGCTCCTTGTGAGCCTCGATGCTGCAATTCTGCCTCAGATCAATAAAATAAATATTGCTAGTCTTGTTTGACCCAGATCAATTCTTCCTTTTGAATTCTTTTTGAATCCTTTCTTTCAAACAGTTATTCACTGAGACTTCTTGACATTTTCAACATTTTTAAAAATCTTAATCTTTTCAATATTTATCATAATTCTACTACTACCGTAAAGTTCCTAGATTATGCAGTATTTTCCTTAATGATTTGCATTATGCCAATGATTTTCTGATGTGAAAGAGTAACTACAGAGAGAAAAGTAATAAATCATATTATATATAAATAACGTATATATATTATTTATAATACATATTATATAATCTAAATATCGTACATAAA
Organism: Aythya ferina; assembly: GCF_964211825.1. Classification (NCBI taxonomy): domain Eukaryota; kingdom Metazoa; phylum Chordata; class Aves; order Anseriformes; family Anatidae; genus Aythya; species Aythya ferina. Next base: position 40,768,652 of record NC_140296.1, read on the forward strand.
TTTATTATATAGTATAATTTAAATATCATATACAAATTATGTATAATTATATATAATATACGCAATATATTATATATCATATATAATTATAATATATATTATAGATATATTTTAAAATATATATTTAAAATATTAAAAATATATATATGTATATATAAATATCTAAAAATATTGTTTTTATTTTTTTTTCTAGGCAACATCGTGGAATGATAGAAACTGTTGCCTAATTAATGATTCGATACATCAGGCATTAGAACTGGGCCATGGCAGACTGACTCCAGAGAGAATAAAAACGTGATTAAAAATTCAAGTGTTCATTCTTTAAACGTTCTCTGCAACCCATTCAATCTCTGGGCCTTACTATCCCTCAAAGCAATGCATAGTGTTGATTTTGGAGTAATCTGTCTGTATTTAGCACATTATTTCAAAATTTTGCCTTAAAATGTTGCTTTCTATACAATTTATGTGGAGTTTAGAGATATTGACTACTTTGAGGTTTCCTGGTGAACTGTAATTACATCAGCTGTTCTGTGTGACTTTGTTTTAAAATGCTGAAAGCAGTGAAAACTTGCAAGACATCTTGCGTTTTATTTGTGAAGAGACTGTATAATGGGTTCGTGTTAAGCTTCAGTTGAAACAAATGGTGGCTTTGAGTCAATATCTTCTTGGAACACTTTATAACCCCAACTGCAAAGTACACTGGTGATTTTATCTAGTTGTAATACTTTGCTTTTTCTTTTATCTGTTATCCTATTAAATACCCCATATGAAATGGGATTAATATTATGATAGTAAAGCATGTGTAAAAGCAGAACGCTGCAATTAAATGTGTATGAATGCATTGGCAGGCTATGAAAGTCTCAAAATAGTCCACGTGATCAGGATTTAAAGTTTAGTTGTCTATATTATGACCAAAAGCATCCCCAGCAGCAATATGCTTACATACACTGATCCATCTAGAGACAACGTAATTGTGAAGGATAGGCTATGATTTTATTTATATATCATGTACAGAGCAGACTCAAAGTGCGCATAAATATATTTGTTATATATCCAGTGTATAATAGTTTTACCAAGGTTTAAAGAATAAATACATCATTTTCATTAAAGAATTTCCCTGAAAAAGGGAAATTTAACAAGAGGGATACAAGGTGACACAAGTAATGTGGTTTAGTGGCTCACCAAGCATTTAAGTAGTGAAATTATGTGAGGTTACACATAGATTAAAAACTCTTTTAAAAGTTCTAATAATTTTGAAAGGTTTTGAAGGTTATATCAAGAATCTTTTTTCTTTCCCAGAACAGTTTTAAATAAACAGCTTAGAGGCAGCCCATTATTACTATCTTTTTGAACGTTTGTATGTTATACACAATATAAGAACTCAGCAATAATATCTATGAAGCTAGGTGGTTACGAATGTTGTAAAGCTGTAGAGCCCTCCACCCAAACTGAAAAAGCTAATAAAGGAGATAGGTGAAGTTATTTTAAAGTGTAATCTTCCTATATATAAAATGACTAAGTAAATTGAACAGATTCTCAGACAGAATCTCTATTTCTTGACAGGAACCTATGAAAGCATTACATTTTATTCATGCCAAAAAGAATATGTTGAAGTTTACAGATTAAATGTTACCAGCTTTCTGTATATTAAAATATTAACATTATTTATATTCATTATTTTTTCCATGCAAAGAATGTTGTTTAAACAATTTTAGTGTCAATCCTAGGAAAAGCTGAAACTCAAAGGGGTCATTTAAATTAATTAATTCATCTCTGAGCATCTTTGCCCCTTTCTTGGGAGCCAGTTGCTTTGCATTTCCCAAAGAAGCTGTAAAACACGTATTAATTATTTCTTTTTTTCCTGTATACAAAAAAAAAAATGATTTTTGGTAACTCACTCCCTTCCCTCATATATTTTTCTTTTTTTTTTTTTTTTTTTTTTTTTTTATAATAGAGCAAGTCTAAAGTAAACTTTCAAAAGAAATCTACTACAATGTCAGGGTGAGCATAGCAATGGAAATGTAATACTTATACAACCTTTTCTGATATTGTATCTCACTTATTCATGCTATTCAGGTACCACAAGACTGAAAAAAGCAATAATCTTCAACCATAAAATATGTTCCACCCCTAAGGTACTACACATTGAGTTACGATTTTGTCTGAGCTTTGTTGGCTGACTTATGTGCTTAGTGGGCTCAAGTTTGCTAAAGAGGTTGGTATTAAAAGAAAACAAACAAACAAACAAACAAACAAACAAAAACCAGTAAATTTCTTCATTTCGGTTTCCCTGGTGGACCAAGCAGATCCCATAGCTTTGGGTTCTTCTCAGATGGAGTGAAGAGAGATGTATATCTCTTTCCAAATCTAGTGCTAAAGTGAGCTGGCAGACCCATTACAAGCACCCATTACAAGATATTAGTGATATCCAGGTTCTTCAATGTGAGTTACAGTGCTGGTTTGTTGTTCTTTTGCTTTGTTTATTACTATTATTGTTATTGTTATTGTTGCTGTTAATATTATTATTATTATTGTTAGTGTGTATTATTATTATTTGTGTGTGTGTGTCTTGTTTTGTCATTTTTTTGTCTGCTCATTTGATTTTACCACACTCCATTGAAGGAAATGGAGCAATAAAATTTCTCTGAATATGCTCTGTATTCTATAGCTGTCTTAACTGTAGTCTCTTCATGTTTGCGATGCTTTAAAAATAATTAAAAACCTAAAAACTGAAATTAAAACACAATTTAGATAATCTGAGAATAAGAGAATTTAACTGGTATGTATATATAAAAAAAAAAAAAAAAAAAAAAAAAAAAAAAAAAAAAGGCAAAACTGTAATGCTGTAATGATACAATGAATCTGCAACAGCTTTTTGTCACTTTGCCTGGTGGACTTGCTAGAGGAAAGAAACCATCTCATCATTCTGGAGGAATCACTCTGTATGAAATGTAGCCTACAGAAACCCCACACTCAAGCTCCTCCTTCTTATCCTTCCCACTTTCCCCAACACAGAATCACAGAATTGTCTAGGTTGGAAGAGACCTCAAGATCATCAAGTCCAACCTCTGACCTAACACTAGCAAGTCTTCCACTAAACCATATCACTAAGTTTAACATCTAAACGTCTTTTAAAGACCTCCAGGGATGGTGACTCCACCACTTCCCTGGGCAGCCCATTCCAATGTCTCAAAACCCTCTCAGTAAAGAAGTTCTTCCTAATATCCAACCTAAACCTCCCCTGGTGCAACTTCAGCCCATTCCCCCTCATTCTGTCACCAGGCACGTGGGAGAATAGACCAACCCCCACCTCGGTACAGCCTCCTTTAATGTACTTATAAAGAGTGATAAGGTCACCCCTGAGCCTCCTTTTCTCCAGGCTGAACAAGCCCAGCTCCCTCAGCTGCTCCTTGTAGGACTTGTTCTCCAGACCCCTCACCAGCTTCGTTGCCCTTCTCTGGACTCACTCGAGCACCTCCATGTCCTTCTTGTAGTGAGGGGCCCAAAACTGAACACAGTACTCCAGGTGCGGTCTCACCAGAGCCGAGTACAGGGGGACGATCACTTCACTAGCCCTACTGGTCACACTGCTGCTTACACAAGCCAGGATGCTGTTGGCCTTCTTGGCCACCTGAGCACACTGCTGGCTCATATTCAGCTGACTATCCACCAATACTCCCAGGTCCTTCTTCGCCAGGCAGCTTTCCAACCACTCATCTCCCAGCCTGTAGATCTGCTTGGGGTTATTGCACCCCAGGTGCAGGACCCAGCACTTGGCCTTGTTGAATTTCATACAGTTGACCTCAGCCCATCGGTGCAGCCTATCCAGATCCTCCTGCAGAGCCTTCCTGCCCTCATCCAGATCGACACATGCACCTAACTTGGTGTCATCTGCAAACTTACTGAGGGTGCACTCGATCCCCTCATCCAGATCATCGATAAAGATATTAAAGAGGACTGACCCCAGTATTGAGCCCTGGGGAACGCCACTGTACTGGGTCTGGCTGGAATGTTAACTTTCCCGGCAGCAGCCCATACAGTGCCATACTCTGTACTTGTAGCTGGAACAGCAGTGTTATCACACCAGTGTCGTGTCTACTGCTGAGCAGCAGTGGCACAGCATTGGGCCTTTCTCTAACCCTCCTAGGGGGTGGGCAAAAAGTGAGGAGAGAAACATCACTAGGGCAGCTGACCTAAACCAATCAAAGGGATATTCCATACCATGCGGTGTCACACTCAGCAATAAAAGGTGGAAACAGGAAGAAGAGGGGAGGCGTGGGCTCTTGTTGAGAAAACATCGGTCCTCCTCTCGAACACCGGCTGCGTGCGTTGAGGCCTTGCTTCAAGGACGTGGTCAATCATCGCTCATTTGTGGGAAGTAGAGAGTAATTTCTTTCCTCTGCACTTCCATATAGCCTTCATTTATTTTGTTTGTTTGTTTTCCTCCCTTCTTTTTATTTTCCCTTTTCCCCTCCCTTTTCCCCTTTCCCTTTTTATTCCCCCTTAGTTAAATTGTTTAGTTCATGGTAGTCTTTATTTAATTATTATATTTATTTCTCTTTAATTAAATTATCCTTATCTCAACCCGTGAGTTGTTCTTTGCTTTACTTCTCCCCCTCCTCATCTAAAGGAGAGGGAGTGAGAGAGAGGTTGTGGGGTTTAGCTGCCCAGCACGGTAAAACCACCACAGCCACTAGTGACCGGCCTCCAACAGGATTTGACTCCATTCACCACAACTCTTTGGGCCCGGCTATCTAGCCAGTTTCTAACCCAACGAAGCATATACCAGTCCAAGCCACGAGCAGACAGAGGAGAATGCTGTGGGAAACGGTGTCAAAAGCCTTGCTGAAGTCAAGGTAGACCACATCCACAGTCTTTCCCTCATCCACCAAACATGTCACTTTGTCATTGAAGGTGATCAGGTTCGTCAAGCAGGACCTGCCTTTCATAAACCCATGCTGACTGGGCCTGATCACCTGGTTGCCCTGTAAGTGCCACGTGATGACACTCAAGAGAATCTGCTCCATGTGTTTCCCTGTCACTGAGGTCAAACTGACAGCCCTATAGTTTCCCAGGTTTACCCTCAGGCCCTTCTTGTAGACGGGCGTCACGTTTGCTAGCTGCCAGTTGACTGGGACTTCCCCCGATAGCCAGGACTGTTGATAAATGATGGAAAGTTCCTTGGCCGTCTCCTCTGCCAGTTTTCTCAGTATCCTCGGGTGGATCCCATCCGGCCCCATTGACTTGCGCACATCCAAGTGCCATAGCAGGTCACCATCCATTTCCTCATGGATAGTGAGGCCACTTTCTGCTCCCCATCCCCTTCCACCAGTTCAGGGTACTGGGTATCCAGAGAGCAACTGGTTTTGCCGCTAGACCGAGGCAAAGAAGGCATTAAGCACTTCCGCCTTTTCCTCATCTTTTGTAACTAAGTTCCCCCCCCCCGCATCCACTAAAGGATGGAGATTCTCCTTAGTCCTCCATTTTGCATTGATGTATTTGTTAAAACTTTTTTTGTTGTCTTTGACGGCTGTAGCCAGATGGAGCTCCAGATGAGCTTTGGCCTTTCTAATTTTGTCCCTGCACAACCTTGCAACCTCCTTACAGTCTTCCCTAGTGGTCCGCCCTCTTTTCCAAAGATTGTAAACCCTCTTTTTTTCTCCTAAGATCAAGCCACAATTCTCTGTTCAGCCAGGCTGGTCTTCTTCCATGCTCGCTTGTCTTTGGGCACGTGGGGACAGACCGCTCCTGCGCCATTAAGATTTCCTTCTTGAAGAGCGCCCAGCCTTCCTGGACTCCTCTGCCCTTCAGAACTGCCTCCCAAGGGACTCTACCAACCAGTGTCCTGAACAGCTCAAAATCGGCCCTCTGGAAGTCCAATATAGAGATTTTACTGGTCCCCTTCCTGGCTTCTCCAAGAATGGAGAACTCTACCATTTCATGGTCGCTCTGCCCAAGACAGTTTCCAACCACCACATCTCACACCAGTCCTTCTAAGTTCGTGAACAGAAGGTCTAGTGGGGCACCTCCCCTGGTAGGCTCACTAACCAGCTGCGTCAGGAAGCTATCTTCCACACGCTCCAGAAACCTCCTAGACTGCTTTCTCTGTGTTGTGCTTCCAGGATATGTCTGGGAAGTTGAAGTCCCCCGCTAGAACAAGCGCTGACAATTTCACAACTTCTGCCAGCTGCCTGTAGAACTCCTCATCAGTCTCCTCATCCTGGTTCAGCGGTCTATAACAGACCCCCACCAGGATGCTTGCCTTGTTGGCCTTCCCGCTGATTCTAACCCATAGGGACTCAACCTTATCATTCTCAGCCTCAAGTTCTATGACATCAAAACTCTCTCTGATATAGAGAGCCACACCACCCCTTCTGTGCTGCCTGTTGCTTCTGAAGAGCCTATTGCCAGACATTGCAGCACTCCAATCATGAGAGTGGTCCCACCACGTTTCCGTGATGGCAACCAAGTCGTAGCCTGCCTGCCTCACAATGGCTTCCAGCTCCTCCTGTTTGTTACCCATGCTGCGTGCATTAGTGTAGATGCACTTCAGTTGGGCCATTGCTTTCTCTCCCAGACTTGCTATTGTTACCCCTGGCACAGCTCTAATAAGCCTTGTTTCAGCCCTGTCCCCCTTCTTATCTAATTTAAAGCCTTCTCAATGAGCCCCGCCAGCTCCTAGCCTAGGTTCCTTTTTCCCCTTAGAGATAGGGACCCATCTGTGGCCATCAGGCCGGGTGCTGAGTAAAGCACCCCATGGTCAAAAAAAACAAAATTTCTGTGTTGGCACCAGCCTCTGAGCCACGTGTTTAACAGGTGGGCTTTCCGTGTCTTCTCTGTACCCCTCCCTGCCACCATAGGGATAGATGAAAACACCACCTGTACTCCCGCTCCCTCCACTAACCATCCCAGTCCCCTAAAGCCCCTTTTGATGGTCTTCAGGCTTCTCTCTTCAATGTCATCACTGCCAGCCTGGACTATTAAAATAGGATAATAATCAGAGTGGCGAACCAGGTTGGGAAGCTTTCTGGCAATGTCCCTGACCCTGGCCCCAGGGAGACAGCAGACTTCCCTACGGGTAGGGTCAGGCTGACAAATAGGTCCCTCTGTTCCCCTGAGAAGGCAGTCGCCCACAACAATCACCCTTCTTTCTGGTGGAGGCAGTCCTGAGGCGTGGAATCGACTTCCTCACCCTAGGCATCCTCCTGGGTAGCCTTCTATCTCTTCCTCAGCTACCAGTCTCTCAAACTCCAGGGCCTCAAACCTGTTGCACCTGGGAAGGTGAGGCCAGTAGTGGGGGCATTGCCTGCGATGTCGAGCAGGGACCTGTTTCCATTCCTCCTCAACTCCTAGGTCCCCTGCCTCTGCCCGACAGTAACAGGGCAGGGGGTCCACCCCCATTTGGGGTGTCTCACCCTGGTACCTGTCCTTCAGGCCCTGCAGGGAGTTGCTCCACAAGTCTATCTCCCGCTTGCACTCCCTGATATCCCTCAACCTCCTCCTTGAGTTCTGCCACCAGGTGGACCAGGTCATCCACCTGCTCACACCTCACGCACACAGTCTCTCTGTCCCCCCGCAGGTGGCAGCAACAGGCTTGGGCACTCCCTGCATCCGGAGACCTGAACTGCCACATTTTAGAGTGGGCAGTCAGTCTGGGTGTGTACAGACTTCCTAGAGAGGGTACTGCACCTGGTGGAGACCATTGCAGCTTAGCTAGTGGTAGGCCACTGTTAGAGGAGTTGCTCGTATGGGTGGGGAGGAATACTATGCCCTTCTTGCTCACCCTGCCTACGCTAACTTACTGCTGACTTGCCCTTCTGACATGCCACGCCCTGTTTGCCCATACTGTTCGCCGAGCTCCTGCTCGCTCGCGCTCCCTAGGGGCTGCTTTTGAACGGCTGGGGAGGGGGCACTGCTGGCTCCGCCTATGCCTTGTCAGCCTCACTCGTGAGGACTGCCGGGTCCTGGCAGCTCCCTCAAGTGGGCTCGATGCTGGAAAAAATAGCCCTACCTGTCCGATCCCCTGCTCCGTTGCAGAACGTGTCTGCACAGGAGCCAATCGCCTCAGCAAGTGGCTCATACACAATACAATACAAACAATAAAAAAAAAAAAAAAAGCAAACAATAACACAATACACAAAAAAATACAAACAGTAAAATGGAGAAAAATATGCAACCATCACAGGAAATTGCAATAAAAATAAATAAGTAAATAAGCACAACAGAGATGAACCAGAAATCTGCATCTGTAATGTCACATTATTTTCCCTTAAGAATGCAGACTGCATACATTTTTTCTCCTTTCACTTAATGATGATAGAAAAATAAATAAATAAATAAATGTATTATCCAAACTTCTGCTATCTAAAACATCACAATTAAGCCTCATTTCTACCCTCTCAAGACCTAGGTAGTTGCAAATGCCTTTATGTTACCGAACCACTGAAAATGCATGCAGTTAGCAAAACCACAAGTTTTTACTTGTTTACAAATTTACAATTTACACTTGGTAAATTTTGTATTTATAATGCCAAACTAATCGGTGTTCTAAATACCAGTTGGTATTGTAATTGGTTTGGTATTTAATTAGTTTGGTATTTACAATACGAAACTAATAAAATTACTATTTTTTCACCCCAAGAATGCCCCTTCCACAGTTCTTTATTGTTAAATGCCTGCAAACTGAGTTTAGTGCCCCAAAAAGCTACATACACTGTTGTATATTTCTAATACAAGCATGATGAGTAAAAATCATGCATGATGATCAAAGCATGATGAGTAAAAAAAAATCAAGATTTTTTTTTCATATAACCATACATTAACCAGCAGATCTGGAAGGCTGAATAAGATTCATATGTCCAGTCTTGCAAACTACCTCTTATTTCATGTGACTATGATAGATGTCAAAGTGTTCACAAATCATAAATACAGTAAAAGATCAAGTTTTAAAATATTATTTTATCTAAGTGAGAACTACGGAATTATATTATATTATATTATATTATATTATATTATATTATATTATAGATTATATTGTTTTGCATGGAAAAAGGAATTAGTCATAGTTTGCATAGAATAATGTTAGCAACAACCATTAGGTTTTGCTTTGGGGACACAGGGAGGATGTGCAAAGGCAGTTGGTGAATATTATGAAACACACAGAAAACATTACTTTAACAGTTGTACTTCTGTCCTACATGATCAGTTGCAATTTGCTGTATGGTGCTATTTATTTTCCATATAGCACGGTTAATATCAAATATAAAATTAGTTGTGTGAGATATGTTCATGTGATTCATGTCAGTATGGAACAATGCTAGGGCCGCATGGTATGATGAATGTGACCTTCTGTCTTACATACCCTTGTATAACCACAAGCCTAAGAAAAACAGAGTGGTTAATGTATATAATTCTTGTATCTTGCAAAGGAATGTTTTAGCAATTCGTGTCAACAGAGAGCTTGAAGGGAAATGTATTTGTAGGCTTTTCCTTGAAGTCTCTGATATCTGGGGGGTTTCAGAATAACTGCTAACTATTATGACTATTGCATGGGACACTATGCGAGTCTCTGATATCTGGCCAGGAGATTAAGGAGACGGGGAAAGCTGAAGAACGACTAAAAGACAAAGCTTGCAGGAGACATTGCACAAGTCTCTGCCATACAGCCAAGTTGGACAAAGGAGGACAAGAGGGAGGAAGACTATGAGCCTTCAGCACAAGAGACCCCCAGAGGGACCACTGGAGACAGATACACATGCTCCAGTAGGAGGGTTTTGATTCTGGAAACTAATTATAATAACCCTGTTTTTTTTTAGAAGTAGTAATGAATATGTATCAGCCTAGGAGCATAAAAATCAGCTGCTTGATGTAACTGGTGTGTGTCTTGGTGAAGCAGAGACTCCCGGCGCACCCAGAGCTGTTTGCTTACCTCAATTCCTTTAATAAATTGTAAACTTTGATTATAATCCTATTTTGAAGACTGAGCCATTTATTACAGTTGTAATAGGCAAAAGCAGCTTAATTTGTCTTAATTGCTAGTGAAAAATATTTTAGTGTTGATACTTTGGGGACCGACAACTTTCTTGAACATTGTTCCAAGTAGCATGAGAAGGAACTTCCTGTTTTGACTAGAAATGCAATGCACATACATACAACTGATATGGAAGAGTATCTAGGAAAGACACATGGGCAGTTTTTAGCCTGATGACCATATGACATTGTGGAGGCTACATGGACTTGAATAACAGAGCACTTTAATCACAGATACATACAAAATTACAACATACATTAATTTCCTATGCTGTGGGGGAGGTGGTGAAGTGAGGAAAATAAATTGACATTGTGTTTTCTTCCAGTCTTCTTCTCTTGCAGTCCTGCAAGAGAGGTGGCACAGTCCTGGAGGGAGGTTTGGCAGGTCAGTGTAGCAGCATCAGTTGTGCTGTGCGTAGTCATGGGACAGACCCATCAATTCTACTGGACCCTCTTCATTTCCCTGTGTTCCCTGGAGGCTAGGAAAAGGTTCCTGATTCCTGGTGTAGAATTGTGGGATTTCACTCCACAGAGTCTCTTCCAGAAAATCTTGGCTATCCCAGTACTCTTAAGTGCCCCTATTTATAGGATGGCTTGTTCAAATTGTGCTGGAACTTACATATTTTATGTTACCATTTCTGATAAAAGGTCCATCCAACCCAATGTGTCCTGTCTCTAGCAGAAGTCAAAAGCAGATGCCAAGGAAGGAGAGTATATAAGGTGAGCACACACATATAAATGCTTATTCCATATATACTCACAACTTCCAAAAACTTTGAGTTCAAGGACTTTTTTTCTTTTTTTCTTTTTTTTTTTTTGGCTAGAAGTGAGTTTCTGGGTATTTCATGTAACTACATTGATTTATGTTTCAAGAACTTGTCCTTGAAATTCACATGAAATGGACATCTTCTGCTTTATCCTTGTTATTAATAAGTAGCTGTACTTGGTACCTCAGTCAAACTATAGAGTTATTCCCCACCCTTAATGGCTCTAGTATATAATCACATGCTGCTATATAAAATCTGTACCAAGTCTGAAAATGTGTGAGAAAGCCTATAAAAAATATTTATATCTCAACCATTTTGCTCCATCCAGGAACTGAAATGTGATCAGAATGTTATATTTTAATACAGCAGAATGAGTAAAATGGTTGCATATGCTGACATACTCATCCCATGTTGGGGGAATAAAGGTTTTCTATGCATTGTTGTGCTTCATATTTTTCTGATTCTAAGGAATTAATTAAAATATGATTAAAAGGTTCCAACTTCTTTATTTATGATGCCTATAAAGCAGCTGGAACTTAAATCAGAGGTATGATTCTACGCTTGACATACCACAAAGCTGAACACAATGTACAGCTGATCTGCTTGGTGAAGAAAAGATACTCTCTTTATATAGTGTTGTCTGTGTTATGTTAGATACACTGAAAATGAGCATATTTGAAGTGCATGAAGGAGGCTACATTGTATGCACAGCTACTCTGTGAAATGGTATTTATGCTGTTATCTCAGTCTCCCATTGCACTGCTACAGTAACTCTGCTCACAGAGAGTTTTAGTAAGAGTGCATCTGGATGTCTGGCAATACTAGTATTAGTATTCTGCCCAGGCAGCAGCAGCAGCAGCAGCAGAAGGAAGAAGAAGAAGAAGAAGAAGAAGAAGAAGAAGAAGAAGAAGAAGAGGGAGAAGAGAGAGAAGAAGAAGAAGAAGAAGAAGAAGAAGAAGAAGAAGAAGAAGAAGAAGAAGAAGAAGAAGAAGAAGAAGAAGAAGGAAGAAGAGGAAGAGGAAGAGGAAGAGGAAGAGGAAGAGGAAGAGGAAGAGGAAGAGGAAGAGGAAGAGGAAGAGGAAGAGGAAGAGGAAGAGGAAGAGGAAGAGGAAGAGGAAGAGGAAGAGGAAGAGGAAGAAGGAAGAAGAGGAAGAGGAAGAGGAAGAGGAAGAGGAAGAGGAAGAGGAAGAGGAAGAGGAAGAGGAAGAGGAAGAGGAAGAGGAAGAAGAGTGTAGTGGGTTTACATGGCAAGGTTTTGGTAGCAGGAAGCCATAGGGGTGGTTTCTGTGAGAAGGATCTAGAAGCTGCCCCATGTTTGGGAAGGGCCCCACTGCTGACCAGAGCCGCGCCAATAAGCGATGTTGTTTTGCGCCTCTGTGAGAGCATATTTAAGACAGGGAAAAAAACGCTGCGCCACACAGCAGCTGGGAGAGTGAGAGGAGTGAGGAACAGCCTTGCAGGCGCCAAGGTCAGTGAAGAAGGAGGGGGAGAGGTGCTCCAGGCACCGGAGCAGAAGTCCCCTGCGGCATGTGGTGAGGACCATGGTGAAGCAGGATGTCCCCCTGCAGCCCATGGAGTACCACAGTGGAGCAGGGTTCCACGCTGCAGCCCGTGGAGGAGACCACAGTGGAGCAGGTGGCCCTGCACCAATGGAGGCTGCCACCTGTGGAAGACCCCTGCCGGAGCAGGTTCCAGGCCGGGCCTGTAGCCCGTGGAGGGGAGCCCACGCAGGAGCAGGTGACCTGTCAGGAGCTGCTGCCCGTGGGGGAGCCAGGTTGGAGCAGTTTTCTCCTGAGGGATGGACCCCATGGTACGGACCCATATCTGGAGCAGTTCTGGATGAGCTGCTGCCTGTGGGAAGCCCACGCCGGATCAGTTCATCAAGGACTGTATCCCGTGGGAGGGACCCCACAGCACAAGGGATGAGAGTGACCAAGAAGGAGCGGCAGAGAAGAAGCGCTGTAGACTGACCATAACCCCCATTCCCCCGTTCCCCTGTGCCACTTGGGGGGAGAAAGTGGAAGAGGGTGGTTGACGAGGAAGGTGCTTTTGGTTTCTTTCCTTTGTTTCTCACTTCTCTAGCTTTTTAGTAATAAGCAATAAATCTTGCTATTTCCCTATGCAGAGTCTGTTTTGCCCATTACAATAATTACTGTGTGATCTTCTCGTCCTTATCTCAACCTTTGAGCCCTTTTCATCATATTTTCTCCCCATTCCTCTTTGAGGAGAAGGAGTGAGAGAGCGGCTGTGGTGGAGCTCAGCTGCCCACTTGAGCGGAACCACGACAAAGAGGAAGAAGAAGAGGAAGAAGAGGAAGAGGAAGAAGAAGAAGAAGAATAAGAGGAAGAAGAGGAAGAGGAAGAGGAAGAAGAAGAAGAAGAAGAAGAAGAAGAAGAAGAAGAAGAAGAAGAAGAAGAAGAAGAAGAAGAAGAAGAAGAAGAAGAAGAAGAAGAAGAAGAAGAAGAAGAAGAAGAAGAAGAAGAAGAAGGAGAAGAGGGAGAAGAGGGAGAAGAAGAAGAGGGAGAAGAAGAGGGAGAAGAGGGAGAAGAGGGAGAAGAAGAAGAGGGAGAAGAAGAGGGAGAAGAGGGAGAAGAGGGAGAAGAGGGAGAAGAGGAAGAACATGACAACGACTTGCTTTTCAACTCAGGAGTTCTTATTTGTCTCCAGGAAAAAAGATAAAATCTGTCCCGTGCTTTTTTTTTTCCTTCTTTGAGTGTCACAGAATCTGATGGGTAATATTCTTACACTGAAAATAAATAAATAAATAAATAAAAATTAGTATGAGGCAATAACAGAAGGTAGCATAAAAATATGAATGATTATGATGCATATCAGTTCGATAGGTTACTGTGATTTAGGAGTTTGAAGGTGGGGAAATAATTGGAAGGAGAGAAATTAGAGAAGGCTCCATAACTAAAATATTTTATTTCACACATTAAAGAGATATACAGATAAATTAGGTTACAGATGAATTCTTTAAAATACTGTGACAAGGACTTTTCCTGCATCCTGGGTTACTGATGTTACCATAATGCACGATTAGGGCACATGATCCCATAAACAGAAACAGCTCTGGCTGCAGGTTTTAAAGGGATGGAAGTTCCTCAAAGCACAAGAATGGTAAGGTAAATACTGATGTTCAGGCAGAGCTGGAGGCCAGATTGACTGAGTGGCCTGATGGAGCTCAAAGGCAAAAGAGAGGTATAAGAGAAGTGATAGCAGAGAGAGGTCACCTAAGAAGAATACAGAAATATTTCCCAGGCATGTAAGAGTACAATTTAGAGGTGCAGTCTAGCTGAAGAGACTCTAGCTGAAGTTTCAGCTGATCTCATGATGAAACCACTCTGTATCTTCTTTGGAAGGTTATGGGACTTGAGGGAAGCCCTTTGATTTCAAGTTCTGTGTCTGAGAAATGCAAATGTTTATACCCATTGCCAAAAATGGTAGGAAGGACTACAAGTGAACTCATGTGCTGTCAGCCCGACCTCAGTCCCTGGGAAGATTATGAAGAAAGTTCTTATGGAATATATTTCCACATATCTTATGGGCAAGGAGGTGATTAGGAACAGTCACCACAGATATTTACCAAGGCCTTGTCATGCCCAACTAAACCGATTACCATTTAAAATGAAAAGATTGTTTTTAGAAAGGAGAATAACAATGGATAGATAATCTAGCTAAATTTTAGGAAGATTTTTGGCTTGATTTCCTGCATCAGACTTGTAGCTAAATTGTGGCAATACAGACAGGATGGATCCACTGGATGGATCCATTGGAAGTTGGGTGAAGATATGGCTGGACTGCCAAACTTATAAGGTAATAATCAACAATGTGAAGTCTAGCAGGTGACAATTTATAAGTAACATTAAATATCTTCTGTAATCTGTGCATAAGAAGAGCACAGAGTTCACTTCTATTGAGTTCATGAATGACTTTCAAATTTCAATAAGCAGTTTAGATGCTGGAGGGCACAGCTGCCATTTAAAGGTGTCTCTATATATTAGAGAAATGGGTTGACAGGAATCTCATAAAGTTCAGCAAATACAAATGCAAAGTCCACTGTGCAGTCCCCTAGACACCATGCCATTGGACTTGTTGGACACTGAATATTTAGGGACCAGCTTTGCATAAACAGTTCTAGAGGTTCTGAACATAAGTCAGCAATACATCCAGCAATGAAAACTAATCACATACTGGGTTGCACTAATAAATCCATAATCAAGTCACAGAAAGCGGTAATTCCCTTCCACTAAGCTCCTGTGAAACTGCATTGAGAATAATGGGTCTTGTTTAGGGTCTTTCTCAGTACAGCAGATATATTGACAAATATCAAGATCAAAGATCAATAACAAGATCAAACAGCTGCTAAAGTGTTTGGGGCCTATAGCTCCTAACGTATGAAGAGAGGTTGTAGGATCTTGGAATGTTTCTTTTAACCTAGACAGTGGGGGGAAAAAATATAAATAAGGAGAGAGGGGAATCTAATATCAGTCTTCATATTATTAAGAAGATGAAACTGCACTCTTCTTAGATGTGCACAACAGGTCAAGAAACAGTTACCACAAGTTGTACTAGGGGAAATTTTCACAGTGAGAGTGGTAAAGCACTGGAACAGATTTCCCAGAGAGACGATGGAATCTTCTGTTAAAATGCTCAAAACCTGATTGAAAGAAAGGCTCTAAGTAAAGTTATCACTGTTTTCAGCAGATTTTGAACAAATGACCTTGCCATAAATTAAGATTGTACTGATTAAAAATAAAAATAAAATTAATGATAAAAATTTGCAGAGCAACAAAAGGACACTCTTATCTGTTGCTGTCTAATGACTATCAATTTAAAAACATGTATGAAAAGTCTTTGCATGTTCTAGTTCAACCTGTATTATGGTCCCACAATCTGAACACAGTGAGCTTGTGTCTCAGTTCTAGTGATTCATATTTGCATAACTGCATTATCTTTTCTGTTCTTTTCCTTGATCCTATATCCTATAATCCTATATCATTATCATTTTGAAAACTAAGAACAAGTATTTAATTTTATACTGCACCTAGATAACCTTTAATCTAAATACCATATTTCCTGCATAGTGATATCACTTTTTCTTTTAAATGTGTTTACATGACTGAAGAACTCTTGTTATTAGCATTAACTTCCTTGCAAAGTCAAAGTCATCATGCCTTTATGTAATTCTTCCTTTATCCCTGACAGCACAGCTGTCCTATCTGATCAGTATTCTTTACATTCTTGGTAGGTTTATTCTTGATACCTTTTAAAAGTAGTTACCCATCCGCTTACATCTGGAACAGCTTTCTAAAATATAATTTATTCCTTTGCATGGTATGCAAATTGCAAACATTCTTCTAAACTTTTGATTTTGAATGTATTCCAAACTCCCAATACAATTATTTCCTTGAGGTTTTCCAACGAGTTTGCTTCACTTACTAGTTCTTTTAATTTCCCATTTTAGGAATAACCCTTCACAAAACCATACCTATATCTTAAATATTCCTTTCTATTAACAGAGAAGTAACTTAAATATAATTTCATTTTGTTTTGACATGACAATTTCAACTTTTACACTTACATCATCTTTTTTTTTTTTTTTTGGTCTTGATATCTTACCGAACCCCTTGGCATATTGACAGGTTGATTAACTGAAGATTTAACATAGTAATATGGACCATGGTAGAACTGAAATTTGTGATGGCAGTAAGAACCAAGGAAGCAAGTGGCAAAGAAACTTTGACACAGAAATATAGGTGCCATTCATTGATAATTGTATTTATTGTTTTAATACTTCAGCTGCCATTACTTGAACTTAATTACTTGATCTTGAATTACTTGATCATACTTGAAAAATATTCACATAATCTAAATTAGTGTAATATAAGCTAAAGGGTCAGCAAAAAAAAAAAAAACAAACATTCTTTTTATTTTTTTCTTTTTGCCATGACAGTGTTAAATGTAGCTTAAGACTTAACATATGAAAAAGAAGAATATATATCTCAGTCATCAGTGTACCCATATGATTTGAATGGAATGGATTTTGCCCCATGGCAGTGGGTCTCAGAGTGATCCAATTATTTTTGAGAGATTCATTGATTTATTCTTAGTTTTGCTAATCTCCATGTGAATTTTGACCAGTCATTTCACTTGTGTTCGGTTTATCCGTATGTGAATTGGTTATCCCAACATTTCAGTACTTCAGAGAGGTGTTTTGGGAATTACTGAATAAATGTTTACATTGTATTTTCAGAGCATCACATCAGAGTAACAATATTAGATTTTTGTTTCTTTGGTTGTTTTTACTGAAACAAATACCATAGAACTTCAAGGCTAGCTACTAAAAACATACTGTTTGCTTCAAATGTTCTTGTATTTTTTTGTTATTTATCAAGCATTTCAATTAAAGATGATAAACTGATAAACTAATAGGTAGTTACTCATGACAGAATGCTGAACAAAATATGCCAAAAAGCATATTGTTTAATTTGTTTATTTAATTAAAAATATAAAGGACAATGCTGTAAGACATTGGATCTGGTGCTTACTTAGGAAATCAGTTCTAAATCTTTAAATACATCTGTCATTGGGCTGAGTCTAATTACAGTCTCTTGAACTGCAAGTTTTTTCTCCTGCAAGTTTAGGAAAGATCTTGGCACCCCTACTTATGTTTAGGACATTAGCTATGATGATACCTTCTGATTTCTGTGGAGTTGGGTAATTTTAGAGAATGTCAGTCCAGGAAGCTTATTTCACATGACCATTATCTAGTTCTGATTTTTCTTTTATGTGTACCTCAATCAAAGATCAGAGCTCTATTGTGTTGGGCACAGTAAAGACAAGTAATCAAAAAGCAGACTTTCACTCTAAATAGTTCCCAGTCTAGGTATCAGTAAGAATGCACCAGGGAGATAAAGCAGCAAATGGAGTAAGGAGAGTAAGGCAATAATGAACAGACATCTTAGCTCATGGTTTCCTGAACTGATTTCTGCATAGTCATACACCACCACAAAGAAAGTTGTCAGGTATCTTCACCTTGAATATCTTGCTTAGTAGTATTTAAGAAGTTCTCCTGGGAGCAGGGGAGGAGTGCAGAGGAAATAGAATATAGTTATTCTTCTTTCATCAATGACTTTTCTAACCAGTAGGATATTTAATAAATGCATCATCAATTAGCCTTCCTGTTCCACATTTTCTGATTTGTTGTGTTTTTGTTTGTTTGTTTGTGTGTTTTCCTGTTTAGAAGAAAATAAATGGGTTTTCTTTGTTTGTTTAATTTCTTTTAAGTGCTCAAAATCACATTTTAGGAGAGAATTCAAGGTCAGGAAACTAATATTTCTAAAGGTATCTTCCTGTAAAACTAAAATAACAATTTTGGGCCAAAACATTTACTTGGGCCAAAACATTCATGCTTCTTTCCAGATATAAGATATCAACCTGCATGAAATGTATGTGAAGCATAGATATTTAATTTAGGTTCCTTGCTTTCAATGTCAAATGTATAAAAATTGGGTGAAGAATTTTAGTATGTCAACAGTGGATATTTTTCAATTTTCTAATTAATTAAGAGGCATTCATTAATTCATTCATTAATTAAGAGACAATATTTAATTAATTAATTGCATTTTCAAAGATGACTGTTTTAGTTTTTACTCTTGTTGTACTCCAACTCCAACTCCAACTCGTACACAACTTTACTTCCAAAGTCACAT
This sequence comes from Aythya ferina, assembly GCF_964211825.1. Lineage (NCBI taxonomy): Eukaryota > Metazoa > Chordata > Aves > Anseriformes > Anatidae > Aythya > Aythya ferina. The sequence continues at coordinate 40,787,163 of NC_140296.1, forward strand.
AAATGCTTCAGAAAGTGTTACTCTATGCTGCTACAAGAATTGATATTTTCTAACACGTGATTTATTTTAAACATTTTCTGATTATGAAAAAATGTAAATTACCCCCCAAAAATTCTTCCAGAATTATCCAGACATTCCACCGAGTAAGTGAGGAAAAAGAAAGCATTTGAATTACAAGATGTGATGGACAATATTGGCTTGCAAATGAAAGACTGAAAGAATAAATCAGTATTAAATAAATCCACTTCTGAATGTGGATATAGGGACTGGTCTGCAACATCGTGAAACCAAAGATGGAATTTGACCTTTAGGAGGAACATTAACTATATGCAATGAGCATGTGTTTTTTGGTTATAGTTGTTTAAATTAAAAGTTAAATTATTTTTTCACACAGATTCCTGTTCTCTGACTGATGCATTAGATTTCGGAATGTTTGTTGCTGTACTCCCTGCCTTACACAAATAAAGTTCATTAAATTATACTCTACAGTAGGTTGCATAGAGAGATGGTTAATGTTTGCCAGAAAATACAGTAATGGAGGCCTTATATTCTGTTTCTATTTATGTCTTCAGCATCCATGTTACTTAGGTAACTGTGACCCATGTAGGATTCACAAAGGGATGCCTTTCATGGAGATAGGAAAAAAAAAAATCAACTGCTGCAAGAGGAAGATCATGACTACTACTTTCACTGAAATCACAGATGGTTTAAGAAGATATATCTGCTTCCTAAGACTACAAGAATCAGTAAAGAAGAGTTCACACTGGCTATGGTATACTATATTCCACATTAAAGGGGCTTCAATCTGTAACAGTCACATTCTCCAAGACTTAAATAGCAAGCTTCTGACTATAATATATGTATGTATGACAAATAGTGAGCAGAAGGAGCTATTAAGTCCTTTCTGGAATTTCTGTATCCTGCACAGAATAACTGAAAATCATAAAGATTACAGTGCAGAAAATAGAGTGGACCCACTGCTTGCTCTAGTCTATCAGAAAAAGGAGGTCTTTTTTTGAACAGTCTTTTGGCCCTGCAAGTGCTTAAAATGATTCAAGAAAATCAATGTTATTCTGAAACACAAAGCACATAATCAAATATATAGAATTAGGGAAAATTCCCAATGTTTTTATTCCAGTTTCATCTCATTGAAAAAAATAGACTTTTTAAAATGATTTTTTTTTCCTAAATAAATTTCTTCATATTTCAGAACTTATGCATATAAATTCATATTTCTATAGAAATATATATGAAAATATACATTTTAAATAAAAACTTGCATTTTATATAAAATATATTGTGAATTTATATTATATACCTATATATTTTTTTAATCTGTTATTTTATATTCATAAATGTAGACTCTGTGAGATCAGCATATCTGTACTGTATAGAAACAGTATTTATAAAAAAATAAGGGTTTTGTACACATGAAAATGTCTTGTTTGAAACAAACTATTTAAAACACAGAAATTACAGTAAAAATCCATAGCAGAAGTTATTCAGTGTTATAGAGAGTTCAGACACAACTGTTTTAAACTAAGGTTTAACTGTGGCAATTAAAAAAAAAAATCAATGTACAATTCAGCAGCAATGGAAATCATCAGGTTAAAAAATGTCATGGGTCAAGAAAAAAAAGATGTTTTAATAAATAACCATAACATCTGCTGTTGTTACAATAGAAATTTGGAAATATTTGTCATATTTCAAAGCTTAAACCAGTATAAAATAGAGTGAAGCTGTATGAGATTTAAATTATATTGATAAACTTAAGTTAGATTTAAACCAGCAAAAGAGAAACAAATATTCCTCTTCTTTCTTTGGACACTAAATCCTTCCTTTTCTCTTTAGACATTTTTTTTTTCTGTGATCTTGTTTAACCTTGATATTTTTGCAAAGGTGATCTTTGCACAAGAAGATGTAAAAGTGATTCAGAATAACGGCATGAACTGCACAGCCTCATAAATCTGTTTTTACTGAATAGCTTTAAAGCATTGCTCATTGCCATGAAGAACATGGCAAGACATCTCCATCTATCCTGAAGAACAAAGCTCCAGCGGTTTTCCAGGTCTCATTCACTGAATAACATAATTTATACAAATTTATGTTTACATATTGCTTAATATTTTATGCTTTGATCTCCTAGACTCTTTTGGAAATAATGGTGTAAGTGGCCCAATCTATTACAATTCCACAAGCACACCCCAAAACCAAAACAAACCAAAACAAAGATGGTCTCAGAAGTATTTAATGAGAGTTGCATTGCACAGCCATATTTCTAGATTAGGAAATTTTAAGTGAACAAAGGTAAGTGTTCCTATGAATATGAGCTCAATAGCAATGAAGACAGAAAAACAGCAAGGATTCTGCACAACTGCTATTTAAACACCTCAAAAAATACTTATACAGCTAAATAACTTATAATGTCCAAAATAGAAAAATATCAATGAACCATATTCATGTAGCTTTAATTACTAGTTCTGAAACTTTGTGAACTATCTGACAGCATTAATTACTTGCTTTGCAACTATACTTTGTGAACTATCTGACAGATCTAAAGTATACTGCAGGGATAGATGCAGTATACTTCAGCTAGATCGTTACCATGTTAATTCATATGTCTGCTTTGCTGAAGATTTTTGTTAAACAATTTTTACAGAAATATTCCTAATTTGCACAGGAAAACATTATGTACACATATCTGTGTTCAAATACATTGTCCTAAATAGACTTTTAAATAAAATGTTGCTGGAAAAATGTGCTTTTCTGTTGGTATTACATTAACAGTTGTGCTCAATATCCATTTCATATATAGCACTAAGAAGTTTATTTCCTTTCCTGTTGGTACTGTTTAATACCAATGACCAAAGGGCCAAAAGAATACATTTTCATTTTTCCAACTTCTAAAAGAAGATATCCTGAAAATGTTCATCAGTTACTGAGAAAGAATGTTTTTAAAGCACCTTGATTATAAAATCACAGGGTCTAATAAGTAAAAAACAAAACAAAACAAAACAAAACAAAAAGTTTTAGAGTAGACAGTAGAAGAAATTTGCCTGACGTCTATTTTAGAAAAGAAACTATGAAAAGACTATAGATCTTTCCGATAAAAAAAAAAAAAAAAAAAAAAAAAAGTTACCCAATTCTTTTACTTCTTAAAATAGACATCATGTTTCTACAATAAATAAATAGATAAATAAATAAATAATGATGATAATAAAAAGATCATAACTGAAAACAAACATAGTTGTTTCAGGATGTAAATTCAAACTGAAAGATCATATTAGTCAAGAAGGAATGAAATTTGTGTACATGGTTCATCACATTCTGTCATTTATTGCATAGCTAGAACTGTCTTGCTGCTGTCTTGCTTCTGGTGTTTCTGTTGTAAATGTTCAAAAAAATGCAATTCTTATTGTACTAGTTGGCTAATAGCCAATATTTTTCTCTACTTTTGGATATAATCCCAGCAGATTTAAGGGATAGACCTTTTTTTAATCACCTATCAAAATGCTCATAGAATCTTTTTTTTCTTTACCAGGAAGACATCTGCAATATAGAATACCAATATAAAATCATAATCAGTCATAAATAAGAATAATAATAAACTAATACATTGTATGTACACATATCCAAAAACTGATAATCAACATATAGAAGATTTTTATCTTTTCACCTTCTGTTTCTACAAGAGAGAAACCAAATATTAGTGGATATATATGACTATGTTGTTTAAACACGGGTGTTGTTTTAATTTTTCCCTTTTTTCTGCAAAAAAAAATCAATGCATGTAATGAATGACCTTATTGATCAAACCCTCACTTTGACCATAAAAGCACAGATTATTTCTCGTAATTAAAAGATAGTATAAAGTATAGAGATAGGCCTATTGACTACATGAGCTTGGGTACTTGTTTGTTATTAGTGTTATGCATCCTTATCAAGTTAGAAATAAAATTGATAAACCTGTATTATTTTGAGGGAGAGTATAGGCTTTATTTATTTATTTATTAATAAAAGCAGAATACATTCAGGGATAGATCATAGAATAACAGAATCACAGAATTGTCATGGTTGGAAGGGACTTCCAGAAATCATCGGGTCCAACCCCCTTGAGAAAGTAGGTTTCCTAGAGCAGGTAGACATCCAGACGGGCCTTGAATATCACCAGAGAAGGAAACTCCACAACCTTCCTGGGCAGCTTGTTCCAGTGTGCCATTACCCTCACTGGGTTCTTTTGTGTATTGGTGCAGAACTTCCTGTGCTCCCTTTTATGGCCATTACCTGTGGGTACATTGTCCTGTACCCACAGAGCACTGAAGAGAGGTTGGTCATATCCCTTTATCTCCTACACTTCAGGTATTTGTATACATTGGTAAGATATAGACAATGATTTATTTCAATTAGTGAGGCTTCTTGCTGGCAAAATAAATACTATTTATTGGAGTAAAGGCTGCATTAGGATGACTATATTTTGTATTTTGCCCCACCTTTTGTGTACAGATAAATAATTAAATATTCTAAACAAATAGGAAAGTGCATCTATAGTAACGAATAGTGTCTAAATTTATCCTTGAAAATGCACAGTATAAGACTGCCATCTACTGGAATTAATATTTCTTACAATTCTCATTTCATTTTAGTCTTTGGCTTACAAGAAATATTAGTTAAAGATTAATGAAGTTTACTTGCTTGTTTGCCCTACATTTCCCATTTCATTTGTCTGTGCTAGTTTTAAAGGCAGTAGTCCTTGTGCAAATTCTTTTCCATACAGAGACCTGGAGAGTCTGAATTTAATAATCTGATGGAGTTTAGACTTTTGAATTTATGAGCTATACAATTCCTAAGGGTTATAATAGTTTGAACAGTAACCTTTTTTCAACAGTAAAGAACCAACTTTGTTTTAAAAAAGCTTTAATCCTTTAATTTATTGAGATTTGACAAAATATGTGATGAGACTATTACTTCTCATCATTTAAAGTTTAGACTGAGTACTCAGCTCTGTTCAAGCTGTTCTGCACAAGAGCAAATAATTGATTATTAGAATCTGAAATAGTGTGTTCCTCTGTTGCAGACACACCATACACCCACACAGCTTACACAAAGTGTCCAGAATCTCAGAAGTATTATTTCAAGGAAAACAATTTGGACTAAATATTCATCCTTCCCAATAAATATACAGTTTATACTATCTATGATAAAAATATTATTGTCAAGGTACTCCATTTCTAATTTAAATATATATATATGGAATACAGGTAGTATTAATCCCACTTGTAATATAGAACCAAGTCTGTACTTACGGTCTATAAACGTAGACAATATGGGGAACCAGTAGCAGCACAGTTATGCTTCCATAAATTGCATGCTTGGAAAACAAATTAAGGATTTATACTGTATGGGAGTAAAGTTTTGGGGAAGTGATGTGTAGGCCACTGTCCTCTGTTCTTGCCCTGGAATAAAATCAAAACTCAGCTATTGTACTTCAGCCAGAACTTTTCTGTCTGTGTTTATTATATAAATTTATATGTATATATATATTTCAGTCCTAAGCTTTCATTTTTCTTGTCATTTTTCATATTGCTACTACCAAAACCAATAATCATTTGTCCTGTATCTCACTCATTCTTTGTGCATTTAAAAGCCTCAAAAATTAATTTCCCCTTCTTCTCTGCTCTTACTTTAACAGATTAAATATACCTATTTGTCATCCTACCAAGCTCTCCACTTTCTGTTGTCAACAATCAGTCCACCGTTTAAGACTTTCTGTCCCAGAAGGTTTTTCTTTTTAACCAGTTCTATTTTCACAGAATCATAGAATATCCCAAGTTGGAAAGGACCCATAAGGATCATCAAGTCCAACTCCTGCCTCCACACAGGTCTACCCAAAAATTCAGAACATATGACTGAGAGCATAGTCTAAACGCTTCTCAAACTCCAACAGGCTTGACTATGTCTCTGGGGAGCCTGTTCCAGTGCGTGACCACCCTCTCAGTAAAGAACTTCTTCCTGATATCTAGCCTGAACTTCCCCTGTCACAGCTTGACTCCATTCCCATGGGTCCTACTGCTGGTCACTGGAGAGAATAGATTATCATCTGCCCCTCCACTCCACCACCTGAGGAAGCTGTAGACCATAATGAGGTCTCCCCTCAAAGTCCTCTTTTCCAGGCTGAACAGGCCTAGCGACCTCAGCCACTCCTCTTATGTCTTCCCCTTTAGGCCTTTCACCATCTCTGTGGCTTTTCTCTGGACACTCTCCAACAGTTTCACATCCTTTTTGTACTGTGTTGCCAAAAAATGCACACAGTACTTGAGGTGAGGCCACACCAGCACAGAGTAGAGTGGCACAATCACTTTCCTCGACTGCTTAGCAATGCTGTGCTTGATGCACCCCAGGATAAGGTTGGCCATCCTGGCTGCCAGGGCACACTGCTGGCTCATATTCAACTTGCTGTCTACCAAAATACCTAGATCCCTCTCTCTCCAGAGTCTCATCCCCCAGTCTGTGCATGTAGCCAGGGTTACCTCTTCCCAGGTGCAGGACCTGGCACTTGCTCTTGTTAAACTTCATGCGGTTGGTGATTGCCCAGCTCTCCAATCTGTCCAGATCTCTCTGAAAGGCCTTTCCACCCTCAACTGAGTCAACAGCTTCTCCAAGTTTAGTATCATCAGCAAACTTACTCAAAACACCTTCTAGTCCTCCATCCAAATAATATACGAAAAGAACTGGCCCTAAAATGGAGCCCTGGGAGACCCCATTGGTGACTGGCCACCAGCCTGATGTAGCCCCATTTACCCTTTGAGCCCTTTGAGCCCTGCCCATCAGCCAATCATTCACCCATTGATTATGTTTTTATCTGGCTGTAAGCTGGACATTTTGTCCAGTAGGATCCTATGAGAAACTGTATCAAAAGCTTTACTGAAATCTGAAAAGATTACATCTACTGGCTTCCCTTGATTGACTAGATGGATGATCTTATAATAATCACAGAATCACAGAATCACAGAACTTCTAGGTTGGAAGAGACCTCAAGATCATCGAGTCCAACCTCCGACCTAACGCTAGCAGTCCCCACTAAACCATATCCCTAAGCTCTACATCTAAACGTCTTTTGAAGACTTCCAGGGATGGTGACTCCACCACTTCCCTGGGCAGCCTGTTCCAATGCCTCACAACCCTTTCAGTAAAGAAGTTAGGTAAAAGGTAATTAAATTTGTTAGCAGGACCTACCCCTCATGAACCTATGTTGGCTGTGACCCATGATTCCATTGACATTCAGGTGTTTCTCAATAACTCCCGGGATAATCTTCTCCATAATTTTACCAGACACTAACATGGGACTAATAGGCCTGTAGTTACTTCTTGCCCTTTTTGAAAATTGGCACAATTTTCCATTCAGCTAATCAAAAACAAGCTCCACTTTATTCCTTCAAGGAACTCTAAAATATGCTCTCATCCTTTTTGTGGGTATCTCTTCCTTACTAGTACAGAATGTAGATCAAAACAAACAAACAAATAAAAATAATTAAAAAAAAAAAAAAAAGACCAAAACAGAATATATATATATATATGTATATATCTTTATCTGATTAAAGGTGAATAACTTATACCACCTGTTTAAGTTTATCTGATTATCACTATGTGTATTTAAAAAATCCTTCACCTTTTACAAAATGATAAGCCCACTAGTTTATTGATTGCAAAGTAACAGAATGATTATGTTGCTCTGGTTGTTATCTTTCAATTCCCTTTTCCAGCCCATATTGTCTCCTGTGAACTGTTAATACAGATTTGGGAAATTTTAATTCTCACTACTATATTCTTCTATGCCAAGAGTTTCAATTACACTGTTAGTTACAAGCATTCTCAAAACAGAAGTCTAGAAAACTGACATTTTTAAACACAGATGTCTTCTTTGTCTTGTCAATGTCTCTCTGTGGATGATAAATGCATATTCAAAGACCCACATTGAGTGTTTGGAGAGGATCCCAGAACAGCAGGCAAGTCAAGATTCAAGATATGGACATAGACACATTGCAGTATGATAAACTATTTTGTAGATACATAAAACTTCTTACTTGCTCTAGCACCTTCAAAACCATATTTCAAAATAAAACAACAGCAACAAAAAGCCATAGCAAATAACAAACATATTTTGCAATAGTGGAGTGCAAAGGACACATGTAATGGGATTTTAAAAAATCATTTTTTTGCCCTAAGCTTCCTAAAGTCTGCTTATAATTGGGAGATGAATGAAGTGTAATAGTATGAGAGACATCATTAAAGATACAAGTTAAACAAAAGATTGTATACTTATTATAAATTCAAACATAATTATAATTCACTTCTAAAGACTTCATTGAAACACCAAACCTTTTTATAGTATCTAATATTAGAAAATGTTGCTTAAAAATAGTGATCTCTGAACACTATTCTTGAAATATATTATAGCATGCTTAATAAGATGTAATTTTAAGGCAAATTTTATTAATCATGAAGAATTAGCAAATATTATTAAATATGAAGAGAGTAATTTCAAAATGCATAGGACAGCTGTACTGGTCTGACAGTCTGAGCAGCTGAAAATCATGTCATATTTTAATTTACCATAACATAATATTCAAATATATAAGTACATTTCCTATATTACTATAGTCTAAGGCCAGGTGTTTTAAGTTGCTCCCTGCAACCACAAGGGCTATGAACAAACTGAAAACAGAGTAAAGCAGAGCTGGAAAATATAACTGGAAGAAACTTATTCAGAATCTGTATTTTTAATTGCAAGAAAACATATATCACACTTTAAATGACAAAATGACAATTCAGAGGCTAAACAGACTTGGATACCAAAACAGTTTAATCACAGGTACACAAGATATATGCATTTTTACAATCTACATTAGTTCACTGGCTCATGTGATAGACAGTGCAATCTATGAAGAAGGTCAAGTAGGTCAATGCAGTTTCTTGCTCCTTCCTTTATTAAAGCTTATTCCAGAGCCTTCATGTGTCCTTTTTTTTTTGTGAGCTGCTGCATTTTTTTTTCTTTTGATTCACAGTCACCTTTTGATATTTACTACAACCAGCATTTGATCTGTTTCCAGCTAAAGAAGGTACTTCTTAGAGTTCATTGAACAACAGAATTTCATCAAGCCCTGGAAACACAATCTTGAAATACATATTGTGATTTGGTATATCATTCCTTTAATTTGAAAGTAATTTCCATTTTCTGTATGACATCAGAACCTTCCTCTATCTCAAACAATACTGTGGCCAACTCAGTAGTCTCTAACACTGTCAAAACATCAGTGTTGTCTATTTTTTACTAAAATACTTTATATAACATCAGCACCCATTCTAGCAGAATTTCGTTAGTAAAGTTTCACTCTGCACTCCAATTATTCATCTTTCTGAATGTCCTTTACCTAAACTATTTTTTCCTCCATCCTATGCACTTGTTTCTTGTGTGGGACTTGTTCATTATTAATGAACTTCAGGGAGATTTTCTAGACAAAACAATCAGCAACCAATAGGAAAATAATAATAATTAAATATAATAATAATAAATAAAAGTAATCTGGCACAGTCAAGTTTTAATAGAAGTCAAGTAGAGGTCAATAGAAGTCAGTGTTGTAAGTATTAGTTCTGCAGCATTAAGAAAATCAGTATCATGAACCTTACATTAAAATTCTGTGTGTTAAAGTCTTGAATTGAAAGTAATCACTGGCTTTGTCAATGATTTCACTGAAAGCTGCTACACTACTGATAGACAAGTCTGGAAATCCTACCCTTAATATATTAAATCAACTCTAGATTTTATAGACCAAATATTAAAAAATAAAACTAAACAGAAATCAGCAAGTTGTTTTTTTAAGGTACTTGCAATTACAGAATTCTGTCAAAGTATCACCTTTAAACATTCATTGTGACACAAGCATGGGAAACAAATTTGGTAAGACAACACCGTATTTTTAAAGGCAAGCTACACAATGGCAACGGACAAGCAAGACCCTTTAGCTACAACTAACCTACTGTCCACATGTCAGGTTACATATTTTTAAAAAACTTGACTTTCATAGCTTGACACCAACTTACCTGGATGTCTAAATAAATTAAACCCCAAAAAAGGAAATCTTCCTAAGAGATTGAATGGGTCTACTGACTTTGTTTAAAAAGCATAGCTATTTAGGTAGTTATAATCCAAAAAAGATTTATTTTAGTTTATTATCTCACAGCTAAAAATATAGACTTAACATTATGATGAATCTTGAATTTTTGCACATGCCAAGAACCCAGGAGCTGTAAGTACTTTAAGTCTGTAAGAAGATACCCTTACTGTATCTTGCAATCTAAATAATTTTTTATCCAGAACACCTTTTTCTATCTAATAAAAATTAAATTAAAAAAGAAAATCACAAGAATATTTTAAATTAGAAGTGATAGGAATTTTATACTAAAATCTGCAAGTCACGTTATGCCTTAAAGATGAAAATGAGAAATCTGAATTCACTCATGATGAAATATTTTCAATTCTATCTGATAGAGAGTCATCTTCAATTTGAGGCAGGACTTGGAAATGAGGAGCTAATAAAGAAAACTGAAAGATTCTCTAAAATATTACTTTTCTGGTCGATAGCTCAATAATATAACACATAGATCTGCTCTATAAAACTACAAAGCCATTAATATTTTAAATATAAAATTAGTCATTTCTCATTATACACATTTTACATGAAAAGATGAAAGGATTACCCCTATTAGCTTGTTGTCAGATTATCAGTTCAAGCAAGTCAAAAAGTAAAATAAAAAATCTGATACCCTCTGGAGAATCTGGAATGCAATGATACTGTAGTAAGGAAAAAAGTTACAAACCGAAATCATTTTCATTTTATTCAGTGTTTGACCTTGGCTGAGAGCTTATATATTCATGGTCATTTCTGTACAAAAGGACATTCATATATATTTTTATGTCTGAACTTCTGAGCCCTTTGATGTCAGTGTGCAACAGGACAAGTAAAATCAATATGAAGTTATTGGGAACTTCTGAGTTCATTTGCCTAAAAGGAATAACACCCTGCATTGCTCTGGAGCTCAGTGTCTGATATAAATATATAGACTGAAATTATTGTATACTTATTTCTGTTCCAGAGAGGATGGAAATATATAAACATATGTGAGGTACTTTACAATTGGAAGTCTATAAAACCTCAGCTACCCTAATGAAATAAAAGGACAAATAGCACGTAATTCCTTACCTGATCAGAATTTGCTTATTTTTTAACAGTGAGATAATAAACATTGCAGATCCCACAAAGAGTGTTTTATTTTGTTTTGTTTTCAGTTTGTTCCTGTTTCCAAGTCCTTCAAGGATTGTTGTTCTAATACTTTTTTAAAGAGCAGAATATACTGACAATGTATACGTTTCTGATTGGATGTGCTTATTTAATTTAAAATCTGTAAGAAACATCTACTAAAATATATGAAAATGGTTAATAGACTTATATGAATATTAGAAAAAATGTCTTACAGTCAAATTCTGTTAAAGAGAGAGGAAAAAAAAAAAAAGGAACTTAAGATGTCTATTGATTACGATTTGTAAGTATCTTAACAGACAGAAAATTTAAATTATTAAATAAGAGGTAATTGTAGTGAAGAAAGATATAACACACTACCATGACAATGAAAGAGATTACGTAAAACAAACAAACAAACAAACAAAAGACAGAAAGATATTGATAAGTGCTGAAATAACAGTAGTCACTAATAGTAAAGCTTGAGAAACAGTAATATGAGAAGTATTGCAGTGTTCAGGTCTTTAAAACAAGTTAGATATCCTTATGGAATATACATTTAATGAAAAGTGTTATAGGGTTTAATGTACAAATAAGCAGATGGAACTCATGATTTATAGGAGGTCAGACTAGGGGATCTAATGGAATTTCTGGCCTTTATGAAACAGTGAAGTGTTAACCAATAAATCACATGGTGATTTTTCTTTTTTTTTCATTCAACCATTCATCCATTATTTTATTCATCCATTTATATGCAATAAATTCTCCAAATTCTCTTGAAAGAATACACTCCAGGGCCTCATATTTCCCTGTCTTATGCACATATATTTGAAGGCTAAATTGTAGTTAGAGAATTATGCCTTGATGACTGGAAAAAAGTTGAATCTTTGTAGTTCCATTCATGAATGACCAAAAAGAAAGCTAATAAATGCAATCTAAAATAACTTGTTACCAAAAAAAAAAGTAAAATCAAAAGTAAATAAATTTACATATTTCTCAGATCAGCTGAAATATATTGAAATTAAACATGTTTGTAAAAAATAAAATAAAATAAAATAAAATAAAATAAAATAAAATAAAATAAAATAAAATAAAATAAAATAAAATAAAAATAAAAAGGATATACAGTTAATATACTGACAGTAAGGGAATTAATGAACAACGGAAACTTGATCTCCTTTCCAAAACTGTCATATTAAAAGTAGCAATCCAAATAACACTGGATATGTTATTTATTTATGTTAAATCAAATATCCTCTTTACCACTTTGAATCAGAACTAATTCAATGTCCTGTCATCTACAGTGAATAACTTATGGTCAAGGTGATCAGAGCTATTTCTGAAAAATATGCATCAACTCACCTTAAAACACATTACATAAAAGAGATCTTGATCTGGTGAAATATATTAATAAAATAAAATAAAATAAATATAATAAATAAATAAATAAATAAAATAAAAGTTAATATATTTCACATATATCATCTGCTACTTTACTGAAGGCTATTTGGACACTGAAGTCTGGGGAGAAAAAAAAAAAAAAAAAAAAAAAGAATTAAAGAAATACAAATCTTTACAGAAGGTCTGAGGACAAGACACTCATCCTTCCCTGTAGAGAGATTATCTTATTTTAGCACTTGGTAATATAACTTCATTTCTTCTCAGATTGTGATGAATGTGTTAAAATTAATTTACACATATCATGAGTATTTGTTTAAAGCATTGCAGAAAATATTCTGTGACCTCCCTCCCCTGTAACATGTTTTACTCATTCATGATACACATCTTAGTAGTCCTTTGTTTTGCAGTCCTTGGTTCCACAGTGTTGAATCTAACTCTTCTATTCCTCTTTTCTGTTTCCTGAACCAAATTGCTAACAGTGAAAGATAAATTAAAAAAAATAAAAATACACAGTACCGAATTTTGTAATAGGAAGAATATAATCAAACATCACTTTATCTGATTGTGTCTACTTTTTCACTTGCTTATAAAAACAGAACTGTTAGGGCTTTTATTTGACTTTTGGTGTTTGATACAAAATCTGGATAAAGTTCTGAGCACTATGCATTAGCACATATGCACTGAGCATTTGGGGTGTTTTTGTTTTGTTTTGTTTTGTTTTGTTTTGTTTTGTTCCCCCCCTTTATCTGGAGACTGAATGAGACATAGAATGAATCAATTTTCACTATTGTTATTTCAGCAGACTAATCTGGCAAAGTGTCCCTTCCTCAGTTCCTCTGTCCTGGTAATCTTGCTTAGCCTTCCTAATGCATATGTTAATTAGACATAATCCTTTTTTTTTTTTTTTTTTTTTAGTACATTGAAACAGACAACCAAAATGAGCTTTAAACATCTAGTAATGGAAGTCCAACAGTTGGGTTCAATAAATTTGAAACAAATAATAATTATATAAAGTATCTATTTCAGAAGTGCTTAAACTTTATCTATTGCCTCTTCTTCAAAAGTTGTTTTTGACTATTTGTAAGGAGAATAAAAGCTTACAAAAGCTTTTATTTTTTTACATTACAAAAGCTTAAATGATGCTGTTACAGCAATGAAAAGTGAAGGAGAGCATATAAATAGTTTAACCTAAAACAAAAGAAAACAATACATTTAAACTGCTTTTTTTTTTTTTTTTTTTTGCTGTGACAGTTGGCCTTACCAAATAGAGGACAAAAATTTATCAGAAAGTTAGTATTTTTAAACATAAAGAGGAATGCTACAGTGCAAAGACCATTTTATTAGTGAGATTTTGAGAGGTGAAAATTAGAAATGCTTACTGCAAGCAGATGTGACACTAGAATCATAGAATGGTTTGAATTTGAAGGGACATTAAACATCACCTAGTTCCAAACTCTCTGTATGGGCAGGGACACCTCCCACAAGAACAGGTTGCTCAAAGTCCTATCCAACCTGGCCTTAAATGCTTCCAGAGATGGAGAATCCACAACTTCTCTGGGTAACCTATTCCAGTGCATCACTACCCTCTGAGTAAAGAATTTCTTCTAAATATCTAATCCAAATCTCTCTCTTTTAGGTTAAAAACTTAACGCCTCATCCTATCACTACACTCCCTGACAAAAAGTCCCTCTCCAGCTTTCCTGTAGGCCCCCTTTATGTCCTGGAAGGCTGCAATGAGGTCTCCCTGGAGCCTTCTTTACTTCAGGATGAAAAACCCCAACTCCCTCAGCCTGTCTCCTTCACTGGAGAGGTGCTCCAGCCTTTGTGGCCCTCCAATATGTTCATGTCCTATTTGTGCTGGCAGCCCTAGAGCTGAACACAATACTCTAGGTGGGGTCTCATGAGATCTGAGTAGAGAGGGAAAATCACCTCCCTCGACCTGCTGGTCACAGTCTTTTTAATGCAGCCCAGATAAAGTAGGCTTTCTGGGCTGCATGTGTACATTGCCAGCTCCTGTTGAGCTTCTCATCAAAGTCCTTCTTCTCAGATCTCCTCTCAATCCAATCTGCTCTCAACACAGCCTGCATTTGTGTTTGGGTTTGCCCTAGCTGAGATGCAAGATTTTGCACTTGACCTTGTTGAACCTCATGAGGTTTTCACAGGCCCACCTCTGAAGCCTGTCAAGGTCCCTCTGGATTGCATCCCTTCCCCCCAGTGTTCTGACTACACCACACAGCTTGGTGTCATTGGCAAATTTGCTGAGGGTGCACTCATTCCTACAACAAAGATGTAAAACTACATGTCTATTTTTTTATTTATTTTACATGTCAAAATATATTTTGCAAACAAGTTAGGAATATCTTTGAAATACTTCCTATTTTGACTAATTAATATTCAGGACATGTTTCCTCTGATTAATATTTAATGTAGAAAGTTAAGAAATGAAATACTAATACAATATGGAGACACATTTTAACAGCAATTCATTTTTCCTAGTTTTCTGTAACAGGGTGCATTTTCTTTATATGAGCAGGATCTCAGAAACAGCAAGACAAGCAACAAGTCAAAGGAAGAAAGTGGGGAATAATTATGAATAAATGCTATCAAAAACATTTAAAATCTGAAATAGGTAATAAAAACCTGTGTATATAGTGTTACTACAAAAATATAACTAAGTAGATATTTTTTGTAGTGCATTTTATAATGTATTTGAATGCACTGATATATGGTTTCCAGACAAGTTTTTCAACATGTGTTCTGGTGTATTCTACAAAATTATTTTAAACTCATTTTTGTGAAGCTAGAGGTAAAATTGGAATGTGGATAAGTTTTGATAAATTTTCCTTCAGGTTGTATATAAAAACACTCTTCTCATCACTGAAGCCCTAAAAAACATCACAGTCCTCAAAAATAATAATCACAGAATCACAGAATTTTCTAGGTTGGAAGAGACCTCAAGGTCATCGAGTCCAACCTCCAACCTAACGCTAACAGCCCTCCACTAAACCATATCCCTAAGCTCTACATCTAAGCATCTTTTGAAGACTTCCAGGGATGGTGACTCCACCACTTCCCTGGGCAGCCTGTTCCAATGCCTCACAACCCTTTCTGTAAAGAAGTTCTTCCTAACATCTAACCTAAAACTCCCCTGGCTCAACTTAAGCCCATTCCCCCTCGTCCTGTCACCAGGCACGTGGGAGAACAGGCCAACCCCCACCTCTCTACAGCCTCCTTTAAGGTATCTGTAAAGAGCAATAAGGTCACCCCTGAGCCTCCTCTTCTCCAGGCTGAACAAGCCCAGCTCCCTCAGCTGCTCCTCGTAGGACTTGTTCTCCAGGCCCCTCACCAGCTTCGTCGCCCTTCTCTGCACCCGCTCAAGCACCTCGATGTCCTTCTTGTAGCGAGGGGCCCAAAACTGAACACAGTACTCGAGGTGCGGCCACACAGTACTCGAGGTGCGGCCTCGAGTACTAAACTCGAGTAATAAACTACTTGCAACAGCCAGTTCAAATGAGAGTTTATTTAATATTGATTGACTTTCTCAAAAGTATCTCTAACACTTGTCCTTGGAACACAAACCTATTTTATATATATATATTCTTTTTTCCAAAGTAATACACCAACCCATAATATTGTTGAAATATAAGGAAAGAAACATACATTTCACTATCATTCCTTTACACCCAGTATATCTGTGAAAAGATTTGTATTATGTAGAAAGGTAAATCTTTGATATATTTCAGCAATGTGGCAAGTAAATTCTAAATCTAAGATTCCAGCCCTAGGTAGTGAAATCTCATGTCTAGAAGGTAAAGACATATGCATGGAACTTTGTTACTTCTTAATACAAAAATAAATGACACTTCTTTTTTTTAAAACATGTTATTGATTTAACTCAAGAAGCAGTAATCACTGCATAGTGCTATGATTCCTGCATTATATATGATGTCATAACATTAAATGGCTGCAAAATAATATAATTTCACTGACAGTAATAATTAAAGATTATGGACAATTCTGGAATTCTTCAATGGACATTCTGGAATCACTTAATATTTTTCTACAGTTGCCTGACCACTGTCAATACCAGTTTTAAAGTTAAACCAAGAAGGAAGCTATTCGTTTATTTCTGATACCTTATGTTAAGACAGTTGGTGTAATGAGACCATTTTAAGAGATTAAATTGCTATGGGTCATTGCAACCAACAGATCAAGATGCCATAGATGCAGAGTATGTTACAGCAATAAATTACTTAGGTAACATATGGACAGTCCGGATTCAAAGTTCCTACATGTCATAGTGAAGAAGAAGAAAATCATCAAAGTCCTTGATAATATAATGATGATTTGGTTCTCCACAAACTTTGCAATCACTATGGTGTGTGCAGAGAAATCAAAAATGTATTTAGGAACACAATTCCATCTGCCATCTGAGAGTCCCCACTACTCTTCTCCCAGATATTGATAATAATAGAATTTTGATAATCATAGAATTATGGAATGGGTCATCTATAGCTTCTCTGGGTAACCTGTCCCACTACCCTCTAAGTGAAGAATTTCTTCCTAACTTCCAGTCTTAATCTTCCCTCTTTTAGTTTAAAACCATTCCCCCTTGTCCTATCACTATCTGCCCATTTAAAAAGTTACTCTACATCTTTTTTGTAAGCCCCCTTTAAAATAAATAAATAAATAAATAAAAAGATTTAAAAATATATAGAGAGAGATTTTAAAAATAGATTAAAAAAAAAAAAAAAAAAGATTTTGATATAAAAAAAAGATTTTTTTTTTTTTTTAAAGAAGAAAGACCTCAATTAGGTCACCCTGGAACCTTCTCTTCTCCATGGTTGGACATTCCCAGCTCTCAGCCTTTCTTTATAGGAGAAGTGCTCCTTCTTTCTGATCATCTTTGTGTCCTTCCTCTAGACCTGCTTTATCAGGTCCATATCCTTCTTGTTCTGAAACCCCCAGACCTGGATACAGTACTGGGGTTTTACAAGGGCAGAGTAGAAGGGAACAATCACCACAATAACCTACTGGCCACACCTCTTGAACAATAATAGTTAGGGATAGGTATATTTTCAGGAACAAATGAAAAAAATAAAATCTGCCTGAACCATATTGAATCCCTAAAAATGAGATTTCATTATAGTTTTGTTATAATAAAGAGAGGCAGGTGTCAATGGCTCTGTTTTCTGAAAATAAAAGGTTTCATTTTTTAAGAATTCTTTTGCGTTAATTCACTGTTTTTGAACTGACTGTAAATCAACATTTCTTAAAGAATCTTGGAAGAGATTTGTACCTTGAAGTCTCTGTGTGTAATTAAGGCTCTTACCAATTTATAACAATTCCTGTGCAACTGGAGATATGACAGCTATTTATTAGTTTCCCTTGCTTCCTGGCCAATGCATTCAAGGAATCCAGAGTTCAAGACACTTACCTTGGACTGAATAAAAGATTTTAGTGATGAGAAGTTTCAAAGAGCTACACATTTTATTAAACAGATTAAAAAAAAAAAAAAAAAAAAAAAAAAAAGTAAAACAAAAAAACATGTTTTGTATGCCACATCAGATTCCTTTCTTATCTGGCTGATAATCTGCTTTAATGCTCAGCAATCCATAAACCTATCATTGTATAAATGTTACATCTCCAAGCTGCTTTTATAGAATAGATTTTATTTTAGGATATATGCACATGATTTTATGCCCCTTCCTCTCTATTGTAAGCAATGTTGATAATGTAACATTATAACACATTGGTTTTATTGCTGTAAGATATAACTAGTTACCAGAATATTAGATCTAGATCTAATCTCCTAATGGCATGTATTTCCATATAGAAAAATATTCAGTAGGGTTAGAAAAAATGATGCGTGCATGACCAGGTTATAAAATCTTACTTATATTTGAGAGGTTATGTTCTGAAGGGCTTTCAAGGATTATGGGGTTACTGCAGTAGCCTCAATATTACAAGAATAATTTGATAGTGAAGTACAAGAAGAGGGGCCCTAAGGATATTACATTAATTAATTAATATAAAGTTATGAAATATGAATTATTGATCACTAAACATAAACAAATTCAACCCTAACATACAGTTTCCACCCATCAATCAGTTTTAAGGTATTGCCTGAATGTTTAGAATTTTTTCATAATCTGATGCTGTTAATTAGTTTAGTACATTACATTAAAAGAATAATGAAAACAACTTGCCCCAAAGTCATCTTATTTTAAAATGTTGTATACCCCAGACACTTAAGTAAACTATTAAAATTATTAACCCAGAGGGAGATTAAATGTTTTTGTCTACTTGGTAGAAGTACAATGAAGTTCACATCATTCTTTTCTCCAAACAAAAACTATAGCTCATATACTTTGCAGTCTGACTATCTCTCATTATCCTGGTTTTATCTAGGATAGAGTTATTTTTCTTTCTGGTAGCTGGTATGGTGCTGTGTTTTGGATTTAGGATGAGAATAATGCTGATAACACACTAAGTTTTAGTTGTCGAAGAGCAGGCTTACAATAAGTCAAGGACTTTTCAGCTTCTCACACAGTCAGTGAGAATGCTGGAGATGCACAAAAAAATGGGAGGGGACAGAAGCAGAACATCTGTCCCAAACTGGCCAAAGGGATATTACATAATATTTGGTGTCATGCTGAACGATAAAACTGAAGGGAGTTGGCCAGGGGAGCAGCCGCTACTCTGGGTCTTAGCTGGGCAGTCAGTGAGTGGTAAGCAATTACATTGTGCATCACTTCTTTTGTATATTCTTTTTAATTTTTTATTTCTTTTTATTCTTTTATTCTTATATTCTTTTTATTCTTTTTATTCTTATATTCATTTTATTTTTAATAACTATTATTAATAATAATAATAATTCCTTTTCTGTCCTATTAAGCCATCTTTATCTCAACCATGAGCTTTTACCTTTTTTTTTTTTTTTTTTTCCTGATTATCTCCCCCATCCCTGTTCACAGGGTGAGTGAACAGCTGTGTGGGGCCTGCTGAGTTAAACTCCTACACATATCAATCACTACTTCTTACCTTTAGGTTCTCTTTGAAAACTAACATGATAGTCAATCATAATGGGGTACTAATATGCACTATAAAGTCAGTACACTGCTTAGAAATTTAAAAATAATAAAATAATAATAATAAAAAAAATCCATAACTGACTGTATTTAATATACATCTGGTCTGAAATCAGAAGAAGAAAAAAAAAAAGGAACAAAAGTAGAAGCATTCTATTTGCTGTTTTTCAGTCTCTTTGGGTGGAAAGAAAATAAAACTTGTTAATAATTACAGCAAGAATGTAGACACATCTGAATCCGTGGTAGAAAGAGCAAAAGGAAAATTAAAAAAAAAATCTACATATAAATTCTGAAAAGTTAATTACAAGTTAAACCATTTTTTATTGTGCTTAAATTAAGCTTGGAAAAAAAAGAACAAGAAATTTACATTTGTTAATCCCAGCAATCAAATTGAAACACTAATAAAAATAGAGTGGATGTTCTGATTACTCTTCTTTGGAAAATTAAATCATTGTCATTTCTGGATCAATAAAACACATACCAGTTTAAGTTTAGACCCATTCTAAACTAAATTATTATTTTTTTAATATTATTTTTTCTCTAAAATTCATTACAACAGAGGAACTTATTTCATTTCCAGATATGGTAGGTTGATTTTCTGTTTAAAATCTTTTTTTCCTGAGATGTTTCTTTTCTTGTTGATTTTTCATAACCGTTCTTTATGAGGCTGGAGAATATAAAAATCTATAGTTTTCTAAATTCTTTGGCTTAATATCAGTTTTATTTACCTCAAAATACTCGGACAGTTGTCTACAAAGGTTTCCTTAGAATATATATGGTATATATATATGCATAAAAAGTATGATCTATATATTTTAATATATGAACATATATATTCAAAATATATATATTAAATCACAAATACATAGAAATATTGTCTGTAAATACTTTATTTTCAAACACTTTCTGTACACTTATTTTGAAAAAACTGTATCTTCTTTCATTGCAAAAACAAGTGTTAAAAATATCATAATGAGTGAATATGAGTATCACAGAATCACAGAATCATCCAGGTTGGAAGAGACCTCCAAGATCACCGAGTCCTACCTCTGACCTAAGTTCTCCACTAAACCGTATCACTAAACTCTACATCTAAATGTCTTTTAAAGACACCCAGGGATGGAGACTCAACCACTTCCCTGGGCAGCCTATTCCAATGCCTAACAACCCTTTCGGTAAAGAAGTTCTTCCTAATATCCAACCTAAAACTCCCCCAGCACAACTTTAGCCCATTTCCCCTTGTCCTGTCACCAAGCACGTGGGAGAACAGACCAACCCCCACCTCGCTACAGCCTCCTTTAAGGTACCTGTAGAGTTCAATAAGGTCACCTCTGCGCCTCGTCTTCTCCAGGCTGAACAATCTCCCAGTTCCCAAAGTATATCATCTGAAGCGGTGAACAGTACCAGTAACACCATTCTATATTATTAATCAAAACACTCCTTTGTTATCCTTAATAGAAAACACACAGATACTTGGGATCTCTTGTGATCTTCTTAATGTCATTGTATTGTAAAGTAGACTTTCACAAATATATATTCAGTTACTTTTCTATGTCAATTTCCATATATCCGTTGTAGTCAGTATAGCTCAGAGCTCATTCTAAATCTTTGGCTCACTTATTTCTCTATTTAGATCCCACACAGAGATTTCTAATAACATCTGAGATGGTACGGAGGGGTTCCACTAGCCTCTATCTGCTGCTTCAAGAGGATGTTAGTTAAGGGTCCTGTTCTGTACCCATTATTCTACTCACATGACTTTATACTCTGGGAGGTTTCATATTGCACTAGCTGTGCTTCGTAGTAGTGGTCAAGTAAGGCTTTAAATATTGTAAATATACCCAAGATTTCAGTACCCTATCTAAACAAAATTTGCATGAAAATACACCTGTAAAAGACTTCTGTGAAGTGACAGGTTTCATGGAAAGTAAAGCTTTTACTTCTTTACAACTCTATTAACAGGTAAAAGACAAGTTTTTCACAGATGTGAATTTCTTCTTTGGAGAGTTAGCTCGTTTGAAGCTTGGTCACCTCCCTTCTCAGACAGTCTCAAAGAAAAATGCCAATTCAGTCTTTAACATCTGGTTATAAGTAGCCTTGCTAGGAAAAAGTACTAAAATACATATATATATATATATAATATGATTTATATATAAATATATACATCATATAAATATAATAAGTATATTATAAGATTTATATATAAAAAATACATCTTGTGGTCACTAGTGGCCCTCTCTCATGATCCAAGAGAAATAATCTGTGGTTATATTGAAAAATGCTGAATCAGGCATGGTGATTTTTTTTTTTTCTTTTTTTTTTTTTTTTTTTTGGAAAGATTAACAGTATTCTGCACTCTAGATAATTTACATGGTGAAACATAAACCAGACTTAAATCTTCAGGATATTTCAGATAAAAGAATAGAGAAACAATCAAAGAATCACAGAACAGCTTGTGTTAGAAGGAACCTTAAAGATGATTTAGCTCTGACCCCCCCCCTGCCATAGGCAGGGACACCACCCACTAGATCAGGCTGCCCAAAGGCCAATCCAACCAGGTCTTAAACACTTCCAGGGCATCCACATCTTCTCTGGGCAACCTGTTCCTGCCTTCTCCTCTGGACCCATTTTAACAGGTCAACATCCTTCTTGTTCTAGGAGCCCCAGACCTGGATTCAGTACTCCAATAGGGCTTCACAAAGGCAGAGTAGAAGGGGAAAATCACCTTTTTCTGATGCAGCCCAGAATACAGTTGGTCTTCTGGGCTGGAAGTGCACAGTGATGGCTGGTGTCAGGCCACCAGGCCACCCACCAGAAATCCCAAGTCTTTCCCTGCAGGGCTGCTCTCAGAGAATTCTTTTCCTAGTCTGTTCTCATGTGTGGGGTTGTCCCAACCCAGGTGCAGCACCCTACATTTAGACTTCTTGAACCTCATTAGGTTCATGTGTGTCCACTTCTCAAGCTTGCCTAAGTCCCTTTGGATGGCTTCCCTTCCTTCTGCTGTATCGACTGCACCACTCATCTTGATGTCATCTGCAAACTTGTTGAGGGTGTACTCGATCCCATCGTCTATGTCATTGATAAAGGTATTAAAAAGTATTGGTCCCAGGACAAAACCCTAAGGGACACCATTCATCACCAGCCTCCACTAGGACATAGAGCCATTGACCACCACTCTCTGTGTGCTACCTTCGAGCCAATTCCTTATACCCATCAAATCCATATCTCTCCAGTTTGGAGATTAGGATGTTGTGTGGGACTGTGTCAAAGACCCAACAGAAGTCCCAGCAGATTACATCAGTTAGTCTTCCCTTGTCAACTGATTCAGTCACTCCCTCAATGAAGGTCACCAGATTGGTCAGGCACAATTTGCCCTTGGTGAAGCCATGCTGGCTGTATAAAGGAAGCCATACTTCACCAAGTGTCTCAGATCATAGAATCATAGAATCATAGAATATCCTGAGTTGGAAGGGACCCTTAAGGATCATCAAGTCCAACTCTTGACACCGCACAGCTCTACCCAAAAGTTCAGACCATGTGACTCAGTGCACAGTCCAATCTCTTCTTAAATTCAGACAGGCTCGGTGCAGTGACCACTTCCCTGGGGAGCCTGTTCCAGTGTGCAACCACCCTCTCTGTGAAGAACCCCCTCCTGACGTCCAGCCTAAATTTCCCCTGCCTCAGCTTAACCCCGTTCCCGCGGGTCCTGTCACTAGTGTTAATGGAGAAAAGGTCTCCTGACACTCGACACCCCCTTACGAGGAAGTTGTAGACTATGATGAGGTCTCCCCTCAGCCTCCTCTTCTCCAGGCTGAACAGGCCCAGTGACCTCAGCTGTTCCTCGTACGTCTTCCCCTCAAGGCCTTTCACCATCTTCGTAGCCCTCCTCTGGACACTTTCCAACAGTTTCATGTCCTTTTTATACTGTGGTGCCCAGAACTGCACACAGTACTCGAGGTGAGGCCGCACCAGCGCAGAGTAGAGCGGGACAATCACCTCCCTTGACCTACTAGCGATGCCGTGCTTGATGCACCCCAGGACACGATTGGCCCTCCTGGCTGCCAGGGCACATTGCTGGCTCATATTCAACTTGCTGTCTACCACGACCCCCAGATCCCTCTCTTCTAGGCTGCTCTCCAGTGTCTCATCGCCCAGTCTGTACATGCAGCCAGGGTTTCCCCGTCCCAGGTGCAGGACCCGGCACTTGCTCTTATCTCTTGCATGTGCACTGGCATTGCTGCCAGAAGGGTCTGTTCTGTGATCTTCCCAGGCACAGAGGTGAAGCTCACTGTTCTGTAGTTCCCTGGATCTTCCTTTATATCCTTTTTAAAAATGGGAGTGATGTTTCCCTTTTTCCAGTCACCAGGGACTTTGCCTGACTGCCACAACTTTTCAAATATGATAGAAAGAGTCTTGGCAGCTACATCAGCCATTTCCCTCAGAACCCTGAGGTGCATGTCAACAGAGCAGTTGTGGTGGAGATCACCTGCCCAGAACTGTCTTTGAAAATATTATGTTAATTGCCTAAGTTGCCATAGTCTTACCCTCAAAACTGTTCAGAGAATATATCACTTTGGCCTATCTGACCATGCATCTGGGCTTTTTATGTAAATGAGACTGTGAAGTGTGGCAAGTGCTACCTGTCTGTCTCCTCAGTATGAAGCTGGAACTGTCTGAAGGGCACAGCTAAAAGCAGGAATTGTATCTAATTCCATGTGTCCTCAGCTAGATCCAGCCAGTGTGTATGTCCATATTTCTCGATACACAGCCTTTGATATATATTTCCAACTATATTGAAAATTGATATTTGCACAGATTTATTTATATGGACATTAAGCCATTAGGCATATATCTACATTATTCTACAATACTCTATGCACATTGAGAAAAGATTTTTTCCATGTTATACATTATGGTGTACGTGTATAATATATATTTTATATACACATTATATACACTTAAATCAATGTTTGAGCAGAGAATTTTTTACTTTTTATTTTGGAATATTATGTTTGGGCTTTCCTCCCAAAACTTTTACATATGTGAGCTTCTTAGTTTCTGTACTATGTCTGCATGTACATACCATTATGGTAAATTCTTGATTTTCAACCAGCCCCTGTACAGTATCCTCAACAAAGCAGCAATGAAATTTTAGAACCAGTAGCAAACGTAGTCTCTGACATATTTGTTATTTTTCTTTTTGTTTCTAGGATGCTACAAAATCTGTCATCTGTACCAAAAATTACAGAAACTGTGAGGAACCTCAGATGTACCTGGTCTTGGTCTCACATTGATCATCACTGAGAGCACAGCCTCATCTTCAGCTCTTGTATTTAATTTTTTTCCCTGCTAAATTCCAACTGCTTTAGCCATGTGATGGTGCATGAGCTAAATCTGCAAGTGCATACCTAAATCACAAACTGATGAATGCTGTGTGTTGGCTAGAAATGTGCACTTCACCCATTAGTTTTTATAACTACAGAGCAACTTTTCCTTATCTAAGTACACATATCACTCTTCTCCCTTCTCCTCCCATAAACAAACAAACAACAACAAAATCAAAAACAACAATGGAAAAAAAAAATAGGAATAATGTGGATACTGTGGAATGTTCTTGAGGCACATGGAGAAAAGACACAAAATGTCCAAAATTCAGAGCAGCTATGTGAGCTATCATTGTCATAGCTTGCTCAAGCATACCCTAGCTTGAAGCTTCCTTGATTCTCTATGTGTTAAAAGTTCCTATTAACTCTGGTACTTGTGGTGTGTGATGTGTTTGTGTGTTTCTGGATCAATGTGGCAAGCCAGGAAAGCCTCTCAGATCTGGAACATGAGGAAGTATGGTGTAGAGTACCAGTAAGAAGTTACACATTGCTAAATTACCTCTAGCAGAGTTCGTTTATGCAGATATTTTGACGTGGCATATATACAGCTTCTGATGCTGATCTTGGCCAAGAGGATGTATAAATATTTTTTCATGATATTTGATTTATTTAAAAATGTAAAATCCAGGTTGACTCAAAAAGAAGGAACCAGAGCAGTTTACCAGACATGACTCTAACAATTTGAATTTGATAAAACAAAGGGATAATGGAGGATTTTTTCTAGATTCCTACTACCTCAGAGAATAGATCTGGTCCCCTAGCCACAAATAGAACAACCTGTTGGATATAACATAAATAAATAAAAGTATTTTTTCAAAGTTATTATTATGTTTAAGAAATGCCGTATTATTCTCATAAAGTCTTTATCTGGGATTCCTTGACCAGTCAGGTATATAAGAAGCAGGTAGCTCCTTAATTTTTTTTGCTTCACCTTTTCAATTAAAAAATAAAAATAAAATAAAATGTTGCAGTGTTACTGTGTGAGTCACATAATCCTGTCTTTAAAAGAGCCAACATGACTCTGTTTTGCAGTTCTCCATCCAATCTATTCTCCCTCCAAATACTTCTGACAGCATCATATAGGTGGACCCATCTATTCCCTAAGTTTCTATATCTCATAGGTAGCTATATAATCACAACTATTTTTTCCAGTTTGAAAGGTAATGGTTTCAGTTGAGAATTTTTGACAAACAGATAAAGAACTTGATTGACAAACAGAAAGAGCACTTAGTGCTCATATATGTGCTTATATAGTCATATATGTGCAGCTAGTTTCACTTAATTTTTCAGGAGTATACAAATGTGGGTGCAGATTTATAGTATAAGTAGTCCATGCTAAATGGTAAAATTTTGGCTAAAGACCTCTTGTGTTTGCACACTTTGCAGTCAGATCAACATAAAATATTATCTGTGTATATTTTTCATATTTTTTCCTGATTTCCCTAAGCTGTTTTCAGTTTACATGATTGCTGTAAAATAAGTACTATAGTAACCTGTAGACCTTACACGAATGAGAACAGACCTTTTTGTCAGAGAAACAGATCAAATGTTAAAAAATAAATTCCCTGCTATAAACTGAAAACTGTCTCTTTAGAAAATTGTTTAAGTAACTTACAGAACACGTAGCATTTAGTCATAAATAATAGCTTTAGGCATAGAAAGGCAAATACTGTAATTCTGAAGGAAAAGGAAAGCTTTATATTATAATTACTGTGATTTTCAAATACTAAGCCAATCAAACACTTCCTTCAGTATATTGGATACTTAACATGAAGTAAAGAAGATTTTCAAAGCAACAAAACTGAACTTTTTCAATGAGCTTAAGAATTTAAACTTAAAAACAACAACAACAAAATCTATTCATTTATATACATACATATCTGTATGTATATATAAACATATATCTGTAAAGATACAGTTCTAAATGAGTCTGAACATCAGACTTATTAAACAATTTAGTGTCAATAATAACAGACATTTCATTTCAACAGCAAAACCTTAAAAATATAAGCATAAAACAGGAAAAAAAATGTATCTTCAGTGTAAGTCCAAGTTCTTTTCAAAAATAATTAATTTTTCATGATTTTCTACTTATTATTAGATTTAAAAGGATTTGTATAGGACACAGTTAAGATATCTGTAAGTGAATGTACATCTTTAAGATTCATTTTGCAAAATGAAAGCCCAAATTACGTAACTCTAGTGAGGATATATAACTGTAAAAAATGACTAGCAACTTTAAACTAAATTTGAATTTGCATATCCTGGCATGAGCCTAACTTTGCAAATGGAAAGGTTGATTCAAACAACCATCTTTATAGAACAATTCAGTTTTCTCAACTCATTATTTCCATAAAAATATTTTACTACTGGGTATATCGATGAGGTTAAACTTCTTATTTTTTTTTTCCCATTCATTTCAGTGTTTTTAAATTAAGAGCACTGAAAGAAATTTTTTTCAGTGTTTTTAAATTAAACTTTTGCCTCATCAATGTCTTTTTTTTACACTCTAATAAGCCTCCTGAAATTTTATTGCCTAGTACAATACAATGAGAAAACAAAGTAAAACTCTTCTAATGAAATGCAAACAGCTATGTAAAACATACAAGGACACAAGATCTATTTATACAGGAAATTACTGCACTGAACTATAATATAAAAATATTTAATATTATAAAAAAGTTATATATATAAATTCAGTATTTGAACATGCTATATCATCAAAAATTATATCATATAGAGATCTGTTTTTATAATAACCTGTTTAACAGGAGGGGGAAGGTGAAATTGGTTCTATTTAGGAGAGAGAAAAAAAGCAGTAACTATATCAAATAGACTTAGAAAAGGAGTAAGTGGTTGACACATGGCCAACAAAAGTAGAAACATATCTAACAGAGTTTCAAACTCTAAATTATTTTAAGATTGAGTTTCCTCCAACTCTTTATAACAAATAAATCTATTGTTCAAGGTGGTTAATAAAACTTTCATAAAACAGTTCTTGTCTGCACCCATTCTGCATATTCTTATGTCTTTCTCAAATGTAATGACTATGATAGTATCATAAGTTCCTAGTAAATCAAAGTTGAGTCAGTACAATAGTAAATATCTGATATGCAGATATTTAAAAATTCCAGAGAAAAGAAAAACACAAATGTAATAGAAAGTGATATTATGATAACAGGTATTTATGTAAACCAAAAGGTGGAAGAATTGCAGATGGTTCATATAGTGATGTTTCTCCTTCACAAAGGTTGTCCTTATTTCTAGCATCACAAACGCTAAATATCTATGAAATAACTTTTTTCCCCCTAACAGTAAGAAATCCTTACTTGTAAAAATAAATAAATAAATAAATAAATAAATAAATAAAAATAATTAAAAAAAAAATCTACCATCCCTTTTATATATACATACATATATATATATATGTATGTATATATAAAACATACTCTTTATTTCCAAAATTAAGACAAACAGAATCTGTGGTATATACTGGAAAATTCTTTCTCACTATTAGTTTATTGTATGGTCACACAGAGTAAAACAAAACAAAGCAGTTCAAATCTGACTATGCAGTCTTTCTTTTTTTATCCTATCACCAGTTTCCCAGGCAAAGTCTTGGCTCTGTTCAGTGAACTTTCCTGCCAGTTTTTGAATCTCACATAGCCTGCCAAGTCTCTCCTAACACACATCTGCTACAGTACTGATTCCCCTCAGTGACCTGCTGGGCTATCAGATGCCGGCTCAGTTATTTTTCCTGCCAGCACAGGACATGCTGAGAGTGGTCAGATTGCCAGGTTAGCCCTGGCTATGGTACTGTACCACTGCTTCTTCTGCCTGTTTTCCATTCAGCCTAAATTTCCTGCTGCATCACTTCTGTTGTCTCAGAAAGACTTGGAAATTTTCTGATTTCACCTACGTCTGATAAAAGAGTGATGTACCTTTTTTCCTCATGTCAGATAATTCTCATCAACCATCCTGATGAGAATCTCAGGATGAGAGTCTCATCTGCCTTTGGCTCTTGATATTGACTATCCACAACACTATCTTCTGATCTGACTAAAAATAGATGTGGTTGGATTTTCACTAGAATTTACTACTGCTAGGCAAACATAGCTAAGAAGCTACTGCTAGGCTGAACACTAGTCTGGCATGTGCATTAATCACAAAAATGTTATTTAAAATAAATTCTCAGTTTGGATTTCTTGTTACAATTTTATGTTGAAGAATCCCTAAACCACTATTCCCTTTTCTGCTTATTACATAAATAAATGTTTCCTGAGGCTGAGATCAAGCAGCTATCTATCTTCAAAGTACCTCTCTGCTGTTCACCAAAAGCCACCTCACTTGTCTGAACAGCTTAAATGTTGAACTGACAAAGGTAAAGCATGGCGCATATTGCAGCAATGCACTTTCCTAACAGTTTCTATATTCAACAGAAAAATGATTTTTTCCTGAAACTTATGTAACACCAAATATTGCTTTTTTAATGACTCAAATGTTTAGTTAATGGTTGTCCACATTACGTACGACAACATGAGATGGAAAAATAAACAATTTTCTGAAAAATAAACTGTAGGGTAAGCATCTGTAAAACAATACTTGTAGAAGTAAACCTGTTAGGGAGGTCAAAGCTATAGGAAAACAAAATAAAACAAATTAAAACCACGTGTGGTATCACATATTTATATATACATACATACAATAATTCTGTGTATAAACATATTTATTTATTTATTTTAAAAGTCATTTCCTCAGAGATTAAATGTGTTTTTATACTGCATAGAGTATAGAGTTCATAGAGTACACAGTTTACACTGCATGTAGTTCAGTGACAGATCATGGAATATATTATTCACTAAAACTGTTGGTCCAAGAAGTTAAACAATTTAACTTTTAGTTATAAAAACTGCATGGCCACACTTTTCAGCATAAATTTGGTGCATACTAAAAAATCCACTTGTTCTTTCTGCATGCTTCAGGTAGGTTTATTACTTCTTGAGTGCTAGCAATACATTTTGTGCATTGAAGATAGAAGAGGAATATGCCCCAAGAATCTATTTCAAGGTAGAGTTTATGCTGTCCTAAGGCTTTAAAAGTTCTTTTTTTTTTTTTTTTTCTCCCAAGAGGGGAATCTTTTTAATGGGATTCTGTGGAAAAACCCTGATGGACATGTGGGTTATATGGTTACAGGGATCAGTATTGTCAACAGCATACATTTTAAAAATACATTTTCAATTCTTTTTGTTTGTGTAATGGTTTTCAGCCTTCAGGGTTTACAAAGGTTTATTTCTTCTAGCCTAAGCACTAGAAAATGTACTCCTTTTCATGACAGCAGAGATGCTTCTATAACTAAATAATTCCAGAAGTTTGGACTTAAGGAAGATATATTTTTATAATTACATATAAGTTTATGTATTTACACAGTCATATGTATATATTTTATTATGCTTGTGTGTATATAAGTGTATCTTTTCTAAATGTCCTACAAATCATAAGAATATAGGATTGCAGGCACATCTATTAGTGTTAGTCCCTCTTCCTCGGTAAGTAGTTGCTAATCACCATCACTATCACCTTCATCTTGGAAATACCCTTGATCTAAACATGCTTTCTTCAAAATCAGTATAAGCTGTTGTAACATCAAACTGTAAAACTTAAAATTTGAAACATGAAAATATTGATTTCAACATTTTTACTCTGCTTTCAAATGGTTTTTATACCATTCTAGTTTCAAATCACACCAAAAGCATAAAATAAGTATATAATTGTCATGAATGACCATGATTGTGACACTAATCTTTACTGCTATTTGATTATTCTGTCCATATGCTTTCTGAACTCATCTAGAACAATCCTACTACTGGTGGATATCCTTCATTTTGTTACAGAAGAAAGAAAACTGTTTTCAGGGAATGGTCCATTATTACTCAACAAATACATAGTTGACTCTACAGAGTGGAGTTTCACTATTACCTGAGCACACAATGTCATACACATCTTTTCCTTCTTCTTCTCCTTCCGCTTCTTCTTCTTCTTCATTATCATTATTATTTATTTTTTTTTTTTAATATCCAAGATATAAATATTTCAATATCCACCTTATTATTTTGGATGAGTAGACAAGATTTCAGGTATGCAAGATTATTTTTCCCACTATATACTTGAAAAATAAAAGTTATAATTCACATTTAAAAGCTTTATTTCTTTACATTCTGCAATTATTATGGATACAGCAATTCTATATATTTAGATTATCACAGTTACAGCAATTCTAATTTCTTATGTGTAAGTAGCCACCTTTTTCAAATTAGAATACACTTTCCTCAATATTTAAGTCAAAAGTAAATGATTTTATTTTCTGTGACCTACAATAATAATAAACTGAAACCAAAGTATATGCATAGATAGGCACCTATGTATAGCAGAGATTTATGTAGAGCTTTGGAAACTTCTGATACAAATTTGTGGTTTCTGAAAAAGAATTGACTTCAGGTCCGGAAATAATATTTTGTCTAATACAGTATGCAGACTGTCAGATGATGTCTTCCATAATTGATTGTCCTTCCAAAATTTCTTCCAAAATAGTTTCTAGTATCTGGTAGGCAATAAATTATAAAGAAGGGTGTTCTGTTAGCGAATTCATAACATCTGATCCTTTGTTGTATAATTTTACGGCAAGATGTCAAAGAGACAATTACTTGGGGCCTGATATGGTTGATAAAAATCTCCCTGTACAAATGTATTGTTTTGATTTACAGATTAAAATTACACAGTATGTAGAAATGAAATTAAACAAAATAGACGTTAGCTTTTGATTGCTCTTTTTAAAGTTAACTAAAATTATTTTTCAGATTAATTAGAACAATGTAAATGTTAGGCATTTAAAAGAAGAAAATGAGATTTCAAGGTGAAACCGTGAAAAAAGCATTTATTCACTAATATTCAGTTAGAATGGACTTTAGGATAAAAAAAATAAATAAAATTGTACAGAGGAGTAACTGCCAGAGTAGAGCAATCATATGCTAGATATTATTTTGCCAGTACTATTTACTGTTTAGATTTTCTGCTTGTACATGCAGCCTTCAGTTTTGCTGGAAGCAGCCTTTTCAAAAGAAGCCCATAAAAAAATATAAAATATTTCAGATTTTATATTATTTCTCTTAAACACACTTAAACTTAAACTTGGAAAAAAAAAAAATCCTATTAGGTCTGATTTGCATAATATTTTATAATTTTACATTATAGCAAGAATAAAACCACTGAAGGTGAGAAATAAAAATTTGATGAGAAAATATATATATATTTGTCATCTAGTTTTATAGCTCTCTGATTTTTCAGTCAATACCACAGTATCATTTTAAAAGTGGTAAGGTCAGGACTCACCAGCACATTTTGTGGTGTCATAATTTTTTTTCTGATGTGCTATCCATTTCTTTCTGAGGTGGATCTACACATAAAAAGATATTGAAATGCTGAGATGATGAAAAAAAAAAAAAAAAAAAGCAAAAAAAAAAAAAAAGCTAATATTCTTCCTCCTTTTTAGTAAAAAAAAATGCTTTCTTGCCATATGAAATTCCAAATGCTTGAGACACCACAAGTTTACTCAGTTAACATCTCACAATGACTCAAGATTGAAGGACAGTTGACATCTGTAGTCACCTCCTTTGGCATGACCAAATGTCCACAGGGATTGTTCAAGAGCACGCACCTCCGGATGAAGGCAGCACTGACCTCTGGGGTTGGGGAACAAGCACATAACAAAAAATGTATTGTGGTCAAGCATGTCCTAAACAAAACCAACAGGACAGCAGATACTGAAACATATCCTAGGAAAGGGCTGGAACAGTGATATTTTACATTGTTTATAAAATTAACATGGTTTGCACTTTAATGAATAGCCTTTTATCAGCACTTTAATGAATAGCCATTTGTGAGTGTGCTAGTCATAGCTCCCACATTTATAATGCTTACCAGTACAGTGTTTTGTAAAGTATTGCGAATTTTTTACAGAATGATTCACTCCATTCGTTTCAAGGATCCTGCAGCAGTCATTGAGAAAAAAAAAAAAAAAAAAAAAAAAAAAAACACATTTTCAGTCAAAAGACATATGCAGTCATTTGTACCAGACAAGTTCCCTAAAGTTCGACTGAGATGCAAGCTTCCACATATACATGCACTGCAATGCGCATGCACACATGCATAAACACACAAACATGCAGCCTTCAGTTTTGCTGGAAGCATCTTCCCCTTCTGACTCCTGAATTCCTCAGGAGAGTGTTACCTGAATAATGGAAGATAAGCAGTATGCAGTTTGGCTGTCATGTGGCTAAAGCCCAAAATAGGCTTTGCTTTCGGTGTCTGGGGCTGCTAGAGAAGAAGGTTTGACAACAGAGGTGCTTCACTTCCCTGAGACCTCTTCAACACAAAGAATGAGCACACTGTTCCTCTGAGCCAAAGTCACAGGTTAATGGCAATTCTGTGCCTGAAAGCTTAAGTGTTATTAATCATCCAGTGCAATCTCTGTGTTGTGTATTGTGTTGCATTGTGTATTCACGCTTTCAATTCTACAGATCATATAGGGTGTTTTAGAAACAGTCTCCCATTTTATATTTGTGTATATTGTATAGTGTATACATGTATATATGTATAGTACAATGCATCCAGTATGCACTAGGCTTATTTGAAAGGGGAATTGAGAAACACAAGAAATGCAGCATTTACCTTTTTAGGTTTCTTCTAGGTTTCTGTTTAGGTTTCTTCTATTAAAATGTAGCTTTGCATTATATTCTATGTTATGCATAAGAAAAATTAATCTTGAAGAAATTCAAGATAGTTAAATGAAGATTATTTTTGCTACCTAGCTTCCTTAATCTGACAGTAGGAAGAAAATAAAACAATGGTGAGGGCAATTTAATCATTATGGCAGAAGTTTAATTTACATGTTTTGAGAGTCCAGTCATACAATTTGAATTACAAGGTCTGGATTCTAAAGAACAATGATTTTTTTTAAACAATACATCCCAGAATTCATTATTAGCTTACAAAGGACACACACACACAAACAAACACACAAAATAAAAAGAACAACCACAACAATATTATTTGAAGAATGATAAGAAAAAGAAAAATAAATAAAAACTAACTAACACAGGAAACCAGTTGAACTGAATTGAATAACTCATAAAAACAAAAAACTCCCAAATCTATTAAATAGTGAGTTTAATTATTTTTAGTTATTTTTATTTTTTCTTTACTTTGAATATTTGTTTTCTTCAAGTCAGCTATAAATGGTTTCCATTTTGCATTTGGACTTTTATTTTTTCAGGATAGATATACACTGTTTCATTGCATTCAAGCAGATTCTGATTGGATCACCCACCCCAAAAGCTATTTCAAATACAATTTCACAAATGAAAATTGTTAAAAACAAAAAGTTTAAAATATATATATTAGTTTGAGTAACTGTTGCATTTCTCTTAAAATTATGATGTAACAAATAGCAAATGCAGAAATCTGGCAAGAATCTAGGCTAAACTAAGTGTCTCCCCTAAGAAGTTCCCCAGAAGTACCAATAATTGATTAATATTGATTATACTGATCCATGGACCTCTGCTGTTCTACTTAGAAATGGTGAGGAACGTGCATTTGTTTATATATTGATCTTTGTGATAAAGTACTCATATGCAAAGAACAAGGATGTATTGGTCCTAGATTTTGAAGATGAAGGAATAGGAAACTATCATCCAAAGCATAAGCCAGAAAGGTTTGAATTTCTTCCATATAGAAAACTTCAAGTTACAAAATCTATGCTAATTTGAGCTTATAACTGGCAAAACAGAAGCTGACTCTGTACCAAAGGTTAAATGTTGATCTTTATTATTTAAAGTCTAAGTCAATATTTCATAGAATCATAAAATAATAAAATTATAGAATGGTACAGGGTGAAAGGATCATCTAACTCCAACACCCCTGCCATAGGTAGGGATACCACCCACTAGATCAGGCAGCCCAGGGCCTCATCCAGCCTTGCCTTGAACACATCCAGGGATGGGGCATCTACAATCTCTTTGGGCAACCTGTTCCCGAGCCTCACTACCCTTACAGTGAAGAATTTCCTCCTAATGTCTAGTCTAAATCTATCTTCTTTTAGTTTAAGACCAATCCCCTTTGTCTTGTTATTATCTACCCAAGTAAAAAGTCCTTCTCTGTCTTTTTTATAAGACTCCTTTAAGTATTGAAAGGTCACAATGAGGTCACCCAAGAGACTTCTCTTCTGTAGGGTGAACAGGCCCAGCTCTCAGCCTTTCTTCATAGGAGAGGTGCTCCAGCCCTCTAATCATCATTGTAGCCCTCCGCTGGACTTGTGGAAATGTCCACATCTTTCTTGTGCTGGGGGCCCCAAACCTGGATGCAGTACACCAGGTGGGGCCTCATGAGGGCAGAGTAGGGGGGTACAATCAGAGTAGGAGGGTACAATCACTTCCCTTGCTAGTCACACCTCTTTTGATGCAGCCCCGGATGCAGTTCACCTTCTGGGCTGTAAGCGTACATTGCTGGCTCATGTCAAGCTTTCATCCATCAGAACACCCAAGTCCTTCTCTGCATGGTTGCTCTCAATGAGTTATTCTTCTAGTCTGTACTCATGTCTGGGATTTTCCTGGCTCAGGTGCAGCACCTTGCGCTTGGACTTCATGCAGCTCACATGGGCCCACTTCCCCAGCCTGTACAGGTCCCTTTAAATAGACCCTCTTTGATACCAACAACACCACTCAGTTTGGTGTCATCTGCAGACTTGCCGAGGGTGCACTCAATCATCTATGTCATTAATCCCCTTGATGAATCCATGCTGACTACTCCTCATACCCTTCCTCTCTTCCAATTGCTTGGAGATGGCATCCAGAACAAACTGCTCCAACACCTTTCCAGGGATAGAGGTGAGACTGACTGGCCTGTAGTTTCCCAGATCCTCCTTCCTGCCCTTCTTGAAGACCAGAGTGACATTGGCTATCCTCCAATCTTCAGGCACCTCTCCTGTTCTCCAGGATCTTTCAAAGATGATAGGGAGCGGTTCGGCAATCACCTCTGCCAACTCCCTTAGCACACGTGAATGCATCCCATCAGGACCCATGGATTTGTGTGCGTTTAGCCCACTCAGATGCTCCTGAACCACACCCTCGTCAACAAACGGGGAGATCTCCACTTCCCAGACTCTTTCTCCTCCCTCCAGGGTTGAGGAGTCCCGGGGAGGAGTCCTTGAAGCAAAGACTGAAGCAAAGAAAGCATTCGGTATCTCCGCCTTCTCAGTGTCTCCTGTTACCAGGACACCCCCCTTGTTCAGCAAGGAACCCACATTATCCCTAGTCTTCCTTTTACTGTATACATACTAAAAAAAAAAATAAATATCTTTTTATTATCTTTTATTTCTTTTGCAAGCCTCATCTCTAGGTGGGCTTTAGCCTTCCTTGTCACATTCCTGTAGGCCCTGACAACACTTCTATACTCCTCCCAAGAGGACAGGCCCTTTTTCCACATCTCATAAACCTTCTTCTTCCCTTTGATCTTATAGATGAGCTCCTTGCTCATCTACGCAGGTTTCCTGCCCCCCTTCCCCAATTTCTTACTCTTAGGGATGCACCGATCCTGAGCTTGGAAGAAGTGCTGTTTAAATGTAGCCCAGCTCTCACATGCACCCTTGCCTTCTAGCAACCTAGCCCATGAGATGCTCCAAAGCAGGTCCCGGAAGAGGTCGAAATTGGCTCTCCAAAAGTCCAGGGTTGCAATCCTGCTTTTAGCCTTACTTCTTCCACCAAGTTCCATCTTGAACTCCACCATCTCATGATCACTGCATCCCAAGCTGCACCAAACCTTCACATCCCTAACAAGCCCATCCCTGTTGGTGAGGACAAGGTCCAGGAACACGCTCCTCCTCGTCGGCTCCTCCACCACCTGCGTCAGAAAAATGTCTTCAACAAACTGTAGGAGCCATTTGGACTGTACATGCCTGGCCGAGTTGCTTACCCAACAGATGTCCAGAAAATTGAAGTCCCTCATGAGAACCAGTGCCCGTGATTGTGAGGCTACTACCAGCTAATAAGGCCAGTAAAAGGCCTTATTGACCTCCTCCTCCTGATCTGGTGACCTGTAGTATACACCCACAACAGTCACCCATACCAGCCCACCCCTTAA
Source organism: Aythya ferina (assembly GCF_964211825.1). Taxonomy (NCBI): domain Eukaryota; kingdom Metazoa; phylum Chordata; class Aves; order Anseriformes; family Anatidae; genus Aythya; species Aythya ferina. Next base: position 40,824,522 of record NC_140296.1, read on the forward strand.
TTCTTATCCACAAGCTCTCCACTTGTCCTTGACCCTCCCCCAGCTGGAGCTGGGTATACTCTAATTGCTCCCTCTCATAAAGGGCAACCCCACCTTTATGGGGTTCCCCAGCCTGCCTTTCCTAAAAAGGGCATAACCCTCCATGACAGTGTTCCAGTGGTGCAAGCTGTCCCTCCACGTCTCAGTGATCGCAACGAGATCGTGGCCCTGCGACCGAACACAGATCTTGAGCTCATTCTGTTTATTTCCCATGCTCTGCGCATTGGTGTACAGGCACTTTAGGGAAGCAGCAGGCACAGTTACCCCCGGAGGGATGCAAGAAGAAGAAAATTCCGGACTGGGTATCAGGATCATCACCTTCTATGAGGAGCCCTCGGACGATCCTATGGGAAGCCTGACCACTAGTAAAGACCGATACAAAGAAGTTGTTATGTACCTCTGTCTTCTCCTCATGTCATTACCTGTTCTCCATTTTAATTTGTCAGAGGCATTACACTCTGATATCTCTGATTAATTTCTGATGAAAACTGAATAAAGATCTGAAGATCATTTTGACTGTTATTTTAAATTTATTCTTCTATTTCCAGTTACCACTGACACCGATGAAGATGTCTCTAAAGTTTGTTCTGGAGTTATTTTGAATACAGCAAATATTGTAATTGTTTGCTCACTGCAATGCAGAGACATGCACACAAGTATTGGATACAAATACATTTTAAAACCTGTCATTAAGGCATTCTGGCTAAGGTTTGTTCTTCATTTAGTCAATGGATTGAAAATAAACAGTCATGAGATGTATCTAATATAGATAGCATGACTGAAGATGCCACTCCTCTATTGATTACAGAATCTAAGAATAGAATTTAACTTTCAGCTGGTTAAGCTAAAATGAAATGAACCCAGCATTTTCCATTTAATAAAGTAATAATGCAAAAAAAAACCTTGCTGATTGCACAAAGTCCTTAGGAAAATCCATTAATTGCTTTGCAACTCTTTTTCTCTTTTCCATTTTCCATAAAGCCTATGGACCTTTATGGGACTGTTTTAAACTGTTTTAAGATATAATAAAAATGCTACACATAAGCCAGGCATTTTTACACTGTATGGTTTGCCTGCTTTATTCATTCAGGTGCTAAACATTTCTGGTTACCAAGCATCATTGTAACTCACATGCAGTCCTACTCAAGTATATTAGAAACACTTGTTGTTGTTGTTGTTAAATTTTATATATATATATTTAAAATTCCAAAGTATACAGTAGTCATCTTTCTTTTTGCTTAACAGAAATGGCTTTATCACCTCACTAATTCAAACCCAAACTGATCTGAATCCCCCTTCACAGTGCATACCACAAGAAAAAAAGTAATATTTAAAGAAATAGAATTCCACATGCTCTGAGGACATGGAGAGGAAGAACTTGCAATTAGGAATGTCTCCTTCAAAGTTATCTGAATAGGCAATAACAGGATTAAGGGTTCATTTTTACAAGGTCAAATATTACATTTTTTTAATTTATTATGAATCTTTGTTTTTTTTTACTTTGTTGCTGTAAACTGCACCTTTGACTGTGTTTTAGTGCTTATTGTTTTACTTTGTTTCTCACATAAGAAGTATTTGTTCAGTGATTGTTTTGTCTATAGAATATCTGTTCTCCCATATTTAATGCATATTCTTGCATTTTTTCTTTTTGTTTGTTTTAGTATGAAGTTCTGTATTTGGAAGAATAGTTTTGGAAATTCTTCTAAAAGTCAACCAAAGTATTAAACATGGGAATATTACTATACAGAATCATGCAGTCAGCTATAATATGAAGATACTGTTCTGTGTACATCTGGAAGTTGCAGGGTTTTGAGAAAGCCAAAAGGTTTTCAGAGCACTGCAAGAGATTAGGCAGATTGCTTTATTGATTTCTATTGTCTCCTAACCTCACGGAAAAATGTTTGTGAATGAAATAAATTTATGTAAAGAAAAAAAAAAAAGAGAGAGAGAATAAAATAATTTAGAAATCCAACAGCAAGGTAGGTAACTTTACACAGCAAGTCCCTTTTTTTAGCAACTATCCATATGTTGTCCAATCAACAGCATAATAGAGCATGAAACAAGAAGAAAAAGGAATATAGCCACTAGATTTCAGCATTTACACATCACAGTATGACATCCCATAGATTTATAGCTATGATGTTTAAAGTAATTTAAAACTCATTAATAGATTTAAAACTTTATGCCAGTTATAACAGGATAAAATACAGAATTATGTGTAAAAAAAAATTAGCAAAATGACAAATCTCTGAGCCATGTTAGTCAATATGTCTAAAGATGTTAAAAAATGGGCAATCTTTTTATGAATCAGAGAACCAACAGGTGAGTTCTGAAAACCTTGTTCAGGATTAGTAAGCAAATAGCTTGTAGAAGTAATTATCTTCTTTTCAAATGATCATATCACACAGAAAATTATAAATGATAACAACTTGTTTGGAGTTTATGAACCTCTTAGGTACATAACAACAGTCCACAAATTGCTGTTACGAATGTTTCAGTACTTAAGCATTAGCTCTTTGTTGATTTTGTCTAATGGTTTTTCTTGCTTTAAAGAAAACACATATCTAAACAGAACATATCTAAAAAAACCACATATCTAAACAGAAGTTAATTCTATAGAAAAATGACAAAAATTTTAGATACATTGTGTAAAAAACTACAGTAGATTTGTCTTTTTCCAATGCAAGGATATGAAAGAAATTAGAAATCAAGCAAACCACAACCAAAAACTGGCGTGCAACATTTCCAGACTGACTACTCCATCTTTAAGCCTCTGGAACATTTCTAAGCTATGAGAAGCTTCTTTAAACCCAAATATTAGAGCAGAGTAGTAGAATCTTGATCTTCCTTTGATGAATTAAGATTCATAATCACTCATAAAACTGAAAACCAGTACTAATTTGTTACATTGTGGTAACTGAATTTTTTGGGATATTTTCTGTTTTGAGGACTGAGCTATTCAAGTGGATTTGGGGGTGGGGAGGGACACATCGGTCAAAGATTACTGGTCAGCACAAAGAATGACAGTAAATTCAATAGTTTCATTTTTTCCTTTTTTTTTTTCTTTTTTTTTTTTTTTCTTGAAAATAAGCAATTCAAACCAAGCACAATTTACATTAATAATTTTAAGGCATGGTAAAAGAAAGCACTTAAATCCCAGATCACAGAACCAGATCTTCATGCTCATTCTTATTTTCACATAGAGGGAACAGATCGTAGAATATCCTGAGTCGGAAGGGACCCACAAGAATCATTGAGTGCAACACCTGTCTGTACAGAGAATTAGCCAAAAAGCAAACCTTATTTCTAAGAGCATTGTCCAAACACTTCTTTAACTCTGGCAGGCTTTGTGCCATGACCACTTCCCTAGGAATTGTTATATTTAGGGTTAGCAGTGGCTGTTAGAGTTAGAAATTGGGTTAAATTTAGGGTTATGGGTTATGGACTATATTTAGTTAGGGTTAGGGATTGCATTATGATTAGGGTATGGGTAAGGTTTAGATTTAGAGTTATGGGTTAGGTTAGGATTAGGTTTAAAGATATGTTTCAGTTTTCTGTTTAGGATTTCAGTTTGGTTTATAGTTAAGGTTAGATACCCAAATTGGTATAGGGTTAGGGGGAAGGGTTAGAATTAGGATTAGGATTCATGGTTAGAGGTAAGGGTTTACATTTAGGTTAGTTTAAGTATCTGGTTTAGAGTCATAGGATAATTTAATATTAGGTTTGGGCTAAGGTTAAATTTAGAGATAGAGTTAGGTAAGGTTTAGGGTTAGAGTTAATATTGGAGATTAAGTTTAGTGTTAGGATTTGTGTAGAGTTTAAAATGTGGGTTAGGGATAGGTATAGGTTTAGAGATTAGAGTGCAGTATAGATTAGTTTAGGGTTAGGGTTAAGGCTATGGTTTAGGAAGTTCAAAACTGGACTTGGGTTAGGATTTCATTTAGGGATAGGGTTAGATTTACCTATAGGCTTTAGCATTAGGGTTTGGATTAAGGTTTGGGTCATCAGGATTAGGGGTAGGAATTAGGGTTTAGATATGAGGTTAGGTTTGGGAAGTTGTTTTAGGGTTAAGTATTATGATTAATTTTAGGGTTAGGGTTTAGGATTTGGGATGTGGTATGTAGGGTAAAAGAGTTATGGGTAGTTTAATGTTAAGGTTAGCACTAGGATTAGAGTAAGGGACTAGGGATTAGGATCAGTTTAGGTTTAGGGTTAGCTTTAGGCTTTAGGATTAGTGTTTGAGCTTTTGTTAAGGTCATTAGGGTTAGGGGGCAAGGATTAGTGTTACAGGTTTGTTTTAGTGTTAAGAGTTACCTTTAAGGTTAGGGTTTAGTGTTAGGATTAGTGTTTAGGGTTATGGTTAGGCCTAGTGTTTAGGATTAGGGGAGTGGGTATGGAAGCTGCTAAGAATTGGGTTTAGGGTTGGGGTTAGGGTTAGAATTCAAATTAAGGTTATAGGTTAAATTAGGATTAGGTTTGGAGTTAGGTTCAGGAGAAATTTTGGTTCGAATCAACACAAGACATTCAGGGCCCTGATCTTTTGCAAGTTGTTTGATGTTCCAGCAATTTTAACAGTAATTCTTACATTTCCATCTCTGTTAGGAGTTAAATGCCTCTGTGGATATGGTCTGTGAGTGATAATATGCCACTGATTTCTAGCACAGATCTGGATTTTACTGTATCACCTCCTACCTCTCTACATTACATCATCCAGAAAATGGAACAGATAAATATGGAAGGAAATTTATTCATAGGCTGTGTAACATGGAAAACAACCTAATACAAAAATGACTGCATGGTCTTGAATGCATTATTTGGAGCAGCATACCTGATGCTGAAGCTCCCACACTGCACTGTGTTATCTACATAGACATGGCAGGTATTGCCTCAGTGTGCAACTCAGCTCTGCATGGCTGGAGGATGTAAAGAGTCACATAAACTAAGAAACAACATTAACTGACTACTTGGAGGGAAGCTCTGGGTGACTGGGCTGTTCTGCCACCTGAGTTAGTGCAGAGAGAGGGCGGTGCCCCCAGCTGTTCATCTTGGCAGCACAGTATTGGCTGGGCTGCTGTAGACACTTGCATAAGGCAACAATGTGCGTCAGTGAACAAACTTTAGTCCTTTGCAGCCCAGTAACAGTGCTAGAAACTTACCTCTGACAGGCTCTGCAGGTGTGAAGCATTATTCACACTTAGGTGTCGTATTCTCTTTGCAATTCCTTTATGATGAGAATTCCATGAAGCATGGGTAATTACAAGAAAAAGTGTATCTACTTATAGCAAAGAGAACAAATAAATGCTAAACTTTTAAGATTGCTCCTCAGATTCCAAGCCTTAGCCATCCCAGAAGATTTATTGGGTTTTAGGTCTAACTTTTCATACACTTAATAGTCTTACAGTTTTCTAGCTAAAACAAAGAGAAAAAAAAAAAATAAATAAAGCTAAATTTGCAATCTAGCAGATGCTCAATATAGTAGAGCAATATTTCACCATAGATACAAGATTATTGCCACCTGTTTTGACTTTTACATTTGCTCATAAGTACAGCATGTTCTTCAGTCACAGTTGGAAATATCTTAGGAGCAAGACTGCATGTCAGATACATTTTTTCCATAGGTGTCACCACCTTATAAGATTAAACTTGTGTGCACTTCATAGGTCAAAAGCTATTCTGCACTCATGCTGTAGTTTTAAATGTATTCAGTCTTAATAAAGTACACTAAAGTGTTCAACAAAATACAGATTTCTCAAACAATTTTAACTAATCTGTTGCTATTCAATGATGCAACTTCCCACAACTCAATTAAAAACTGTAATCAATAATTCTGTAATCAATAATTTTAAACCTAAAACTCAACAACCAAAACCTAAGAACAGCTTGGCTGTTAATAATTGTTTCTAATTGTTAATAATTGTATAATAATTGTTTCTGACCTTGTTAATTCAAAAAATACATTAGAAAACTTCAAGAACTTGACTGTGGAGAGTATATCTTCTGTTATAGAAATATATGCACACAATTTCCCATTAGCTAGATAGATCAAAAAAGAAATATAAGTAGAAAATCTGAAATGCACACAAATAATACAACATAGGGTATCGAACACCTCAATAAAACCCAGAAATATAAATGTTGGCTAGCCTATTTTTGTGTTCAAAGCCATAAAATTAATCAAGGTCAGACTAGAAGAAAGTGGACAAATTATCAAAGATGCTAATAGCAATCATAAATTTTCCTAATATTTTGTGCATTTCATAAAATATGAAGTCTTTTGCAGTATTTTTTCTATTTCATAATAAATTATTTGTAATGAATGCAACCAAGAATAGTAAGCCTTTCCAATATAAGTTATTTGCAATAGAAGTTGTTTTCATCTAAAGCAATTAAAGAAAATAAAATATTTTGGTTTCTTTAATGGAATTAGATTTTCACAATTCTAATGTCTCTAATGCAGCAGCAGTTAAGGATTTATTCTATCTCTTTATTGTAGATAACAAAGTTAGGTTATCTGATTTTCAATTAACGAAATGATTTAAAGAAATTTGCTACAAAGGAAACAGGGACTTAGTTAAAGATTTGTAAATGCCAAGGTCACACAAGACTTACTGCAGGGTCCTGGAAAGAGTCTCTATATCCAGTTGCATGCTTTCAAAATACCTCTTAGAGTGAATTATTCACCCTGTTCGGCCCTGTTCGGCCTTTGTCTGCAGATGAGCTTGCAGACAAAGAGTCAACCCTGAGATGCACATACTCTCAGGGGTAGACCAAGGGTGCAGCTAGCTGCAGTCTCTGGAGAGCAAAAAAAAATCTTGCGAGTCCGTAACCTTTGGGTTAGTAATTTTCCAAGATTCATATCTTTTGTCAATTTGTTTAGGAATCAGGTTGTACAATAACACCCTGTCCTGGTTTCAGCTAGGGTGGAGTTAATTTTCCTCCTAGTAGCTGGTACGGTGCTGTGTTTGGGATTTAGGATGAGAATAATGTTGATAACACACTGATGTTTTAAGCGTTGCAGAGCAGTGCTTATACCAAGCCAAGGACGTCTCAGCTTCTCGCCTTGTCCTGCCAGCAGGCAGGCTGAGGGTGCAGCAGGAGCTGGGAGAGGACAGACCCAGAACAGCTGACCCAAACTGGCCAAAGGGGTATTCCATAACATCTGATGTCATGCTAAACAATATATAGGAGTGGCTAGCCAGGGGGAAGAGGGCTGGACTGCTCTGGGTTAGGCTGGTGGTCAGCAGGTGGTGAGCAATTGCATTGTGCATCGCTTGTTTGTATACATTATGTAGTACTATTATTATTATTATTATTATTATTATTATTATTATTATTATTATCCTTTCTTTCCCATCCCAATAAACTGTCATTATCTTGACCCACAGGTTTTCATTTCTCTCCCCTCATAGCAGAGAGGGAGGAGGGAGGGTGAGCAAACGGCTGTGTGGTGCTTAGCTGCAGGATGGGTTAAACCATAACACATCCCCTCTCAACCCTCCCCCTCAGTCCTCAAAATGGGAGAGCCAGTGTTAGACTTCACTGCATTCCAAAAATAAGAGGGAAACAATGGCTTTTGTTTTCATATTTATTAGTCACTTTATTAATAAATATTAATAAATAATAATTTTATATAATAATTTTATTATTTATTAATACATAATAAATATTTTTCATATTTATTAGTCACTTTTTTTTATTAGATAAAGTGACTGATTCCTAGTCAAGCTTATATTTCTTACAAAGAATTCCTCATTCCTTCTGGGAATGAGCTCCGCTTCGGGTTCCATTGTTAATGAGCTGCCCCATTCAAGGAGTGATTTTATGTGTAGCTTTATGTAGCTTTGCTAAGCATAAGTCATCTGGAATGAAAATTTTCAGTTTGCATAGAAGTATGCAACTGAATTTATTTGGAAGAAAAAAAACAAACTAACATTTGTAAGCAGAATTTCAGAGCTTTTCACTGAAGATCTTGACACTTGATGTGACAACAAGGGAACTACATAGCTATTAGTCGCATAACTTCTATGGTCTACCTATTAATGTATGTAATTTTGGCAAAACTAAAATATTAAGACAAACTTTTTAGTTTACCTTTCATTACATAGCAGATAAGCATCCTAAAGATTACATCTGAACATCCGTGGTACTCCTACATTAACTCTTCAGAATTCCTATTTTCTGTTAAAATGGTGTGGAGGATATTATGTATATATAAATCTATTAAAAAAAAAAAAAAAAAAAAACACAACAACAACAACAACAAAACTTCCAAATATCTGCATTGAAAATAACACCAAAACACAGCAAAACAGGCTTTTTTTTTTCTCTCTCTCTTTTTTTTTTTTTTCTTCACATCTGTCCTTGTGATAGTTCTCAGGACTTCAAATAAGAAAAATCCTAAATAAAATATAAGGAGGTGGAATCAATACCTGCTTAGAGAAAGACTCTAAGAAATATTTTCAGAATGTGATAGTTACTGGGATAGCATGAGGGAAGAGTAAGAATGGCAATTACAACTACGGGTGCTGGAGAAGACAGTTTAAGGAGAAAAGAGTACATGTATTAGGAAAACTCTTTTGGAGTTTTATTTACCACAGGCAGAGTTTAATGTTGGGAAAAAAAAAAAAAGATAATAAAAAAGGCTAGCTGGCAGCACAAGATCAAAAGCGTGCATAATTACAACAGCTGTAGGTACCGATTATTCTCCTCAGAAACAATAAATGTCTGAATTCAGTGACAGGTGGATAAAAAAAAAAAAAAAAAAAAAAAAGTTCCTTTTGTACAGATGAGTGAAAAGGTGTCACTTTTACCTAGAAACTAACCTACTTTGAAAATCATTTTCTGCTATTAACACTGATTTCTAAACTCTTGAAGAGTAAACATCCTGTTGTGATTTTTATTTTCCAATCCCTGTTAGTAATGGATTTTTCTGAGAACAGGGAATTTTTTGAATTATTATTATAATTTTTCCATGATGTGAATTACTTTTTTAATTATTTTATTTTTAAACAGGAAAATAATATGATAAACTGGGTTAGAATCAGATCATAAAGAAATGAAAGCACAAATACAGGCTGGGCAGAGAATGGATTGAAAGCAGCCCTGATGAGAAGGACCTGGGGGTCTTTGGTGATGAGAAGCTTAACATGAGCCAGCAATGTGCACTTGCAGCCCAGAATGTCAACTGTATCCTGGGGTGCATCAAAGAAGCATGGCCAGCAGGTTGAGGGAGGTGAATCTCCTCCTCTACTCTGCTTTTTCAGACTTCACATAGAGTATTGTGTTCAGTTCTGGGGACCCCAGCACAAGAATGACATGGATGTACTATAGTGAGTCCAGAGGAGGGCCACAAAGACAATCAAGGGGCTGAAGAAGTTCTCCTGGGAAGAGAAGCTGATGGTGTTGGGGTTGTTCAATCTGGAGAAGGCTGGCTGGCTGGCTGGCTGGCTGGCTTCAGGGAGATGTTATAGATGTCTTCCAGCACCTTAAAGGGACACTTACCGGAAAGCTGGGGAGGGACACTTTGTAAGGGAATGTAGTGATAGGACAAGGAGTAATGTCTTTAAGCTGAAAGAGGGTAGATTTTGATTAGATATATATGGAAGAAATTCTTTACTCAGAAGGTGGAACAGTTTGTCCAGAGAAGTTATGGCTGGCCCCCCAGGAAGTGTTTCAGGCCAGCCTGAATGGGGCTTTGAGCAACCTGGTCTAGTGAGAGATGTTCCTGCCCCTGGCAGAGGGGTTGGAATTAAATGATGTTTAAGGTCCCTTCCAATCCAAATCATTCTATGCTTCTATGATTCTATGATTCTGTGATTGAGAAGCACTATGTTATTTTAGAACCTGTAGACTGAACACAATGTGATTTTGAGATCCTAGTGTGCCAAAAATAAAAACACCTCACTGAAGTGGGATTCAAGCTCACTTGGAATAGAGAGATATGCTTACTAACAGAGAGTAAAAGGTACAACTATAACAGCTGTGGAATGCATCACTTCTCAAACCTCCTTGTCTCCTCCAGAGATGACATTCTTGTTGTGAGATACAAGAATACTGAAGGTTAGCTGTTGTTTCTCAGGAAAACTGTTGTGGTTTGTAGACTGATGAAATGGTCTTTTATGGATTTCACTGTATGTTGTATTAAAGTAAAAGAATAAAATTAACCTTAAAAAAAAAGTATCAGAAAATAGTTTTTATGTGGATTCATCATTTTATAACAACTTCAGATTGCCTATATACACTGTAAACTATATGAAACATCAAGCTTGTGACAATCTGAGCTCTGCATTTATTTATATAATGTACTTGTTATAATGTACAGTTATATAAAACTATCTTTACAATATAAAATCCATTTGATTTCTGAATTATTCTGGTTTTGCTATTTTTGGGGTGTTGAGTCAAAATTGTAGATAATAATGGCTATTGATTAGCCTGTAGTGAGACAAGATGGTAAATGAGAAATAAATTATGAATAACGACAGGGAGCAGGTAATTGTGGGTGTTGATGAATGTTGAAAACTGAATTTTTGAACTCTCAAGCACAAGCCTGCCACTTGCTAGATGCAACCAGATTTACCTGGTGGTAAATTTTGATAGCACCTAGATTGCAGAAATGGCATAGACAGACATCTCCAATTAATAAAGAGACCACCGATTAGAAGGATGAGACAGGTATTTCTACATATAGGCTATTTAGACTGAGAGAATCAAACCTAGAAAAAAAGATCCTGGACATGGAGGAAGATCCACAGAGATGAATGTTGGGGAGCTCCCATAGGGCAAACTTTTTGTAGAAAATGAATGGCTAGCACTGTCCAAATTAAAGCCAAAGAGTAAAACAATCATTGAGTGGCATGGATGCTCATATATATGAGCATATATATATGCTTATATAGTTGTTGTCGAGATTATTTTGTGGATGTTTTTACTTAGCAGTATAAATATGACCAATGATAAATTCCAATGAATTGGAAACACTTTATAAAATTACAGACTGACCTCTAATCTGAGTGCAGACCTAGAAAGCCTGCTTGAATTCAATGAATTCTTTTTCCTATCCCAGAACACTGAATTTCAGCACAGCAACATAATGAGTTTCTAGTCAAATGTCTCCAAGAATGCTGTGACAAATACCATTACAGTTTGCAACCAGAATCTATACATTATCTTATTTGAAAGAGTTTTCTCATGCCTGTAGTCTCATATGTTCTCATAGCACACCTTCTTGTCCCACTTTGACAAGGTAGAGACAGATAAGATATTTGAATTAGAACAGAGATGTTTTATTTTACAATTGCTTGTTTCTGCTTCAATTTTGTATCATTTCAGGGCCAAAGTAGACTTTTGCCAGAGCTCTGTACTTCTTACAGCAATCTGGAATAAATCAATTGACTTCATTGCAGATGTGCAGATTTTAAATAGTATTTCATTGACAGCTTTGGAGAACTTAGATTTGGAGTGAGGACTGAATGGATTACTAGAGTTGAAAAAACATTAATAGTTTTTCTTTCTTATAACAGCACCTAATCAGGATTTATTATTATTTATGTTAGAATAGGGATTTTTTCCTTTAAAATATAAAATTTTATTTCCTTCCACTCATTCATAATTTCAGAGAGTAAACTGTCACAAAGTATATTGTCACAGCAGCATGGGATTGGAGTGAGAATCCCTCTTTAATATTAGAGGGAAACAAAGAGCATTTCTAGTCAGTATAGTATATAAATATGTCATTTTCTGATGAGTGTTGCTGCTTTTCTGTAAATATATTTACCCTTAAATTTTATTGCATGTAAACAAATTAGAACAAACTTTGTCTATTAATCAAGCTGAAATTCTACCAAGTAGGCAGACATCAGATTCATAACACAAAAGATATTCACTGTCCTCCCTTACGAGATATTACTGTATTTCTACTTACTAATGAAATACCGGAGATGCAATATCTCATATTGAATAGCCTCAAACTTATTTAAATTCCACATTTTAATTTGTCAGCAAATTTCACATTGAATTCACACCAATTTCCAAGAGCACTACGAAAGTTAAATTGAATAAAACCAACCTACACCATTTTTTCCCCTTTGGAAACCTGCTAGGAGGAAATTGTGTTCTTTGTATATAGCTTGAGCATGGCAGATTATATATTCCAACGTACACCATGAAATTCATTAATATGGAAAGTGTGTGAGGATTAATTTATCTTATGTCTTCTATTATTCCCATTCCTATAATGCTATTATTGACATATCTTTATTCACAGGTGGGATTAAAAAATCCTGTAACCGTTCTGTATACTTTGTAACAGAAAGTTGAATGTTCAGTCAAGTTGCACAGACAGCTTGAATTTCAAGTAAATACTGACAGCTAGAGAATGTCTTATATTTAATTTTTCATTTATCTAATTGAAGTGACATCTCAAACTTTTACATATAGCTGATATTGCTGTAATAAAAAGTTTTCTTGAAAAAAATGGTTTTGCAGCCAGGGAATGCATTTCCTTGATTTTAGTCCTGTCACATCATTTAAAAAAGTAAAGATAACCTATTTCCATTTTCCCCAAAGACTGCATAAGGTTTAAATGAAGCTGTCATGACAGAAATGTAAAATGTGAAGAATAGTCTAAAAGATTACAAAAAACTTTCATTTATGCTGTGACTCTGCCATCAGAGGCTATTTGTTCCAATTTTCATACTAGCAGATGATGCAGTATATGTCACTGTGAGTAGAAACAGAACAAAATGGATAGGAGAGTGTATGGGACAGGGAGAAGAAAAATAGTATAGGATTGATCTAAAAAAACAAACCACCACCAACAAATAAAATATTAAATACAATAGCCTCCCTCAAAAAAAATCACATTCCTGGGAGCCTCCAAATTTAAAGAAATTAAGTCAAAATAAAATGGCCTGATAGGACAACTGTCAACAGAGCTTTAAAGTTCTTTCTTTCCAAACATGGGATTACATATCTGACCTTGCCACATGTGAGATGTTGTGATCTGTGTTTGAGTGTGGGATATTGTGATGAAAGAGGAATAATACAAGTGTGCTTGTATGGGCATATTTTTCCTTTCACTATGTAACTCTTTCATAATGTAACATGATACCTGATTACACCAAAGTGAGGTGACATCTCTTTTGCTCCACTGTGGTGGTTTAACACTGGTAGGTAGCTCATCTCTACAACCATGCCTCTCTCTCACTTTCTCACTACCCCTCCTCAAAAGAAAAAGGGTAGAAAATACGATGAAATTAAAAAAAATAATTAATTAATAAAAATAAAAATAATAATTATAAAAAAAAAGCAAGCTCATAGGTTGAGATAAGGAGAGGCAGATCCCTCAGCAGTGTTACCATTACGGGTAAAACATACTCAGAATGGAGAGATTAATGAGATTAATGTAATTTATTGCCCCCTAATAACAGACTAGAGCAGTGAAAACAAAAAGTAATCTACAAACACCTTCCTCCCACCCACCCTCTTCTACCTCCTTCCCCCAGGTGGTGCAGGGGAATGGCGAAGAAGGTATGAACAGTCCACAACACTTCATCTCTTCACCCTCACTCTCGTCCCCTACTCCAGCACAGGGCCCCTCCCATGTCATCCTTCCCAAACTGGTCCTGCATGGGCTTCCCACAGGCAGCAGCTCTTCAGGAACTGTTCCCATATGGGTCTGTATTATTGGGTCCATCCATCAGGAATGGAAAGTTCCACAGGTGGCTCCTCACAGGTCCCTCCCTCCAGATCACCTGCTCCAACATGATCTCTTCTCCATGGGCTTCAGTTCCATCCCAGAGTCTGCTCTTGTGGGGTCTTGTAGTGGGTTTACATGGCAAGGTTTTGGTAGCAGGGGGCTATAGGGGTGGTTTCTGTGAGAAAGATCTAGAAGCTGCCCCATGTTTGGGAAGGGCCCCATTGTTTTCCAGATCTGAGCCAATAAGCGATGTTGTTTGCGCCTCTGTGAGAGCATATTTAAGACAGGGAAAAAAACGCTGCGCCAGACAGCAGCCGGGAGTGAAAGAACAGCCTTGCAGGTGCCAAGGTCAGTGTAGAGGGAGGGGGAGAGGTGCTCCAGGCGCCGGAGCAGAAGTCCCCTGCGGCCTGTGGTGAGGACCATGGTGAAGCAGGATGTCCCCCTGCAGCCCATGGAGTGCCACGGTGGAGCAGGGTTCCACGCTGCAGCCCGTGGAGGAGACCACGGTGGAGCAGATGACCCTGCACCGACGGAGGCTGCCGCCTGTGGAAGACCCCTGCCCGAGCAGATTCCGGGCCGGACCTGTAGCCCGTGGAGAGGAGCCCACGCAGGAGCAGGTGATCTGGCAGGAGCTGCTGCCCGTAGGGGAGCCAGGTTGGAGCAGTTTTCTCCTGAGGGATGGACCCCGTGGTACGGACCCATATCTGGAGCAGCTCTGAAAGAGCTGCTGCCTGTGGGAAGCCCACGCCGGATCAGTTCATCAAGGACTGCATCCCGTGGGTGGGACCCCACAGCACAGGGGACGAGAGTGACCGAGAAGGAGCGGCAGAGAAGAAGTGCTGTAGACTGACCATAACCCCCATTGCCCCGTTTCCCCTGCGCCGCTCGGGGGGAGGAGGTGGAATAGGGTGGATGGGGGGAAGGTGCTTTTGTTTTTTTTTCCTTTGTTTTCTCACTTCTCTAGCTTGTTAGTTGTAGGCAATAAATCTTACTATCTCCTTATGCCGAGTCTGTTTTGCCCGTTACAATAATTATTGCGTGATTTTCTCATCCTTATCTCAATCCTTGAGCCCTTTTCACATATTTTCTCCCCATTCCTCTTTGAGGAGGGGAAGTGAGAGAGCGGCTGTGGTGGAGCTCGGCTGCCCACTCGAGCGGAACCACGACAGGTCTCTCCATGGGTTGCAGTCTCCTTCTGGCCAGATCCACCTGCCACAGTATATGTTTCTTTTTGGGCCACAGTGTGGAAATCTCCACCAGGGTACCCAATGGGCTGCAAGGGGAACTTCTGCTCCAGCACCGGACAAGTACCACCAAGAGGAGGTACCAACAGTACCTCCTCCCCCTTATTCTTCACTGACCTTTGTGTTTGCAGGGCTGTTTCTCTCTACATTTTCTCAGTCCTCTCTCCCAGATGCTGTTGCACAACATTTTTCCCTTTCTTAAATCCGCTCTCACAGAGATACAACCAACGTCACCCAGTGGCTCAGCTCTGGCTAGTGGTGGGTCCCCTTTGGATCCAAGTGGAGCTGGCTCTGATCTGACATCGGGCAGCTGCTGGGCTCTGCTCATAGAGTCCATGCCTGCAGTCTCACCAATACCAAACCTTGCCACATAAACCTAATACATCCATCTGATTTAGGAGGAATGGATTAAAAACAGAACGTTGGCAAAGAGGACAGAATGAGACTGGAAGACTGGCAAGGAAGATTGTAAATAAGCTTAAGTGACCATGCAGCAGGGAATGCATAAAGACTGAAGAACAGTAAAGTCAGAAAACATAATTGTACCTACTGCTGTTTATCCTCTATATGTTTGACAAGTAACACATCTGTGTATAGGTAATGTGTGCGGAGACGCCCTATTGGACTCACTTGAGCTCACAGCACTGGTATGGAAAATATCAAAAAGCACAGTGAGGACCATAGCACACACAGTCACTTGATAAGCAGGTGTAAATAAATAGCAGGTGATCTAGCATGGACCGAGGTTAGCAGTATATGCATCCCTGCCTGCATGCCTCAGCTGGGATGTTGCTTTGGGAATCTCCTGGCTGGCAAGGCAACAAAAATAAAGGAGGTTTGTGTCCTTCTGAAGCAGTAGCTGTCATGGGAAATGAGTCTCATCTTTGATATCTGAAAAGAGACAGAACTAATATATACCAATCTTTATAAGAACAGTTTGTCTTCGTTTCTTTAATATATACACAGAAAACAGTAATTGAAGACAAAATAATTATTGTGTTATAAATAAAATGAGTGTTCATCCCAACTTTAGAGGGGGCTGTGTCTAAAGACAGTTCTTTAAACTGTGCCTGTCTTGTCTGTGTTAACAACTGTGCCAATTGTTAAATTACGTGAATACTTTACCTTAACTATCACATTATTAATTTCATGTAGTTTATTAGAACTGACATTCCAAAAGAGATAAGTATTCTATATTCATTGCAAGTTATACTGCTACTATTCTGTGAACTCTGACAATAGCCGGTAATAATTATATGGATTTTCTTTTCAAATTCCTTGATAAATATGTTGTGATGATGACACTATTACATTTACAAGCATGTATTGTCTATCTTCCATACTATGTTGCAGTGACTATTGCCAAGCATTTAATGTGTTGTTTCTTTTGCCTTCTAAAATATAATAAGCAAAGTTGGTGTAGGAGTAAATATAAAAGTTCAAAGAATAGATGTAACCTCAAGAGGTGTTCCTACTCAAGGAGAGATCCTGTCACATGGCCTGCTGTTGTACAAGAAATCTCAAAGGGTTCTTGGGTTGCTCACTATTTATGGGGCAAGATGATGGATTCATAGTCATATTTGCACACCAAATGCAAATATGTTAGTTTCTTCCAAATCTGGCTTGAGTCATTATCTATCTCCCTCGAATCTATTGTAAACTGGATGTCTCAATCATGACCTGATGGCATCCATCATGACTGACAGTAGTGGTTATCATTTAAGTATTTAAGTTACATGAAATAAAGCTGAGAAGGTAGGGGGAGGAAGAATGCACAGTCACATGGTATCACCTGCAAAGTTCCTGGCTTTACTATAATGGAAATATAGAACTGAGGTATAATTGACAATTTTAGCAAAGAGGGCTGAGAATAATAATTTTATCTCCTTCCTTATATTTGTACACAAGAAAATTCACAACAATGTAATTAGCTTAAATATAATAATGCATTACTGTTGTCATCAGCTTACAAACCACATGTTGCCATCATCACACCTTGCAACAGAATGTGGTATCTACTCTTTCTATTGTATGACTTGTCTAGTCACAATGCTTCCTCAACAGAGCATATAAAGACTGCATAGCACTGCTATCTATCAGTACATTCATTTAATAAGCATTAAAATCCAGTAAAATCAGCTTAGAAATATGTTTTATTCTTCAGTGTCACTACTAAGGAGAGTATAAACATTACTGTGAGTGAAAGGTTTTATAAATTTTTTTTTTCATTCAACACAAATCTCGTTATGGCTTCTGAAATTCAGACAAAAATGACATATTCTTCACCAGAAAGATAAGAATTTCCATCAGGATGCATCTTAAACTGAGTAAAAAAAAAAAAGAAAAAAATCCATGTGGCTATATTTCCCTGGTGCTGTAAAAAAGGACTCAATATTTTATTTACTTTTAAAAGGGAATTTAAAAAATTAATCTCTTTCCCAGTCTATGAATAGTATTTCATTGGATAGGTTTCACAGAAAATCTGCAATTCACTTATAATGAATCTAAAAATAATCATAATTGGTGTGTTTAGTATTGACAATGAGAACCACCTGCTTTAAAATGTCTGACATGAAATTAAATGAGTTTAAATTCTGATATCTGAAATGCAATTTACTATTATAATTATTCCCCTACAATAAGCAAACAGAAAAACAATCAAACAAAAAAAATGAGAATCTAAAACAAGAAGGCCTAAAAAACTTCTGCAGAAATTATAGCTGAAACATATGTGGGGGAAAAATAAATGCCCTGCCTTCAGAACATCCAATTCCCAAACCCAAAAGAATCATAAAAGGTTTTTGTTCTCTCTCTTTGCAGCCAGAAAAGTAGACATCAAGCAGAAAAGATACTAAGCATGATATCAGCATTCTTTTACTCGCAGTCTCTCTCTTCACTGTATTTATTTTATGTAAACTCTATGTTATTCAATCACTTTTTTTTTATTGTCTTTAATTGGATAATATAGTAGAAAGTGTGCCTGCTGCTTTTGTTAAACTGACTTAAAGGGGATTACAGAAAATATCTTGTCTTCTAAATACAGGAAGTCCAAGAACCAGTAAAACTATAACCAAACATGAGTTTTTTCATACAAACTGCCTTCAGGGATGGAATGTTTACCTCTATTTCAACGTTTTTAGCACCATCATATAGGAACACATTAATCAAAAACTAACTCAACTAAATCCCAAAATTTAAATTCCAGGAATATTACATGTAAGTGTGTTTCAGCTGCAAGTCATAAACACATAAAATACATTCTCAAATGCAGGAATCTATGTGGTTCAAAGACATTCCTGTGGTAACCAGCCAATGTCTAAGGTAGTATTCAACTACACACACAAAGTTAGCCACTGTTCAGAATTAGTTCTTTACTTCTTTCACTAACTGGCTATGTCTCAGTAATTAGCATAGACTAAATTTCAGGTTTCTGATTCCTTACCATAGCTTCTGGTTATCACTATAACCACTACATATACATCTGTAGTATGTGCATATCACTGCACATACTACATTTGTTGCCATTAAATGATGAGGTACAGGAGCTATTCTGTCCATTTCCCAAGATTTGTGGAGAATATGTGAATAAGATCCTTTCATGAACAATCTGTAAGATTGTTCATGTGAGATCTTGATTTTGTTTATATGAAGATAAGTGTTAAATTTTTGTTTTCAATTAAAATTCTTTTTAAAATGTTTTCTAAAATTCTAAAACATTTTCCCCAATCATTAAAAAAAAAAAAAGGCAACTTATTTTATTCTTTCTTTGTCATCTTGTTATACAAATAGTCCTTTCAATGCAATTTTCTTTTTATTTTAATACTCTAATGTTGACTTCTAAATCACAGATTATATCTTTAGAACCCTACCTATATCAATACTGATTCCTATGATATAATTGATAGATTCAGTTTAATATCTCTCTGCTCTAGGAGAACAGTGCAGTAGGAGATACAGAGCAGTGACCACAGGACATCTGACTAGGATACACTTTTTGGTGCTCTGCACCAAAAACAGGCCTCTTCCAGAGAAGATATTCTTTTGCTTTAGAATGTTGTCACTGCTGTCATGAAATATGGGTCTGATATTGGGAAAACTGTTGGCGTAAAATAAATAAATGTGGGAAATGCAAGCAATGAAAAATTATGAGGGCTGATTCAGGGATCTTATGACTGTTCATGCTGGCTAAGATGATTGCTGAGAGATTCTAGTCACACATAGCAGAGAGCAGCAGCCCATCCATATCATTAGTAACAATAAATTCTTTGTCTTAAGTATTTTATCTTGGTATAGCTCCCTGAAATGGCACTTAGATCACATGCTGAACTCTTGCCATGTCTCAATGGAGCATGCATTATTAGTTATTGATAGTTTACTGGGAAATAACAAAATAAAAGGGAATATTTTATGTTATAAAAAAAATAAATAATAATAATCCAAAAAGTTACATACAAGTATGTTTCAAATAAATATTTGTTGTGTAATCTTTAAGGTCAATCACAGCTTTAGGATAAATTCACCATACCTCTTCCTTACTCATCCTCCTTACTTAAAACAAACAAACAAACAAACAAACAAACAAAAGAACTCCATTAATGAAAAATTTTCATTTCTGTCCACTTCCAAGACTATGCTGTCTATACACAATGTCTCAATTTTTATATTTTTATACACTACTTCGTATTAGTTTATTTTCTTCTGGGTTGTCTTTAGTCTTCCTTAAAAGAAAGCAAGCTGACTGCTTTGTCCTTTTGATGAAGTACTGTCTAATGGCTATACTATAGCCCATTTAAAGCATGGATTTTCAGCAACATTAATGTGCAATTACATAAATGCAAATACATGGATATACTACCTTACAAGCAATTTCAACTATTAGTCCAAGTGACAATTAGATACAGGGTATTTGGGTGTGCAGTACTACAAGCCAATAGCCAATGAACCTTTGAAACTAGTTCTATTGCATTTACAATTTGCATATAAAATAATTGCATTTACAGTTTGGCTTTGTCTTGCATTGTGTTTCATAGATTTATTTTGAAATTATATCTCACTTCTTACAGCATTGTTTTTCTTCTTTGAGAAAATTATTGTTTCAGGTTTTATTTGTTACTATGGGTTTGATTTTATGGATTATTTTTTTTTTTCTGTTCTAATATAACAGCAATTTGCATTCCAGTTAAGAAAGTAAAATCTACTGGGGAATGGTTTAGTACCTTTTATGTCTATTTGTTTCCACCAGTAATCTTCTAACAGAAATTAGTATATTTATACAGATATTCATAACTGGTCCAGAGATAACAGAATATTTCTGTACAGAAACTCTGTATTTTTTTGTCCAAACTCATATTTTCCTTTTATCAGAATACATATGCAAAGCCACACGAATAACAGAAAATACTAAACATCTCATATCATGTCATTTGGAAAAAAATATAGGCATCATCAATGGAGTAGTAAGGGGTATTCTAGACAATAAATAGTTTTAGTCCAAAAGCACCAAATAAGCTGAGGAAAGCTGCTTCAGCAAGTGTCATTTTGTGTCAGGTACTGAAACAAATATATAAAGCTTAGCAAGAGGAATGCACTAACTTATTTCTATTTAGCCATGTCCCATGCTTAATCATAATGTGTGAACATTTGCAGAGCTTGTAGACTAGATTTAGCTTTACAGATTTGCTCTTAAATGGAAATTGTCTCTCCCCCAAGTTTTCCATTTACCAATACCAGAGAATGCTTCAAATTCCAGTACTTAAATCTTTCAATTTAACAGAGATTTGTTTGTTTGTTTGTTTTTTATAGATAGAGATGTAGATCACTTAATCTATTTGAAGGTAGTGCAGGGAAAAAAATCACTGAGGGTTCTTTACCTCTCTTTCTTTCACCCATAGCTCTTAACAGCATACATGCTAGTGCCCTGTAATACAGATGAGGTTTTATGTCTATTCAGCCTTCTCAGATTATGACTGAGTCTATTCCTGGTTGTGCAATGTGAAAAACAAAGGAGTGCTTTGGTTTCATCTCTTGAGTTCTTGTTTAAACATTAACAAATTAATCAACTAACAAGGTAGGAAATGTTCCATTCAAAATTGCCACTGACAAATGTATTTCAGAAAATGCAATGATATTTTGGGTTGTTTTTCATTTCTTGCTATTTGCAGCAAAGGAAGACAGGGTGAATTAATTTGGGACAAAATAGATGGGAGAGATGAGATGAAGCTAATTTACAAACTGTGAAACTGCTTCTCTTTTGCTCATATTACTTATGAGAGAAAAGTATACACATACTCATAAGAATTCCACTGGCATCAATGGAGCTATTCTGTGGAATAATTTGACCTTCAGAATCCATTTTCTATTTCCTTACACCTTTTTGAAGCCAAAGATACATGCTCTGAATGAACATAATAGTTCTGGTATTTTGATTTTTATATCTACTTCCAAGTAGGTCAAAATAAGTTATTAAATAGTGAGGTTATTAAGATGTGGGATGACAGGAACAAATGAAATTGCCTCCCTCCCCCCCCCCTTCAATGTTACCTCACAATTAATACTGCTTCAAATGTTATAACTTTGAGGTATTGATTAAATATTGTCAAAGCATTCTATGAGATTTAATAAATGCACTGTAAAGCCTGTTACCATCATGTCATTGATCCATTTTTTATTAAAAAGTTTCAAATATACATATACAATTTTAAAAACATCTTTGATATAAATGTAACATTTTCTTTGAATTATCCTTTACCAAAATTTAAGATGGAAAAGATTATTGAGTCCATATTGGATGGCATGGTCTTTTCACATACCACTAGGCACTTACTCTTGTTCAGATGAATCCCAACCTGACATTTCTTCACTTGATCACAATATGTGCACAGATTTAGCTCTTCAGAGTTGTTCTTAAATAGAAATTTTATTTTGTCACCAGAGGTGATTCCATTTAGTATCATCAGAAAATCCCTGTTAAGTATTTAGTATTACTTTGTTTAGCATTTAGTGCCATACAAGGTGTTCTGATGTATCTTGTACCTGCCTGCCAGCCTTCACTGTATTAAGTCTTAGTCTTCTGTTAATCCAGGACTTTACCACATTTCTGTGAGTTTCTTGTGTATATAAGTCCCAGAAAAAAATACGGACTTCAAATCTACTTATGGTCTAAATTTTTATTTCTGTTGGATAAGATTACATAATTCCCTTCTAACTCAATGACTTTGTATTACATTCTCATGTACATAATTGCAGCTGTATTATGCAAGAAGCAACAAGTACAAATTCCAACAAAAAAAAAAAAAGCTAAAAAAGAAATCAAAACATCATCTGATCTCTGCATTTTTCATTTCACATAGAAACTTTTCTTAAGAATACTAATTATTAATATTTAACTTACTTGTCATAGAATCGCTTCATAAATAATGTTGCATTAATTGTTTGTGTATAAGCTGTTCTGATATCCAGAGACACTGATATCTCTGTGGAATCCTAGGCATAAAACTTCCTTAGCATGTGTTAAGCTAGACTTTGAGAGATTGGATAGTTACATTAAAGTCTACAATTGTGATCCACTCAATTTTTAGTCTACTTATGCAAAGAAGTAGAAAAATATTTTGGTTGCAAGTTATGAAAGCAAAATAAGAACATAATGTTTTGTGTAAAAGCTTCCGTTTGTTCAGACTTGTAAACAGAAGACTTCTCAAAGTTAGATATTTTTAAAAGATTCTAGCTTTCATACAATTTTACTCCTTCATTTTTCTTTCTTCTCCAAAAGAGTATCTTGAGGATTTAAAATAAGAACAATTAAAAAAAAAAAAAAAAAAGTCAAAAATCCTGACTAAAAGTATATCTTGTTCACTCACTCAGAAATAACAAGAATTAACACATGATGTGATCTGTAGTTAATGTATCTTTAAATTTCTTATATTGCATGAAAATTATATTAACAAGTATTCATACTTCTGCAAAATGATTTGATGCCTGGTTTAAATGTCAGCATGGTTTGGAAGATGATTAAAAAAAACAAAAACAAAAACAAAACAAAACAAAAAACACTATAATAATGTATGCTATTTATGTACTTTGTAATTACTGTACTTTGTACAGTTAAGAAAAAATTGCAGTTGAATAAATATCACTTGAACACAATGATTTTGTTGTGCAGGCCTAAGCAATAATGCATTTGCAGAGTTATACTATATTATATCCTTGTGCTAGTATACAGCAAATATGAAAAGGAAGAAAAAAATTTGCGAAATATTATTTTTCTATGAAAGCATTAAAGCATCAGAAGTTAAATTTCATAACTTGAAAGTATATTTATAACTTGAGGTATTCTACTACACCTATGTTCTTTCAAATTCAATTTAAAAAAAAAATAAATCTTTTATTTAATTATCAATTATGCAGTTCAATCTTGATCACTACAGCCACGTGGGCTGTGTTTGGGTGTTAAGGCACTCTCATCCCAGAATCCATGCCCAGTACAGACTACAAATTAAATCAAGCTATATCCTGATGGCCTAACAGATTTTGGGGGATATGTTGCATATCTAATTCCTTTTAAACCATCACCCAATGACAAACTGGCCCTTATTTGAGTTCTGGAGGATCTTACAGGAATCTGGAGGTACAGGAATACCTGAAGGGTCAATGCAGATATGAGAGTGTACAAGCTATTTTCAGTGGTGCCCGGAGACAGGACAAGAGGCAACAGACACAAACTCAAATACTAGAGGTTTAATTTGAACATCAGGAAACACTTTATTGTGTGGGTAACTGAGCAATGGAACAGGTTACCCAGAGAAGTTGTGGAGATGCCCTTCCTGGAGATATTCAAAAGCTGTGTGGTCATCATCCTGGGCAACCTGCATGTCTCTACTGGAGCAGAAGGGTGAGACTAGATGACCTCCAAAGGTCCTTTCCAATCTAAACTATGCTGTGATTCTGTGATGGTATTTTTTGTGGTATTGCAGAATTTCAAAAAATTTAAATAGAAAAAAAAAATACTCTTGTTATTAGATGTGCACTGTGGTTTAATACATCTTCAGTCTTAAGAAGCTACGAAACACTGGGCTGTTGGAGGTAAGTACAATAATGGTTTGAAGAGGAAAGCAGATGCCCATTATTCTGTGTTGATTCATTTACAACTGCATAGTTCAGAGTACTGAGACCTACTAATATTTTGCTATTATGTGCCTTTTCTATTGCAGTATCAATATAAACAGTTCTTCTTTGTTCGGTGTGATAATAAAAAATCTTGTGTTTACATCATGTTTTTATAGGTTCAAGGAGGAGACAACTGACACAATGACTGCATTACATGAGACAAATTTTACCTGCTAAAATGAATGATAGCTGACAAAGACCATCACTGAAAGGTTCAATGGGTTAAACAATGTAGAAATAATATATATATGTAAGAAATATATATATATAAGAAAAAAAAAATATCAAAAACTAAAGGGGAGAAAACCTGTAAAGGAAACAATTCATAAAAGACAGCTTCTGGCCATCTGGGGAAGAATAAAAGGAGATAAGGGCTTTCATTGTTTTTGCTTCTGATAAGAGCAGGAAGAGGAAAGTGAGACTGTCAGCAGAGTGTTTTCAGTAAATAAATAAATAAATAAATAAACCACGCTGGCAGCAGTCAGGATAAGTCTGATATGTTAAGCCATTTTAAAGGAGACTGCCACTGAGATTTCCTGCTCTTCTGCCTTATGGAGTTGAGATAACATTTGTTAACATATTCAAACTTCAGCAGACTTTTCTGAACAAAAAGGAGCCTGTGAAACTTTAGAATATTACCTGTCACTGCCTGGATGCTCTTCTTCCCATAGATTTTTAAACCTCACTACATTAATTCCACATCTGCTTCTCAAGATTATTTTGTATGGTAAATCAAGCAATAATTTGGCTTCTGTCATGTAGCCACATTGCACTGTTTAAGTTACTAAAATGTATTCAGTATATCCATGGGGATTACAGGTGCAACGCATGACCTGCAAGAG
Source organism: Aythya ferina (assembly GCF_964211825.1). NCBI lineage: Eukaryota > Metazoa > Chordata > Aves > Anseriformes > Anatidae > Aythya > Aythya ferina. The sequence goes on from NC_140296.1 coordinate 40,849,508, forward strand.
AATTGGGCTGTCTGTGGGTCACAGCTATCAGTGATGTATGTTAGCCTATGGGATTTAAAATGGCACCTTGTTTAGGTGCTAGAATTACTCACCGTACTCCACTTTAGTAATAATCACAGAGGAAACAGATGTTAGTTTCAGTTATTCCCCAAAGCCTCTCTCAAGATTAGATTTTCTATCTGTGCAAATAGTGATTATGTGAAGATGGCTCTATGTGTTGACTCTGCTTGCAGAACTGGGGCCAGAAACTAAGTGTTCAGCAGTATGGCACTAAGATCAAATACCGTAATGCATGGCCAGACAGGGTGTTTGTTTCCCATCTGCAAGGCCCTCATAGGAAGAAGACCCATCTTTACAAAGCAGTTTGGACTCCATGAGTGACACAACTCCAAAGCCTATAAGGTGACCTTTCAGAAAGGCAGTGTACTGATGCTAGCATGAGTTATTGCACTGCGCTGTAATTTAGGGGTGATATCACATAAGTTATTAAACAGAGAGACAAGCCACTCAGAAGAAAAAAGAAACAGACCTAATGAACTGTGTAAAAACAGCAGTTCTGTTGCAATTGTTATTCCTCTGCTTTCTGAGTTAAGTATTTCTGAACAAATGGTTCAAGATTTCAGCAAGACTCTAGATACATTGCTATGTGTTTCCTTTAGTAGAGGAGGTAATGAATTTCTTACTAGATAAACTATTTTCCATGTTCAGAACTATGTTTAGCAGCTTATATATAATAAGGAAATACAGGAGCCCAAAACAAAAAATTAGTTATATGTTGTGTCACCCCTATGATGAATATTCTTACCAAAAAAATATAATAACATATCAACAAAATGTATAACACTTTGTACTAGTAATAGAACTATTTTTGGATCCAGGCGTTTTATGTCATCTAGATAATGCTATCATTCAATCTTGATAATCAGATGCAGTCTATTCTGTCCCAGCTATTAATGTCATCAACTTGATACTTCCTTTTTCAAAAACCAGATATCCCAGAAGAGTTAGAGTAATGCCTTTGAAGATTGAATTTGTCTGAAAAATTTAGAATAACAAAAAAAAAAAAAAAAAAAAAAAAGCAAAAAATAAAACCAAAAAAGAGAAAATCAGAGATGTTTGCCAAGATGTTTTCCAGCTATCTTAGATGAGTTAATAGTATTACAATCCTTCCTGAACTTCTATATAGAAAAAGAAGTAAAAATGGAAGGTGCATTATTTGCTGTACCCTAAAGCCAGGACCAGTCACACCACCCCCATTTAGTTTATCATAAAGAATATAATAGCAGGACTTCCATCTAAAAGAATAAAGAAAACAATTATTCACTGGACATTATACTATTCCCTCTAACAACTCAATTTTTGCTTATCAAAGACTCCTATTCACAAACATACTTAGACACGTAGTTGAAATTACAAACCTAGGTTATTCACTTTGGATCCCTGTAAAATACAAGGTGAAATTTTGCTATCCATTATCACAATCCACAAAGTTTAACTTGATTAGCTTGAAAACAAAATAAAACACAAGGCCTATCTGAAACACCCGTCCTCAATAAGCCAAGATCTAGGGAAACAGTGAAGACTGCACTCATGTTAGCAATCTAAACTAGCACCAAGGCAAACCAGTATAACAGCTTATGATGACAGTCTTAAACTCCATGGCCTTCCTAAACTATACAAGATACCCTGTGTAGTGATACTGACCAGAAGGCAATTGCATTTTGAGGAGTTAGTGATCCATGTAACAGTTAACTCCATAGTTCCAGGTCTGTTGTTGTGCTGCACATGGTCTTCAAACCTATGGTGTGTAGCGCACATCCCTGGATGTCACTGGATGAACTCAGCCAGCTCACTGTAGGAAAGAAGACTGCAGGCAGCTCCCTCACAGTATTGGTGATTACACAATCTGAGTCTAAGACTGCAACAAGAATGTATCTTTTGAATACCCTTTATATTTGACAATAGACATGATAAATAAAGTAGTTTTCCTGTAAGAAAATCTTGTAATAGCTCAAAACAACAAAAAGAAAGAACTTATCTCCCTGGATTAGATGTGCTCAGCAAGTAATGGTTAAATCCATTTGCAATCTCTCTGATGCTGCATGAATGTAGGGTTCCCAGCATGTGAAGAGACCTGAAGTTTACTACCTACATTCTATCTACATTCCTCTTTTTAGCCACTTTTAATAGATCAGATATTTTATTCAGTTATTTGTTGTCAGGCCTTTCTTATGGAGATCCAGAAAGAACCCTGTGCCATCTCTCTCGCACGCCATAGCGTCATCTGTCTGTCCTTCGTCCCCCCACCACCCCCACCACCCCAAATCCAGAACACCAAGAACATGACAGTCAAAATTAGAGAAAGAACTATGCCTCCAGTGAAAAAATGATCAAAAGTATCATAGTTATTTTATCCTGAGCAAACTGTCAGACTGATTAAACACTTATGAAAACAGATTACCCTTAAACAGTAAAATTAATGAAATGTATATTCAGGTATGCATTACGCAGTCCTCTAGGTTGTTATTTAATATAACAAAGCTTCCTTTTCAGTGTTAGATACTATGCACAGAGATTTTGGCTGTGTGTGCTTTAGCAAAGAATTTGGACTGGTATTATTTGATTGGTATAAGGAAAAACTTGATCTTGAGTTTCCTCATACTTCCAGTGTACACAATTTGAATAGTTTTACCTCAGAATATACTTAACCAGCAGATGTGGGCATGTGAATCTTTATGAACATTTGTAGAATCCTGCTGACTCCTCTCTTGGAATTTCCAAGATCTCCTTTCATCTGTTTCTCAAAGATGATATTATATCATATAATGCTACACATGCAGATCTTTTTTCTGTTGCTACTGGTGTTGTTTATGAATAACAAGTTGGTGCCTGCTGCTTGATTGCTTTCTAGTTCTGGGTTTAAATAGGGTACCAGGGAGAGGAGTGAAAGCTGGAATAATCCTAAGCCTATAGCCCGTCTACTGGGAGAGGAGAGCCCACCTGAACTGACACACAAATTACCTTTTTTTTTTTTTTTGACATCAACAATTGAAATGACTTTGTGGGAGTTCTTTCTACTGTCATTGCATTGTCCATGCTTTGATTTGGTTGACTGGAGCTTCTGGGCTCTGGCACAGGTTGATAAGATCTCATAACATTAGAGGGAAGACCAGCAAACTGTTGGGTGTAATCAAGTCCTTCTGCTGTGAGCTGACAGCACAACTTTGTTGTCCTTGACAAAAACTTGGAAGCCCTTGCAAACATGCAGAAGACTGTCTGCCCTATGGAGCCTCCTAATATCCAACCCTGTCACTATGTAACCAGTTTAAAGTGAGCAAGTTTGCAATGGGCAAAATAGTGATAAATGTGTCTGAAGCCATGCTTTAAAACCTGTCTCTTTAAATAATGTGACCAGGAGACACAGCCAGTCATCTGATACCTGGGTTCTTCAGAACGTAGAGCAGCCAAGGGAAGGACTACTTACAAGATCTACACTTGCACCATGTGTTCAACCCATTAAAACTGAAAGTAGCTACATCTGGAAGACTATGTTTCCATGTGTTAGAAGACCTCTGAGACAAGTTTACAGATGTTTTTACAGACCTCAGTAGAAGGACACAGAAACTTTGGCAGGCTGACCCCACCCAACCAATCTCTCACTCCCCCTCCTCAACAGCACAAGGGGAAAAACAAGATGGAAAAGTTCATGGGATAAGATGACAGGGAGATCACTTACCAATAGCTATCACAAGAAAAACAGGTTCAACTTGGGAAAATTCATTTTAATTTATTGCCTATTAAAAATAGAGCAGGATAGTGAGAAACAAGGACACATCTAAAAACACTTCCCTCCCACCTCCATTTCTTCCCAGGTTCAACATCACTCCTTCATTCCTGACTCACCCCCCTCTCTCCATCCCAGGCAGTAAAAGGACATGGGGAATAGGGTTATGGTCATATTGTCTCAGCTGCTCTTTACTCCTCACATGCTTCCCCTGTTCCAATGTGGGGTCTGTCCCTCAAGAACTGATCCAGCATGGGTCCCATACAGGCTGCAGTTGCTGCCAGGAGTCTGCTCCTGCTTGAGCCATCCACATGCTGTAGGTTCCTTCAGGGCATACCCACTTGCTGCAGTGTGGGGTTGTCCACAGGCTGAGCGTGTTTATCTGGTGGTTCACTGACCTTGATGTCTGCAGTTGTTTTTCTCACTTTTTTTTTTCCTCATTCCTCTATTTTACAATTTGTGCACAATACTTTTTAGTCTTTCCTGAATGCACCTTCCCCAAGACACCACCATTTCGGCTGCTTTGCCCAGCCATGCCCTATGGTGGGGCCATTGGAGCCAGCTGGAACCAGCTGTGTCCAGCATGGGGCAGCCCCGGCCTCTCCTCACAGAGGCCAACCCTGCAGCTACCTGCTGCTTCCAAAACTGTGCCATGTAAACCCAATATAGCTGTAAACACCAGTTTCTTCAGCTTCTGTGCACACAGCAGTGTGCAAGAGGATGGGACCCTCAGGTGGTGTGTGAGATGCCGTCTGATTCTTCACTAGAAGAGCCACAAACATACTGAGTCCACCAAGGAGTGGACTAAGTGAGTAGACAGGCACATTTTCAGATGTGTTTTCCAGTATGGTAAAATAAATACAAAGGTGCATAATAAGTAAATTCCAGTTACAGGATTCATTTTTTCTCTCCTGTTAGATACACTGAGGTTCTGGCAGTATCTTTGTCAGTATCCCTATGAATATGCTTGAGCACCAAAGTGGCAGAGAGAACTGCCTGCTGCCAGTTCTTACACAGGAACAGCGGCAGAAGCAGAGTTTTTAATATTCTTTACCTTTGCGATTGTAACACTGTACTTCCTCCTAAAGATCAACTACATCTCCAACCAGCCAGAAATTACTGTGGTATCAAGCCTCCAAACAGAAACACAGGTACTTGATCTAAACTTGTAACAAACTGTTACAGAACTGCTGTAATGTCAGCAGTTATGAAAACTAAGTTGTTTTAATAATATCCTCACACTTCAAATAATAATCTACAGTACAAACTGCAGATTTAAGAATGTATCTATGTTGTTAATAATCACTTTAAATTTTTTTCAAAAATGACCTACAGCATTTAGACCTCAGATTTTTATTTCACTTTATTTATTTATTTATGTATTCATTTATTGCATGGAAGGTGTGTTGTTTATGTGGGTGTAGATAATTTACTAGATGCCCACAACCCTTTACACATGAGGGCATACTAAAGAGGTTCTCTAGAACACAACACTTGCTAATAGTTGTTATTTCTTCAACAACAAAAAGAAACTGTAGGAAAAAAAAAATAAAGGACTCAGGAAAATAAAGGTTGCAGGTTATATATTAAATGACTTACACATACAACTCATTGACTTCTCTAAGTTTGTAGTCACAGATATGGAAAAGATCAGTAAAGTAAAAAGATATGTAAAAGGTGCGTCCTTTATAATAAAGAGTACTATAGGAACTAGGTGTTTTTTTCTTTTTTTCTCTTTATTTCTTTTTCTTTTATTTTCAAAAATGAGTAATAGAGGAAGAGCTCCTTATCTTAAGGAGGAATGTATTTTTAAAATATGTTTTTGTTTCTTTATTTGAGGTAGGAAACTTGAGCAGAGAAGGTCCAGTTCAATGATTTCAATGTCATGAAGTACTTTCAAAATGGAAAAAAAAATAATAAAAAAATATAAAAGCAGTGGTACTAAAAACTGGCAAAGTTTTACCAGTGTTCAGTACTGACAGCTCACAAATTGTTACTGTTTTTAATATAAACCAGCCTACTTTATTGGACAATTCATAACTTTTTTTTTATATAATTTTAATTGAAGTATTGATGAACTAAAAGGGCCAGTTTTGGAGCTAAACTTTCCTTACTTTGACAGTTTGATATGTGAAAAATAAATATATGAATTATGAGAGCAGTTGCAGGCAAATTAATTATATATGTTTCTCCTTGCATATGCCTTTTGGTTTCTTTCAGAGTTTTTGGTTTTCTTTCATAGTCTTTTGGTTTGTTCAGTTTGTTTTGTTTTTTAAAACATTAATGTTGATCCTTGTGTTCTCTCCTAGATGTGAGCAATAAAAAGCCCTGGAAAACTGCAATATAGGCACAAAAGCAATACAGTAAATAGTACAGATTTGATTTAAACCTAACTGTATTGGTATTAGGGATATGAGTTTTATCTTATAACATGAATCCTGCATAGAACATAAATGTTCAAAACATGTAATAACCTTTAAAAATTCAATCAGTTTCATCATTCATTAAAGTTTCTAGAAATGACATTGAATTTCCTTCCAGCAGTTTTCCTTGTCTCATCACATTCTGAAACTTCTTTGAAATATTTTTGTAGAAAACTTTTATTCACAAATGTGTCAAGTAAAACTTGCTTAAATATTTATATACTGTCTGTATACAGCATAAACATTTGATCTTCTGTATAAAGCCAACCCTGTATTTTCTTGTTCCCATGACTGAATGTACAGTGAAAAAGTGTTTAGTAAAATGCTGATTTCAGCAGGGAGTCTGATATTGATTTTAACAAGTAGAGGAAAACATTTAGCACAGTTAGGGTGAGATTCTGAGCACAGAAGTACAGCTGAGCAAACCTATTTAGGCTTGAATTCTTAGGGCTGAAAGACTTACAGATCAGCTAGTTCCAAGTTCCCTGCCAAAGGCAGGGATACCTTGCATTAGATCAGGTTGTTCAAGGTCTCATCAAACCGGATCTTGAACACTTCCAAAGATGAAGTATCTACATCTTCTCTGGGCAACCTGTCCCAGTGTCTCACTAACAGTGTCTCATAGTGAAGAATTTCTTCTTTATAACTAATCTAAATCTACACATTTTTAGCTTGAAACCATTGCCCTTTGTCCTACCATTATGCTCCTTAATAAAGGGTCCCTCCCCATCTTTTCTGCCCCTCTTAGGTACGGGAAGGCCACCATAAGGTCTTCAGATACTTCTGTAGGCTAAATATCCCCAACTTTCCCAGCCTGTCTTTGTAGGAGAGGTGTTTCAGCTCTCTGATCACCTTCGTGGCCCTCCTCGGGACCCCTTGTATATGGGGACACATGAACAAAAAAGCTCATGGTTTGAGATAAGGACAGGGACATCACTCACCAGTTACAATTATGGGCAAAACAGACTCAGAATAAGGGAGTTGAATGTAATTCATTGCTTACTGATAACAGACTAGAGCAGTGAGAACTAAAAGCAGTCTAAATCCACCTTCCCCCCATTCACCTTTGTCTACCTCCTTCCGCCGGGCAGTTTAGGGGAATGAGGAATGGGGGCTTGTGGTCAGTCCATAACACTTCATCATCTGTTGCTCCTTCACGGTCACTCTCTGACCCTGCTGCAGCATATGTTTGCTCCTACAGAATGCTCTCCTTCCCAAACTGATTGTACATGGGCTTCCCACAGACTGCAGTTTTCAAGAACTGCAACTATATGGGTTCGTACCACAGAGTGCAGTCCTGCAGGAATGGATTGCTCCAGCAGGGGTCCATCACAGGTGGCAGTTCCCCCCAGATCCCCTGCTCCTGCATGGGCTCCTCTCCATGGGCTGCAGCTCCAGCCTGGGGCCTGCTCCTGCAGGGGCTTCCCATGGGCTGCAGCATCCTTCAGGCCACATCCACCTGCTCCCCCATGGTCCTACACAGCAGGTGAAATTCTGCTCTGATACCTGGAGCACCTCCTCCCTTTCTTTCTTCACTGACCTTGGTGTCTTCAGATTTGCTTATCTCTACATTTTCTCAATCCTCTTTCCCAGCTGCTGTTGTGCAGCTTTTTTTGTTTGTTTGTTTGTTTATGTGCTTTCACAGAGGTGCAACCAAGGTCAGTCATGGACTCTTCTTGGCCATCAGCAAGTCCTTTTTTTGAGCTCCTGGGACAAATTCTGTCTTCTTCTCAAAGAGGCCAGCCCTCCCCCGCCCTCCACAGGTTAAAAAGTATTCTTAGGAGTTTAATTTCTATACATAGGACAACACTGTAATATCAGGGATGTGTTGGATGTATATGCCTCCTGTTTGCTTGTATCAGACTGCTTAATCCTAGACCCAGCTACAGTAGACTGGCAACATCCACAGAATGAGGTCTTGACCCTGGTTTTCTATGAACACTAGGTAGTCTTAATGTGCTAGTTTTAGTTCCAAGCTTCTGACACAATACCTTTGCACACTACAGGGATGGTGTTTTTATGATATGATATTACAGGTTTTAGATTGGTAGTTATTGTTTGTGTTTTTGTTGTTGTTGTTTGGTTGTGTTTTTTTTTTTCATGTACTGGAATGTGATCCAAATGCATGTGCAAGTGTTCAAGGCTACACTGTAATCAGAAACTTATTTTCTGTGGTGTTCAATATCCCAATAGAACAGATATCTGTAGATATGCATTATGTATTGCCAGAAGTAATTTATTAGAATTTAGAGAGCAAAGTTGTCAACACCCATGTATCATCACTTTCAAACTTCCAAGGCTTTGGCATTAAGCTTAACAGACTATTTCGTGCCTGTTTTTATCCATTAGTTGCTGCTGATGTTCTATTATGGAGACTAGGACATAATATCTTGCTAACAATAGATATTACTATCTTTCTTTGTAAACTGCTTATTTCTCCTGCTAAATCTCCCCATGTGTCTGATACTTTTCTTATATTGCTTTATTCCTCCCCTTGAAGGATCTTATTCCATTCATGGAGGACTTTGTGCTCCTCTTTGAGAGCTTTTCCCTGACTCTGTAGGGCCTTCATCTCATCTTGAAGTGCCCTGTTCTCCTCTTGGAGAGCAAATTTCTGATCACTTAGGGCATTTTTTTCCTCACAGAGAGCCTTCTCCTCTTCCTGAATAGCTTTGTTGTCCTTTTGAAGAGCCTTAATATGCTTATTGAAGGCCTTGTTTTCCTCCCATAAAGCTAAAATCTCTTTCTGAAGAGCTTTTTCCTGCATTGCAAATGCTATTTCTTGTCCTTTGAGAGCCTTAATCTCTTCTCTGAGGGCTGTATTTTGCTGTAGGAGGGCCTTTTGCTGTTTCTCAAGGTGCTTTGTTTCTTCTGAAGAATCTACGCGCTTCTTCTGAAGAATTTTATTCTGTTCCCAGAGGGCTTTATTCTGTCTTTGTATAATTTGATTCTGCTGATAACAGACTTTGTTCTCCAAGCGAAAAGCTCTGTTTTCTTGCTGAAGGGTTTGATTCTCTTCTCGAAGGGTCTGATTCTCCTTCCGGAGTGTTTGGTTGAATTGTGCCATTTGAGAGGAGGTGGTAGATGGCGGCAGTAGAGATAAACTGTTGTTCTTGCTTAAAGACTCTTCTTCTTTTGAGTCAAACATTTTGTTACTTTACTGCGCCATTCAAGGACTGTGCTGTGGTCCAAGTGTGTGATTGCACCTTTTATATTCAATAGTCATGGGACTGAGAACAGAAGTTAAGTGTCCATCAACCCCTTATCAGAAAAGCTTGTAGATAAATAAATAAAGCACAAAATGTAAAATAGAAGTAATGGTAAAAACAATCCTGTTATTTGGCAAGAATTGTGTATTTTTCAATATTATTAAATGGAAATATACATAATAAATACATACATAATAAATACATACAAAATAAATAAATAAATAAATACATAATAAATTAAATTTAAAGAGGCTGAGTATAATGAAGAGAAAAGAAAGGATATTTCCTGTTAGAGTCTTAAAACATATCTGTCTCATGGACCTAGAGCATTCACGGAGGAATCCAGACTGTACATATCTTTAGTTATCTTTTTTTTATTATTATTTTTCATTTTTTCTAGAACAGTCACTTTAATTACACTTGAATTTATTGTTAATGCTTTTTCTATTACAACTATCTAGGTCCATGAGACAGATATGTTTTAAGAAGGATTGTTAGGAATTTAATTTCTACCCGAAGGACAACATTAATATCTGGGATGTGTTGAATATATGCCTGTTTGCAAGGAAACATTAAACAATTAGCTAATATACCATTCAATAATATAATTTATATATGACTTACTGTATATATACACACTATATTCATATATGTATATATATATAATGAAGAAATCCCCAGAGGTTCAGAGAATGTATATATCTGCAGAGTATCCAGCAAGAAAAATATGATAAATGAAGGAAATCATACGGTACTTACTGTTATGTTATTCTTGAATCTGTCCACCACCTGGCATCTCATGGTAGATCTATCAGCTGTGTCATTTCAGAACTCATAACATCAGTGACACAACAATGAATGCCACTAGGGATCACAAAAGTTGTGATCATCTGAAGGTAAGAGTAAGTATTCCTATGGTTAGGATTCCCCAGTATTTATCAATATTTGCTCATGTTTCTTCTTTTATTATGTTCATATAAAACATTATCGTCCATCTGGCTGACTGGCTCCTGTAACTGGTATCAATAGTTATCACTGAAATAATTCTTTATGTTACTTCTGAAGGTGAGCTTTTACTCCTAGATACCTCAGCACAAACTTGGGATTACTGCATTTGGAATTATTCTTAAATCACATAAACTTAACTGATAAAATATATGGTCTTTACATTATAAAAACAAGGCTAGGATTGTGTGGAGCTATGAGTTGGACTTGATGATTGGACTTATGGGTCCCTTCTAACTTGGGATATTCTATAATTTGTTTATTTGTATTTGAAATTACAAGCATGCAAGTAAATTTAGCAAATGTACATGGAAAGTGGGAATTGAATTCCATGCAATCATTTTGCTCTGTTTGAGAAAGAGGGTGAATTACTGACGATTCATGCACATCTTAAGTTATAACAGTAACTTATCCACCCATTATGAATTGGGGGGGGGGGGGGGGGGGGAGGCAGAGGAATACTGTATTGCAACTAAAGTGTAAACATGTTTCCAATATTTGTTATCAGATCAAGGCAACTGATATGTTTTCTTAACCATATACAATGTGCTCAGGATATTAAAAAAAAAAAAAAAAAAAAAAAAAAGTGGACAAGGAACTTTCAAGTTCTGTGAGCTTAAAATGAGAAAATGAGATTTGGTAGTTTTGTTTAAATCACTACACACTATACAGGTATAAAAAGAGTTAGTTTTTTATTTTTTTTTTCCAGAAAATGTAGAATGGAATGCTTCCATATACTAACTCATACTAATTCCTTCAGTGACCATTATGTGTGAAGGGAATGTGAGTACTGCACAGATGCTAATTTTACAGGGACAATATAGGTATCACCAAATTTAATCGTGAAATCAATGGGCTAAGAAAACTTTTATTTCCATTTAAAAATTATTCAAAAACATTTTTTTTTTCTGCAGCAAGCAAGAAAAAATATATATTTTTTTTTCAAAATGAAGGTTTAATCTAGAAATTTTTCATTTCAGTGAAATGCATCTATCCAGGGTTTTTTAAGGAAACCAGGAAACCCACTGTGAATTGATGCATAGCACAAAAGCATATCATCCACGAAATGTGCATAAAAAAGATCTAGTACCTGCTGTAAACTAGAAAAAAAAATCTAAACTAAAAAAAAAAAAAAATGTTTCAATTACATTCTTTTTTAATACCATCCTCTTCCCCTCCAGAAATTTAGCTGTACTCATTAGAAATAAGAAGCACAGCAGACATATTCTTACCAGGTAACATTAGCTAACAATTCTGATCAATCTCTGACCATTACCTCAGAATAAGTAGGCCTATGAAAAGCTTGCTTTCAGCTTATATACAGCATTAAAAACAGCAACATTCAAAAAAGCATCTGAAATCAAAATCATATACATTTCATAGCTTCTACTGCATATGCCAGTTGCTGTTAGATAAACCTAAAAACTCAGACTGGAACCTAAAAGCTTTACTAGCATATTTGGCCCATCTGGCACTTTTACTGTTCTGACAATTTTATGCTGATGTGGCTTCTTTTTTAGGTCATTCAAATGCATGATTTTCTTTCCCAAGTGGATATAAAATTTATGTTGTTGCTTCCAGGAGACATAAAACTTAGACTAAGACAGATCTTTTCTCTACCTGCCAGAGATTAGCAGAGTACCGCAGAGAGCAAAAGTTGATGGTGCTGTACATCTGTGCATTCAGCATTTAGTGGCACTAAGCCACTAGTCTCTTTTCTGCATGACCAACTGACTAATTGCTGTACTTGGCCTTTTTGAATCCCTTCAATTAAGGCAATGCGCAGTTGCACACAGTTATGGAGTCACCCATACAGAACAGAGTCTGGGCCAGAATTAGGCTCCAAGTCCCAGAAGCACCTGTTACAAATACAAAGTGTCCAGATGGTCTGGTCTTTGTGGGAAAGTGTCAAGAATTGACTTATTTGTCTTTCTTACTTTCAGTTTAAGGTCATAAACATGATTCTTCTGAAGCAGAAAGCCAATCACATTTAAGGGAAAAAATGAAAGGATTTTAGTATAAATGCAAAATCCGCTACATTTGTAAATCTTAATAACCCAGTGGAGCTTGTTGTTATCACATTCTGGGCAGGCAAATGGGATTAGCCTGTGATTATAATGCAGCTTTCAATATAATTAGATAGATTTATTCAAACACAGCTGTAAACCATAAAAAATGTGAAATATTTAGTGACTGTAAATTCCACAGTTTGTAAATTCGTACTTGAATCTCCAATCAGCTATTATGCTTTGGTTTTTTTTTTTTTTTTTTTTTTTTTTTGAAAATAATAAAAAATGTTACTCATCTTTCACCCACTTTTTTTTTTATGGATATCAATTATTTCAGCCTTTAACAGAGTATTCCTGAATACTTTCTAACAGTTTATTGCTTCATTCATGGCAGTTTTCCTCTTTTAAAACATAACATTTGAGATTTGTGACAAAATTTCAAATTGGCCTTTTCAACTGCAGTAGATAGAGGAAAACATACAGAGTTTTATGTCAGATCCTGAAAGTAGTTAGGATATCTCAAACAATAACCAGGAACAATAGCGACATGTTGTCCTAGCCATGTTTTAATAGAACTGTTTGTGACTAGACTGTTTTAATACAGCTGTTCCTCAACTATTTTAAGAGAACAATTTACAGACTATGTGTTTACATCAATAAAAGTGACAACAGTCTGTTTCATGCATTGATGAAAACTTTCTTAGTTTTCCTCTCTGCTTCTTCCTTCCTTCATTCCAGCCATCCTTCTATCCTTCACTTTCTGCATTTATATAGCTACCCAATATGAGAGAAGAAAGATTAGGGGGAAGGGGAGGGGCAAGAGAGAAAGAGATAGCAAGAAAATGTGGAGGGAGAGAAAGAAGAAGCAATTTCAGTAGAAGGAAAAAACAAGAGTATAAAAAATGCATTTTCTACCCACCAGTCATTTGTCTTTTATCAAATATTTATTTTTCTGATTTGTCCCTGGAAACTTTAAAGGTTGTAAACATGGACTGTTTTTTTCTTACAGGTTCATTAGCTCAAAAAGCAAATCATAATTAGCTTTCTGAGATTCCAACCCAAGTTTGAACAATACTGGTAACTGAATTAATATCAGTCACATGGAAACATGAATATTTTTTTATTGATAAGTACTGAGATAATACTGGCTACTATAAAAAGCATAAGATATATCAAACTTTAATTTTAAAGTAGAGTAAGTAACAGCCATGACCAGTAAGTATAGATTGGTTTTATTATCATTTTTTCTTGGATTTTTTGGAAGTTACATTGCATACTGAACAAAATCCCTTTATTTTCAGCTGCTTAAGAGTCACAGTTTATTTGAAATAACTCTCCTATAATAATTGATTCACGAGATATTTTAAAATATAAAAAATGGTCAATAATTTTATGAATTTTGGAAGAACCTTTGGATACAAACAAAATTTTGTTAAACATGGAAACATAATAAAGAACAATGTTGTTAAAATGCCAGAAAGGGTGAATCGTGCTTCATTATGTTTCACCCTGCATTTATGTACTTTACATTTACTACATTTATTTACTGGAAAATACTGGAAATTTACTGGGAAAAAAAATACTGGAAAAGCTAAGTATTAACACAATAATGGATGCAACAGTGAAAGGCTATGGCTGCGACATACCTGAGTGTTTTCTTCCAATAGCATTTCTGTGCTTCTACCTGGTTGTGTCTGAACAGTCGGACATGGAGCACGGCTGGAATTCAAAGCCACGTATGTAGGTGTATTAGGTTTACATGACAAGGTTTTGGTAGCAAGGGGGCTGCAGGGGTAGTCTTTGTGAGAAGAGTCCAGAAGTTGTCCCAGGTTTGATAAGAGCCAGTTACAGCTGCCTCCAAAATGGACCTAGTGCTGGCCAAAGATAAGCCAGTGATCAATGTTGGTTGCACCTCTGTGAAATCACAGAATCACAGAATTTTCTAGGTTGGAAGAGACCTCAAGGTCATCGAGTCCAACCTCTGACCTAACGCTAACAGTCCCCACTAAACCATTTCCCTAAGCTCATATTTAAGAAAATGAAAAATATGCTGCACAACAGTAGCTGAGAAAGAGGAGTAATAAAATGTAGAAAAAAAAAAATCCAAAGACACCAAGGTCAGTGAAGAAGGAGGATTAAAGCTACTCAAGGTACTGGAGCAGAAGTTCTTCTGCAACCTATGGGTACCACAGCAGAGCAGATCTTCACACAGCAGCATATGGAGGATGCAACGCAGATGAATCTGACCTGAGAGAGGCTGCAGCCCATGGGAAGCCCCTGCAGGAGCAGGCCCCAGGCTGGAGCTGCAGCCCATGGAGAGGAGCCCATGCAGGAGCAGGGGATCTGGGGGGAACTGCCACCTGTGATGGACCCCTGCTGGAGCAATCCATTCCTGCAGGACTGCACTCTGTGGTACGAACCCATATAGTTGCAGTTCTTGAAAACTGCAGTCTGTGGGAAGCCCATGTACAATCAGTTTGGGAAGGAGAGCATTCTGTAGGAGCAAACATATGCTGCAGCAGGGTCAGAGAGTGACCGTGAAGGAGCAACAGATGATGAAGTGTTATGGACTGACCACAAGCCCCCATTCCTCATTCCCCTAAACTGCCCGGCGGAAGGAGGTAGACAAAGGTGAATGGGGGGAAGGTGGATTTAGACTGCTTTTAGTTCTCACTGCTCTAGTCTGTTATCAGTAAGCAATGAATTACATTCAACTCCCTTATTCTGAGTCTGTTTTGCCCATAATGGTAACTGGTGAGTGATGTCCCTGTCCTTATCTCAACCCATGAGCTTTTTTGTTCATCATATTTTCTGCCTTTCCTCTTTTGGGGAGAGGCAGTGAGAAAGTGGCATGGTGGTGCTTAGCCACCTACCAATGTGAAACAACCATAGTGGTGCAGAATCACAGAACTAAGTAATAATGTTTTCTTATCATTTCCAAAATTCTAGAGAAGTGATATTGCAGGCTGTGAGGATGTGTATCTAGCACGTGAGACAAACAAATTGATGTTTGTTTTGTTTTACTCTATATTAAATTCTCAGTGTGGCTGCCTTAAAGGCCAGAAATGCTTTGGAAACTTAAGCATAGTGTTGTGCTAGCGTACATCTAGCCTGAGAAAACTGATACTACTTGGAAGGCATACTGTTCTGGAGAAGCATGAAAAGTATTATTCTTGTATGGATGGTTTCCTGTTAAGGACCCTGATGCAACTTGCCTTTAATTTACAGATTTTGGATCTTTCCTTTGGATTCAGATATTTTATACGTTGTAAGCATTATTGACAGACATCTACCACACAGATCTTTTTTTATGGTCACTAAGAGAGGGCTAAAAAGAGATTAAATGTGGACCACAGTTCATCACAAACATTTTCTGGGGCTAAGTGATGTGACTGATTATGTAAAGATCATATAATACTGTTGTTGTTGAATATGATGTCAGCTCAAAAAAAAAAAAAAAAAGAATAACTCTATAATCAGAGAATGTTTTAGATTGGATGTGTTCTCTGGAGGTCCTTTAGTCACTCACTGAAAGCAAGGCCAGATTTCCATTTATCTTAGGTAACAGGAAACATTAGGAAAATTTACATTAAAATAGAGTAAAGAAAACAACTCTGTCTCATATTTGCTTAGTTTCCCTGCTTAGTTAATCTGTCTGGTTCTGGACTAGTCATACATTATGAGATCAGCAACCCACGGAGTTCTATAGTGTCATTTTCTACAGCCTCATGTTCCCCATGTCTTGAATGACTGACACTTGATGGACCACTTCTGTTTCAAACTCTGACTGATCTTGCCTCTCTGGTGAAGAAAATTCAGGACTTCATCCAAACTGATTTTTTTCCTGATACAGAATGAGCAGTTTATCTTTATAGTAATTTAAGCATCTTTTCAACAACAGTCTTGTAGCTGTTTCCAGATTTGTCTCCTCTTCTGCAGCATTCATCGTAGGTCAGGCACTTCATTTATGGTGTAGTATCTATTGTGGGCAAAACAGTCCCACATGGGGAATTTTGCTTGATTTGATATATTGCTAATTAATTCCAAATTTGAATTATGGAAAATTAAAAATAAATAAATAAATAATAATCCTCAGGTACTGGGGAAAAAAGAAAACATAAACCATTAAACTAGCAGGGAAACACCTTTCCTTCCCAGATTCAACTCGAATCAAACTCCTCTTTCTCTTCCACATCACAATGTGTGGTGTTCTTACATCACATTGCACTGCTCCCTCCTGAATCTTTCCTGCTATGTGGATATGTGGGAGGGTGGAGGTCAGTGAGCAATGCTTTTTTTTTTTTTTTTTTTTTTTCTGATGGTCCTTACTTTATCATTTTCCTGTGCATGAGTTGCCCACATTTTGCAGTCCCTTGGTAGTGTCTCTGTTCTGACGTGCATTTCCTGCGGGCTGTAGCATTTCAGACATACCTCTGGTGTATCTCTTTTCAGTAGTGTTACTCCAGCTCTGTCCCTATCTTCTTCCATGTGTTTCCTCCATTTCTCCAGAGGTGTTTTCTGCTCCATTTTCTCATGCCTCTAGTAACTTTTGTGTTGTCCTACACAGGTGTAAACCAGGACATTGGTAGGTCCTGTGCCTGGCTGAAGTTTTTGTGTGAGATGGTGCATTTACAGTGGTGTCAGAGCCTGCCAGACCTGGCTGGGACTGGCTCAGTGCATGTCAGGGCTTCCCCAGGCCAGGAAACCCTGCAGCCCAAACCTACCCATTGTGCCCAGTGCATTCCTGTACCTACTTTGCTGCCTCACAAATCTGTGTGTATGGCTCTCTCTCTCAGCTAAAAAACTCAAAACTAAGGGATACACATTAAAACTTGTACAACTTGAATTTTATGATACATTTATTCAGAACTAGAGACTAAGATAATAACTTGGCAAGATTATGTGCTGGTGATAGTAATTTTCTGTTTGGAAAATGTTGCATTTAGTTGCAATTAGATTAAGGGTTATTTCCATTGTGAGTTTGGATATTTATATAATGAAGAGATATGGAGCTTTGTCTTTATAGTATTAATATGATTAAATTTACTTATAAAATTAGATTAGTTATTCCATAAATATATTACATTAAAAACATTACAAAGTTATTGTGTGCAATTAGATACTTCAAGTATGATTAACAGTGTTTTAAAGTAGTTTAAATTAGACATATTTCTTGTGAAAAACTGCGGCATTAGAATTGATGATAAACCTTTGGCTAAATGTATATAAACAGCCATACACTGACAATTGTGTGAAGCCATGGTCTTGGGTTGTAATCAGAAGAATGACATTTATTTGAAGACTAGTCATCAGCTGCATGTGCCAAAGATTGATATTGGGGCCAATACTGTTTAACACCTTTGTTAATTACTCAGACAATGGAATGGCATGCACCATTAGCAAGTTTGCAGATGACACAAAGCTGGTAGGAGCGGCTGACACACCCAATGGGTGTGTCTGAATGCCATTCAGAGGGACAGGCTAGAGAGCTATGCAGACAGGAATTTAATAAAGTGAAATGCACATCCTGGGGAGGATGTGCATTCCTCATGAGCTAGTAAATGCTCATGGATGACCATCTGGAAAAAGGACCTGGGGTACCAAAGGACAGTAAGTTGAACAGGAACCAGCAATGTGCCTTTGTAGCATAGAAGGCTAAAAGTATCCCAGGCTGCATTAGAAAGGTTGGTGCTAGAAGGTCAAGGGAGTGATCCTTGCACTCTACTCAGCAGTGGTGAGGCCACAACTACACTCCTAAATCCAGCTCTGGGCATCCCAATGTAAGAGAGATACGGACTTGCATGAGGAAGTCCAGTAAAGGCCTACTAAGATTATAAAGAGGCTGAAACATCTCTCCTATGACAAAAGGTTGAAAGAACTGGGACTCTTCACCCTGGAGAAGAAAAGGCTCAAGGGGATCTCTGTGTTTTTAAATGCCTGATTTAAGGGATACAGGAGTAAACTTGGAAACAGATTGTTCTCAGTGTTATTTTGTAAACAGAAAAGAGGTAGTGGGCAAATATTAAAACATGGGAAATTGCAGTTAAACATAAAAAGAACAAAATAACTTTTTTATTATGAAGGTGGTAAAATATTGAAATAGGTTTTCCGATGAAGTTGTGTAGTCTTCATCATTGGAGAAGTTGAAAACCTGACTGGACACTGTCTTGGGCAACCTGCTCAAACTGATTGTGCTTTGAGCAGGGAGTTGGACAAGACTGACCTTCAGAGGTCCCTTCCAACTTCATTCATTTTGTGATTCTGCATCTTACTCTACTAGACATCAATCTCTCACTGATGAGTATTAAGTACCTTCTATTTCTAACCTTACATCAAGGTTTCTTTTCATTCTACAGTGTTTCTTTAGAAAAGCTAGGCAGAAGAGTCTCAGGAACACTGAACATAGAAGCTTTACAGTGAATTACAGAGAAATATCTTTAGAGGAAAGAGGTTTTTACCACTATTATACTACAGTTCTGCTCAAGGTTAGGGAAAAAAAAATTTTTTTTGAAGATCATTTTCATTTGCACTTAGCACCTATCTAACTGAACAGGATCAGACTAAATTGCAAGTCTTAAATTCAAAGAAAAAAAAAAAAAGATAGTAATACAACTAAAAGTCTATGAATGCACTTATAAGGTGTATGTAAGCTGTTCAGTCTTAAAAATTCTTGTAAATGTAAATCATTTAATGTAATCTTTTTCATATTATACTTTTATCCTTTGTGCCTTGTCTTTTTATTCCTATTACCATTTTCTGTATTATTCTGCAAATATGGTTAAAAGTTTAAGAGTGGGATAACTAACAAAAATGTAATCTTTGTGACAGATACTTTTTTAAATTTGGAAAATCCAAACCTGAAAATGAACAACCTAGGCAAAATATTCACGTTGTCACATTTACATAGACAAGCAGTTACAGGGAAAGCAACTGCAGAGTAATGGTACTTCAATTTCCCTTTTCAGGGAGGTGAACTCAATGTCTCCCTCAGCTTCTTTCATGATGATCTATCTCAACTTTTAATACACATGCAAGTGACTCATAAGCATGTGATAACCAACTTTTGGAGCTATGTGCATAGACACTTTTAACTTAGAGGTGGGTTCTTTTTTGGTTACATATTGTATGACCTGTGCATGAGAGGATGCTAGCTGTAGACACTGCAGGCACATAAAACAGAGAGATATGCTATGGGTATATAGCACAGGAGGATCAGAATCAAATGCTGAGATTGGAAGTAAATGTGAAGTGTTAATCTGAAGATTATATTTATGCATGTTCAAACAGATCTCTTTGTATTCATTTTTATTACCAAGTACCTCCTCAGAGAACACTTCCAGATGAGGAACATTTCTGTAGCACACAAACCACCAGATGTGAGGATTGTGTTGTCAGAAAAATAGTGACAGTAATAGTAGACAGAATTTCAAATATCAACCAAAATGTTATGCATTTTATAGGAGTCTTAGAAGCTCAGAGATTATCTCACTGTCCAGCAGGCTTTCAGAAAGTGAGAGGGTCATTAAGTTCCAGAAAGAGTAGTACTAGTAGCAGAATCATAGTGAAGATCAGACAGATGAATGCAAATTCATGGACTTTAATGAAGGAGTAAACACTACAAAGAAAATTAAAGTACAATGCTGAAGAGGGCTTGAAGGTACCTTGGAAGAAGCTTACAGGAAAAGTACAATAAGATGTTGCAGGAGCTGAGGTTGTAGGGATGAAATCCTAGGTCTCATTGTCCCTACCTAAAAGCCATATCTATGTATATAAGTGAGTTTTAGCCTCATGCTACTTAGCATCAATATGCCCTGTTGGTTCCAACATGAGAGCAACTAAGCAAAATACCCACTTTGGATGGACTTAACCACTATCAAGTGTTTGCCTTGAAGCAGTGAATTTAATAAGAGTAACAATCTTCTAAAAGAGATAAAAAATTACTAGAAGAGTCTGTAATAACAATAATAATAGTAGTAATAATAATAATAATAATAATAATAATAGTAATAGTAATAATAATAACAACATATATAGGCACATGTTTTTCTGATTAAAAATTATATGCTTCTATGAATGTGTCCCTCTCTTATTGTCAGGGGTTAGGGAAAGTTCAAGGTACAGGGTAGAAATTTGTTTACCTCTATGTTCAACTCCAACAAAGGAATCTTTTAAGAAATTTTGTGCCATCTTGAGACAAATTTAAGAAAATATGGTTTTATTTTAATTTGGTGGACATTTTTTTTCTAAACTTTAAAATATTACATTGTGACATGCTTCCGGGAATTTTTTCAGCTAAGTGGATATTTCATTCAAACCTTCTTATCTCATTGATTTGTAGTATTGAATATAATATGAAATAATATATAGAATCAAGAGGAGGTGCAGGAGGTTGATAAAATAAGTTTTTGATGCTTATTTGTCAAATATTGAAAATCAATAGAATGAAGTCTATTAATGTATAAATTTAATGTATTAAGTCTTTTTGCTGGGGAAAGCACATATCTTGACTGTCATAATTTTACAGTTTCAGAAATGCTCTGAGTCAGAAATTTTCTGTTTCTCTCCTACAGCTGCAGATACTGCATATGTTTTAACCCAATGTAGCCAGGAGTTTGTAGACATAGACATGAATTAAAGGTATACTTTTAAGCAGAATTGTAAGGAGGTTGCATAATAGACTGGTGTAGATTTTTCCACTTGCTGGCTATTTTTACCTGAAGCATAATATTCAGATCACCTTTGAGTAAAGAAAGCTGGCTAAAATAAAAACAAAACTGTCAAGAAAAACACACACACACACACACACACAAAAATGTTTAGTTCCAGTCAGTTCATATTGTTTGGGGGTATCTGATTGAACAATATATACAGGAATTATTATAATTATAATTATTATTATAATTATTATAATTATACAGGAAAGACTTTCTCTTAATTTTTTTGTGCAAGAACAGAAAATTTTAAAAGTACAATTCTGCACAATGACAGCTAGATTGTTAAATAATATATATAACACATCTTTACAAGAGATCCAGCCTCTCTAGCTATAAAATTAAATGTCTGAGGATGGAACAAGACAGAACAGGATAACCAATAACATGCACCATCATGTTTATCAGAGTAGAAGATTGGAGCAAAATTTATGATATTCCTAAAACTGTTTACAAAGGTGTAGTGTTTATGAAGCTTCTAAGAGGGAACAAAATCTTCCACGGTGAAATATGACTAATAATGTAGTCTGGAGTAAATTTTAGGTGGTAGATCATTCTAGATCATAGTGATTAGAGATTTTCTCCAGATAATGTCTCTAGATCATGTACTACTTGTTTAAAAGTCATTTCCATGATGTGCTGCATTTTAATTCAGTATTCAGCACATATTCATTTTTCCTCAATATTTGACCCATGGAGGTTATGGTCTGTTGTCTCTTTTTGTCTTCACTAGTGAGATTGGAAAATTCATACTTTTAGCTCTCAAGATATCTAGTCCATTCCCCAATGTGCTGTCCAAGAGAATAATCACGAGCCATCTTACAAACACTGAATTATTATATTTATATATAGCAGGTTAATGATGTGTATCCTAGAGTTTTTAATAAGCTGGTTCATGGCGATTAGACTGAGAATAGTGGCATTAAACCAAGTACTGGGAAACAGAACCTGAAAAATCCAGGAAACTGTCCAAATTAGAATATGTCTAGAGACATTTTTTTTTCCTAATGAAAGTTGTGAAAATATCAAAGCTTGAGACATATAAAACATTTCTGACACCTAGTTATATCCTAAATGAAATAATCATTCATTTACAATTATAGAAAAAAGTTAACCCACAGGAACAGATCTTTCTGGGCTTTAGGTCATTTTAAACTCATTGATTTAAATGAAAGAAAGAGATAATATTCAACCATTGAGAAAAGTCATGGAGAGTCATGGGTGCTAAATAGTTTATAGAACATAATTTTATTTAAAATATACATCCTTCCTGCACACAGTTTACTACTCAGTCTGCATCCAGTCTGCATCATTAGGGTTTATTCAGTGAGAAATTATGTCCATTCTGAGCCAACACAGTAGGAAAAAGATTAACACCTAGGACCTTCTTGTAGTACACTGTTCAGGGTTTCAAGACGCATTTAACTTAGGTTTATTTTGTTAGTATGTTCACCAGTGTTTATAGATATTACTGTATCTGTACAGATTTTACTGTCTACAGGATTACTTGGAGGAATAAACAACTGAAACAAGAAATTAAGATGAAGTAGACAATCTGCAGTGAAGAGATAAAAGGCAGAGATCATCTAAAGCAACCGGAGTACTGTCTTCATTTATGAGGTTCGCAGTACAAGAAAGACATGGAGCTACGTTGCCCCAGTGAAAGGCCATGAAGCTGATGAAGGGACTGGAGTGTCATATGAGGAAAGGTTGAGACACCTGGGACTTCTCAGCCTAGAGAAGAGAAGGCACAGGGTGGGAACCGTATCAGTTTTTGAAGACCTGAAAGGAGGAAGAAAGAGGACAGAGCTGGGCTCTTTTCAGCAGTGCCCAGGGACTAGAAAAGAGGCAATGGGTGCAAACTGAAACACAAGAGGTTTCCTCTGAAGCACTTCTTTACTGTGCAGGTGACTGAGCACTGCTGCAGTGCCATGGTTTTGTTTGGGACAGAGTTAACTTTCTTTGTAGAGGCTTACATGATGATGTGTTTTGGATTTTTGATGAAAATAGTGGTGATGACACACTAATGTTTATAGTTGTTGCAGAGCAGTGCTTACACAGAGAATTTTCAGCTTCTCATATTGCCCTGTCAGTGAGGAGTCAGGGGGTGCACAAGCATTTGGGAGGGGACAGATCCAGGATAGCTGACCCAAGCTGGCCAAAGGCATGTTCCACACCATATGCCATCACGCTCAGCAGTGAAAGCTGCGGTAAAGATGGGGTGGTAGCACCTGTTTTCCCAAGAAACCATTATGTGTGATGAGCCCTGCTTTCCTGGAAGTGACTGAACATCTCCTTGCCAGTGGGAAGTAGTGAAAAAATTCCTTGTTTTGGTTTGCTTGTATGTGCAGCTTCTGCTTTACCCAGTAAACTATCGTCATTTCAATCCATGAGTTCTCACAGTTTTACCTTTCCAATTCTCTCCCCTATCCTTCCTACAGAGTGAATGAACGGCTGTGTGGTACTTTTCTGCCTGCTGGCATTAAAACACAACACACAGGCTGTCCACAGAGTTTATGGTTTCTTCCTCCTTGGAGCTATTCAAAATCCATCTGGATATGGTCATAGGGAAATGGTGGTAAGTGCGGTAAGGCTGAGCAGGGGAGGTTGGACAAGATGATCTTGAGAAGTCCCTTCCAACCTACCACCTTCCAATTGTTCCATTCTGTGATTCTATGATCAGGACTCCTATAACTCAAAAGTTAAAAAATAATAAAATACAATACAATACAATAAATAAAAAGGAAGAGCAAAAGAAAATAAAGTGGATGTACAAACATATAGTCTCCACAAACATATAAAGAGAAGTAGACTAGAGTATCTAGGGAGGGAAAGATGCAGATCAGAAGTTGATCTAACTGTTGCATACATACAAAATACATGTTCTGTTTTCAATAAGGATGATGACACATGTAGCACCAATGGAAAAGCAATCTAAAGGCAGTGAGCAAAGGGTGTTAGAATATCATATATAATATATGAGTAAACTTTGGTCTGCTTTCAATGACTATATTGGATGTCTGAAGAATCTATATCCAGACTACTAAAAGAACTAACATATTAAATTAAATATTAATAGACTCCAGCAAAATTGTGAGGAAATTGTGAGGAAATAGGAAAAAAGGAAAAAAAAAAAAAAAGAAAAAAAAAAAGAAAAAAACCGAGACAAGTAAAATTCTGTTACTTTTTTCTATGAATCCTGAAGACTTTTTGTCAAAATTTGTATCAAAAATATTAACCTTATCAGATACAAAAGAAAATGGACAATGATATAAAATCCAGTGAATTTATCAGTTAGATTAGACATTAGACTCCTTAAATATCTTTCCTAATAGGATAATTTCTGAGATGAGGTTAATAAAAAAATATTTGAGATCTAAGCAGTGAATATGCTAATATCTACAAAACAAACAAACAAGATTGAAATTATTCAAAAATTTTCAAAAAGTTGGAAATTATCCAACTTGAAATGAAAGAATTGGATAAAGAGACATTTTGGTAAGTATTAAGTGAAGACTACTGAAATGAAAGAGAGATTTCAGTCTTCCAATATTTTGATAATATAGAAATATTTTGATAATTGGCTGTGTTGTCAGGTATAGATCATGAAATCCATGCAAAACACAATATTGAAGAGTCTTACCAATATTAAAGAGACCAAATCATGACTCTGGAAGAAAGTAATAACATTGAAAATTGATACAACAGAAATTGTGATACAATTTGAATTAAACTAGACATTTATTTTCTAAACTCTGTGACAGATTACAAAAAAGTCATGATGACAACAAGCTGCCAATGTACTCCAGTTTTCTCAATGAAGTTCTAGAACTCCAGGTTAAAAATTAAATAAATAAATATATGCAATAAATAAATAAATAAAATAAATCATGGAAGTCTTAGCAACATTTTTGCAAAATTCATTGTTAGTGTATGTACAGTTACAGTCAGTTGTGGCCACTCATGCTGAGGAAGCATAAATTTGAACTGGAAGAAGTGAAGTAGAATGGAGAATTTATTTTCCTATATGACAGTAAAATTATATGGCTATTTTAGTCTAGCAAAATAAAAGCTGAGAGACATATGAATAATATGAGTAGAAAACACCAGGACAGAAGATATATTTAAGTACAGAATCAGTAGATACACGCTCCTGATGAACAAATTTCTAATGATTTTTACAAAAGCATTTCTTACTGTAGAAGGACTGGAATTTCTCAATGACCCTTCACCCAGGATAATTAGAGGCAAAGAACTCATTGCTTCACATTTCCTTAAGTATACTTATTGTAAATGCTCTTGTTATTTACAGTGCATTTAATGTCTAGGATTCTTCTCATTACTAAACAGGATTCAGAGGATTATGATTCCTAACATCTTGGTGCATAATTTGGCTTCTCTTTTAGTCCACGCTTCTCTTTTAGTCCATGTATGTAACCAACTGCTACATTGCCAAATGGGAAGGACCAGTACTTGATTTGACATCACCTCTTACAGTTTTTGGACCATACGCTCATGTAGCACGTTTACCAATGACGTAGTCTGTGTCAGTTGTAGTAGTCCTAAGAATGAGTGATGCATCCAAGAAGATCTAAGCACTGGAGCATTCTTCATCTGTATTGGTAATGGTACGTCCACGATGTTCCCCAGAAGTAATTTCAATCATGATTACAGTAATCATTGAATGCACCACTGCTGTCTTACAATACCTACTGCAGAACTACAGAACCTGAAAAGATAAACATCTGAAAAGAGCCCAACACCTACTAAGGATCAAAATGCCAGAAACTGACTAGGAATTGGTGAAGTTGAAATGCACTGATGTTATTTAGCATTACAACATGTATGTTTACACATGTATTTTGTAGGTAGGAAGGAGCTTGTCTGACTGATACTCTGATGTGAGCAGCAATAAAATGGTTGTAGTCTACATTATCTATGGAAAGCTTAAACTGATACAGATAGTCTCTCAGGAAACCTTACTTGCTTTGGCTCAGTACAACACTAATTGTGGCCACATAATTTGGAGCAAAGACGGTGAGAGTTCACATTATCCTATGAGGTATTGCACAGTCATATTGTGAGGAAACCTAGCTGGGTGTTCAAAATTTCTTTTTGTTTTTAACTAAAATTACACTGACAGAATCAGTTTTGTTTTTCTGTATTTTTTTTTCTTTTTGTTTGTTTTGCTTTGTTTTTATTAGTTAACATGCCCAAATATGCTAAGAATATCTTTAATTTATTAACTGTACAGAAAGAACAAAATGGGAATAACAGGGAGGAAACAGTATTCCAAAACTGCTTTTTTTGGTGGTATGTACATATGCTGCCTACCTTATCAGTGCTCTGTAAAAAGTGCTGGTGATGAAAAAGTACTATGAAGCTAGGCACAAAATAAGTGACTGGAAAAATAAACTAGACATCCTGTAACTGGTCATTATCTGCATGAATTTTAGAAGTTGCCATGGATTAGTCTGATTAGCTTTGAAGATTTTTAAAGGCCTGGTATATGATATATAGAAGGCTTATACTCATTTTATCATTTTAGAGAATTGAAGTAAATATGTAATTGTATTTCTGAAGAATGAATGTCTCCTTAATTGAAGCCTAAAGGAAAAGAACTTTTTTTTTTTTTTTAAAAAAAAAAAAACTCTTTTTTAATTTTTTTTTATTTTTTTTTTAATAATTGTGTATAAAAAGTACCATAAAGAATTTAAAGAATTTCTGGGAAGGGGAAGAAAACCTCTAATATAGCTTAGTGGAGGTTAAGAACAGTCCATATATGGGCAAAATATCATATCAAGTATGTATGGGCATACATACTAAGACAGCTAATACTGTAGCTACAGCTACAGTAAAAACATACCATGGCAAATAATTATGTAATATAATTAGGTACATTGGGTGTCTAGTCTCTTTTACTTGTAGTGCCAGCAGCATATTCTCAGTGATTTTTAATAGGGACAGTTTTTAAGCTGTCTAGACATGTATTTAGAGGGAGAATACCTCGTGTAACCTCTAGAAACTGAAAGTTTGATGTCAATATATCGTGCAGTTTGTTTTGTTTTTAGAATATGCAGCGGATGTTCTACAAATGTTTGTAATTAAATGTCTGCTTCATTGATTTCAATGATCACTGAATGTCAAAAAACATAACTTTCTCTGGTTCTGTGATTCTGCTATTGTGAAAAAAAAAAAAAAAAAAAAAAAAACAACTATTAAATATGGAGTGAAGGGTTTTATTTCTAGAATTTAGTGATCTGTATTTAGTGTGAAGTTTCTATTAGGAAAAGTGAAGTCTGGTGATGATTTGTTTAAAAGAAAGAAAAATATAAGTAAAGGCTTTCCATTCAGATAATAAAGCTCTTGGAAGTCAACGTATTGAACACAAGTGTAACTTTAAATACATTCCTAATTACTGTGAAATTACATCATTAAGGGAAGACATCTGTTTAAGTGCTCGGTTGAATTGTGTCCTCCTCGGTCATAACGGGAATGCTGACAATATCTGATCTTCAGATTAAAGGTGCAAAAGTCTTTTCTGTATTACATCAAATGACAACAATTCTCCATCATTTCCATGCAAAAGGGCAAAACTACAAATTAATTCCTGTCTAGACAGAAGAAATAATGGTTTTTATCTAAATTGTCTTGGGCCACTGCTGGGACATTCAATGAAAAGCTCTACTACTAATGAATAAAAAGACAACTTTTTTACAATTAATGAGTCATAGATATTTTAAGCCCTGCAATTGAAGGACAGAAAGCTATTAGATTTAGAGGAAGAATGGAGGAAAATAATGAGATCAGAAGGGTGAGCTATTTTGGTACCTGAGAAAGGTTGCTGTTCTAATTCAATATTTATCATGCGGTAGCAACTTTAAAATGAGGAATCTAAAGAAAAGATGCTTCGATCATGGATACCATCTGGAAAGTTCAATTGAATAGAATCATACATAAGGAAAGTATTAACATTAGTAACTGAAAATATGCCTGTGAAACATGTTTTTAATTCAAAACAGAATAAATAAATAAATTAAAAATACACACACACACAGATGGCAGAATTTGGAAATGAAGATTAGAAATTAACATATTAATGGCCAGATTCTAAAGTGACTAAAATAAACAGAGCTTTGCTATTGATTTTAATGACAGTAGAATGAACTATGTTATCAGAAGTGGTGAGAAAAGGATATAAATATAAAAGACCATATTCTCCAGTTGATGCAGTTTTCTGCTTTCTGGAAAAAATGGGACTTCAGAGGGCTAAACATAGCCATTGGACAAGTCCTCTAGTCAGGGAAATGATTCTCTGGTGAAATAAAAAAAAAAAAAAAGTTACCAGAAGTGGCTTCACCCCTTTGGACTTCAGTGAGCTTTATGATGGTAAGATTGACAGAGACAGATACTCATTTGTACTGGTTCATTCACTGACAAACTAGGACAGCATCGTATCTGCTTTGAACTTCAACAAATCTATGTCGCTCAAAATGAGAAGGAAGATTTATCTCCCCTATGATCCTATGTTCCCTCTACAAAGTTCTGTCTATTTTTGGACAAGATATGTTATCCGTCACTAAGACACAATTACTGCTACATTACAGTATTGTATTGGTTTGCATAATCGTATGTATCATGCTCTATTCTGCATTTATAATGTGGAATGCTGTGCCACAATATTAGGGAGAGACAGGTCCTCCAAAGGTCATAAAAATGTAAACTTATCTCGTTATCTTTAAGCATCTAAAATTTGTAATTTAATCCAAAAAGACTTGAGGAAGAGTTTGCCTAGTATAAACCTTTATTTTTATGAAGCAAACATTATTGGAGCTGGATGCTCATGTTTGTATTGACATGACATATCTCTAAGGCTCATTGCACTATGTAAGTGAATAGTGAGGTATGAAATAGTAGAGAAACTGAAACAAAACATTGTTATTATTCCAAAAAGAATGTAACTGAACTACATATGTTATTTATTAGTTCTTGGCTTTAATTAAAAGCAAATATTAAGGTAACTATAAATGGAATTGAGAACACTGTGATCATTTTACATCACTTTTTATTATCCTGAAATACCATAATTAACGTAAATACTAATTACCGAAAATATTTTTCATTATTATAGTGCAATATGCATTTATTTCTCAAGCAGCGTTATGTTTTTACAAGAGCTCTCTCTTGTGGACATAACTGTTTCTGCATTGCAACTAGTTCAGATATTTATAGGACCTTTTCAAAAAGATTTTTATACTGCAATGTTGCAATGTAATGTAATAGGAATAGCAATAACCTAAGTCTGTGTAGCCATGCAGCAGATTATTATAATGTAACCATAAATGTGAATAAATCATCAAAAAAATCAAGGTATGAAAACTTTAGAGAATATATTTTTTTTTAATATAATAGAAAGGCTTAAAATAATAACCAGCTTGAAACAGATGGCAAGAACCCAATTTAGTCAGGACACCATTCTGCAAAAGCAAAGATAATCAGAATAAATCACAGAATCATATAACATATGGGCAGGGGTCCTGATCTGTGGTCATACAGTGCTGGAAAACTCTTTAAAAATGCTGAAGGAAAATGACAAAGGAACAACTGTTTCTTCTTCTTTTGTGTATTGATACACCATTTTACATAGTAAAGCCTGATCATTAGATACAGGGCAAAGCAGATTTGGGAACTGGTGCCATAAAGGAACTACAATTGCTATAAAGGATTAGATACCTCATCCTTAATATAGAACTTGGACATTTGAATAATGAAAACTTTAAAAGGGAAAAAATAGCAGCCTGGAGTCTACTACTAATGGGACTTATGCTCACCAATGTCTGGCAAGCAGATTAATAATACTTTATTAAATTGCTCTGATCAAATGGTGATAAAATCTACTCAGTCAGGCTACAGGATTTTGTCTGACACAGCTCCTCTGCTTCACAGAGCTGTGTAGTTGCACAAATAATAAATGATAAATCCAGCTCTTAATGTTCTCAAGCTCACTGACATGTTAAAAGGTTTCACTGACTCATTTATTGTTTTAGCAATTCTTTGAGGTCATCAGAGGAAGATGCTGTATAAGAACAGGTCCTATTAAAAGTATTTGAAGAAATTAGTTAGATTGGCACACCTTGCCAAAAATCACGTACAAACATAATTTTATATTGTTTGTATGGGTTTTTTTTTTTGTTCTAATAAGTTCCCAAATAGATAGAATAGATTAAAAAAAAAAAAAAAAAAAAAAAAAAAAAGGCAGCAACTGACACTAGAAACCAAAATCTATTTCAAATCAAGCAAGCTCTTTTCAAGGTACAACAGTCTGCAGTCCAGATACCACTAGAAGAACATGGTAAATGCAGATCTCCTATCTCAGAACATAAAACTATGCCAATATTAATAAATTAAACAGAACTTAGAAACCTTCCTGGGCATGGAGTCAAATAGAATAACCCATATTTTTTAATAACTGCTTTTAGCCACAGAAAGAGAGTGGCTTCATGCAAACTGCCAACTGACATTTACAAACAGTAGCTGGAATACTCAACTTCCTAAAACATATCCAGGAATTACTTGACAGCTTGCTAGTTGGCCTAGGTCAAAATTGTACCAGAAAATGATCTAAAAGCTCAAATGTAGCGACAACTGCATTCCACTCCTGAGAGCATTGACTGTCTCTTTTTAGGTTAGTAACACAGAGGCAGTGTATGAAGTGATCATGTAAAGAATAGATTTAAAAACTGAGGTCAGTTTTCATAGCAAGGGAATTGAAGGAATTTTTGATACATTTTTTTTTTCTAGCCACTAAAACTTTATAAAATTATTTTGAAAATACATTTCATCACACTTCTCTTAAAATAATTTCTGGATCAAAGCTGGAGAGAAAAGGCAAACCTAACTACTGTTAAGTTTCCCAATATAGATACAACTAAATGAAATAAGCAAACTAATGAAATTAAGCCAAATAAACAACTTAAAAATGAGTGCCTTTATTCTCAAAGTAAGTTGTGATTTGACAATAAATAATGACAAGTAGTCAACAGACTTATTTAAAAGAGTAGTTTCTGAGGTATATGTCTACTGGCTTAAAACGTTAATATTTAATTCTACACAGGACAAAGGTTTCTTACAGCTATTTATTTTAAACTATGCTTATTCCATGAAAAATATGAAGTCCAGAGAAGACTGACCTTTGATGGAGGTGGATTAAACTGGGGAATATTTAAATAAACTGGACATACACAAGTCAAAAAGGCTGGAGAAGATGGTATTGAGAAGATGTATCTATTAGTGACAAAGGTGCACTAATGTGAAACATGCTGAGATGTTAAGTCAGGGTGGTCAGCAGTCATCCTCCTTTAGCATAGGATTCATTTGGCCTTTTTTTTTTTTTCATTTTAGGATGAGATTATGTTCAGCAATATCTATTACTTCTCCATAATGATGAGGAAATTTGTTGATAATCTGATCAGATCAAATCAGATACTTTGAATGCTGAAACAATCTACCTTTGTTTCTCTTAAGAGGAGTACCCATGGCAAGAAATACTGAAGCTGTCCACATGACACACTGGAAACATATGGACAATGTTGTATGATCTTCCAAGTCTTCTCAGAGGATCAGAAGCTGTAATAGAAGCACAGGCCATAGCCAGTCTTGAAGAAGAGTCTTTGAAAAGTGTCTTGAGTTTCTTCACAGAGACAGAAACCTGCTCTGGATCTTTCAGTAATGAAATTATACACTCAAGGAATAATTTAAAGCAAACGATCTTGTACTTATACTCAAAGTTATTTTGTAAGATATTGTAAGTTATTTTGTAAGTTATTTTGTTATTTTGTAGTCTATAGTTTTCTCCTTACTTTCCAAACTAAATCTAAAATGAAATGTTATTTCTCTAATTTTTGATCACTGATCAAGGTATCTTTGATTACTGAATTTATGAGCCAACACATCCATGGTTTTACTGTTAATTGTAATATTTCTGAAATTATCAGTGTACAACTAGGAACATAAATAATGACTTCTTAACATGCTTGCAAGCAACATTTACGATCTCAACAATATTAGAGAGACTTTTATCTCTGTTCAAATCTGACCTTCATTTCTATACTGCATTTTCAGCATAATCTAATTAGAACTATAATTAGCTTCTTACAAAGTGGTCTTGATAGATGGCAAATTAGTTATCATTACTTATTTATACTTCTTTACTTTTTATTTTATTTAAAATAAATTAGTTTTATCAAGAATGATAAAGAAGAATAAAATGTTAAATGCACAATTGGATGGTTCAAACTTCTGAATTAGTTTATAAGTTTAATTTTATTAAAATATAATGCAGAGTTTTCAAATTTATGGCATACAAGATATTTCAGTGTATAATTAAAGATCTATTTTCTATGCTAGTTGAATATATATATATATGTAGAAAAATATATAATTAGAAACAATGAATAACAGATGCCAAAAATAGTATCTCTGGCTTTTTAGCATCTGAAACTTTTTTGTGCAAGCCTGTCATAGTTTAAGGCCAAATTATCAGTGCAGAGACTACATTGCCTCAGATATCATAGAGTCATAGAATTATAGAATGGTTTAGATTGGAAGGGGCCTTAAAGATCATGCAGTTCTAGCCCCCATGCTACGGGCAGGGACACCTCCCACTAGACCAGGTTGCTCAAAGGCCTACCAGCCTGGCCTTGAACATTTCCAGGTATGAGGCATCCACAGCTCTTCTGGGAGACCTGTTCCAGTGTCTCACCATCAAAAATACCAAAACAATGTAGCTGAAGATATATGCATCTGTGACAGTGCAAGTGTGACACAACTTCCCTGTTATGTGGGAAAGACCAGGAGAAAAATCCTGCTGGTCACAGTAGCAATTCCAGCCATGCAGTGCACAATCCTGGGGAGGGATTGTGGTGGGTCCAAATAAGAACGAAATATATACATAAAATATTAATATCACTTATGAAAATAAATAAATAAATAGATCTCCCATTGATCAAATATATTAAAGTGTTTCTAAATTACTGTAGTGTGTTTATGTGGCAAGGTTTTGGTAGTGCAGGACTGCACAGATGACCTCTGTGAGAACAGTGAAGAAGCTGTCTCATGTTACATAAGGGCCAGTTTCAGCCAGCTCCAAAGGGACCTAACACTGGCCAGAGCCGAGCCAATACATGATGCTATTTGTACTGCTCTTAGAGCAGACAGAAGAAAGGAAGGAAAAACAAACAAACAAACAAACAAAACAAACAAACAAACAAACAAACAAAAAAAAACTGCTGTGCAACAGAAGCTGGAAAAGCAAGGATTGAGAACCAGCCCTGCAGACACCAAGGTCAGTGAAGAAGGAGGGCAAGAGGTGCTCCAGACCCGCAGCAGCAGTTCCCCTGCGGCCTGTGGAGAGGCCCCTGGTGGAGCAGGCTGTCCCCCTGCAGCCCATGGGTCCCATATGGAGCAGATCTCCATGCTGCAACCCATGGATGAGCCCCTTGTGGAGCAGGTGGATGTGGCCTGGAGGAGGCTGAGAGCCCCCACAGGAGCAGGCCCTGGGCTGGAGCTGCAGCCCATGGAGAGGAGCCCACACAGGAGCGGAAGCCTATGGGGAGCTGATGCCCGTGGGGGACTCATGCTGGAGCAGTTTGCTCCTGACAGATGGACCCTGTGGTACAGACCCATATCTGGAGCAGTTCTTGAAGAGTTGCCTGTGGGCCCCTGCAGGATCATTTTGGGAAGGACGGCATCTGGTGGGAGGGACCCCATGTGGAGGAGGGGCAGAGGGTGACCATGAAGGAGCGGTGGAAACGAAGCATTAGGAACTGACCACAGCCCCCATTCCCTGTTCCCCTATGTAGCTCGGGGGAAGGAGGTAGAAAAGGGTGGATGGGGGGAAAGTGGTTTTATTTTTTTTCCTTTGTTTCTCACTGCTCTAGCTTGATAGCCGTAAGCAATAAATTTTATTAATCTCTATGCTGAGTCTGTTTTGCCCGTCACAATAATTTTTGAGAGATTTTCTTGTCCTTATCTCAACTCTTGAGCCTTTTCCATTGTATTTTCTCTCCCTTTTCCTTTGAGGAAGGGGAGTGAGAGAGTGGTTGTGGTGGAATTCGGCTGCTTACCTGAGTAAAATCACCAGCTACATGAAAATCTTAAAACAAGTAGATCACTTATATCTCTGTAGATAGAACTACCCAAAAAAAAAAAAAAAAAAAAAAAAAAATGCATATAAGATTGTCATGATAAAACTTACTGTCTGCTTGTCCAGATATTATGTTTGGCCTAGTATTGGTGAATTACTGGATTTGCTGTCACTTCAGCCTAGATAAATGTACTACTGATATGTGTTCATTTCTATATTACTATACAGAGATGACTTGTTTATCCCTGAACCTATTGGTCTGGGATCTGTTGACATATCCTGAATCTATAACTCAGTGGAGCTGTCTTATGCCCTTACAATATATGTGTATTGATCCAGCCAAAGACACACAAGGGTGCGCTGTTGACTCATGTTCTCTTTGCTCTCCACCAGTACCTTAAGGTCTTTTTTGGAAGAGCAGCACCTCAACTAATTAAACAGCAGCTCATACTGCTGTTTGGTATTACTCTGTCCTAGGTGAAGGACATCACATTTATATTTTTCAAAACTCATGCAGCCCTTGTTGACTCAATCTAACAGTCTGTTGAGATCTTTCTCATAGTGGTTCTTCCTTCTGGCCTGTCTTCCATTCTTCTCAGTTTAATAGTATCCATACACTTGTTAAATCTCAATTTCATTCAGTCTTGTTGCCACTCAGTCTTGCATGCAGATGTATTGAATCAGTATCAATTCCTAATAAACTCCAATCTTGACCAGCTGTCAGTTCAAATTTAAATTGTTAACCTCCCTTTGAGTTTGGTTTAAGCTTGGTAAGTTCATCCAGTTCTCCACTCATATTACAATCCATCACTCCATTCCTATTTTACTATCTTGTCAACAAGGACTTTGTTGGACACTGTCAAATAAACAATTACTCATTCACTATTTTTTTTTCATCCTCGTAGTTATTCTGTTTTGTCATTTCTTACTACTTTTCTAAATGTTTACATTTAAATGCTTACATTTGTTGCTTGGATGGATACTGGGGGAGAGACTTTATAACTGAAGACAGAAGCATAGAAGACACTGAATACCTCAGCTTTTTCTGTGTCATTTGCAGCTATCTTGCTAGCTCTGTTCAGCAGAGGACCTACATCTTCTAAGTATTTCCATTTATAATCTGAGCATATAAAACAACAAATAAAAATGCAGAAATAAACATACAGATTGTTGGTAGCCCTGTTTAAGATATTTATGTGTTTGAAAATGAAATGAAAAGTCAGGAAAAAAAAAAAAAAAAGCTACTAAAAGTTACTAAGAATCTTTTCTATTACATTGGTAAAAGAAAAGTTTTCCATGAACACGGTGTTAGTAATTAAAATCCTGAAAGACAAAACACCACCAGAAATCAAATCCAGTCAAGACATACATATTGAAATAAAAATGTTCATCCTCCAATTTTGTAACCATCCTTCCTCTATCAGTTGTTGTTTTGTTTTCTTTCCATCAAATATTCAGAACATATTTTTTGTTTCTTTTTTTCATTGTGTTTAGATACCACAAAACTTTCGAACTACCCAGCCATCTAATGTCTCTTCTGTTCATAGAAAGAACACTGCTGTTATATCCCGCCTGTCATCTTCTAATATGGAAATTAGACTGGTTAGACTTTGGTCAGAAATCAGTTGGTATAGAAACATTGTCAATGAAATATTTACTCAGGTTTTATTTTTTCCCATAGGTGTTCTTGGAAGGAGGGGTCAGAACTAAAGCTAAGAAAGCCATTGTAAGTACTTTCTTTGAATGAACAGGACATAAATATGTAGTGATATTTTCTCTGACTGTTAAGTTAAACATCCACCAGATGTCAGTGCATGCTTGCAGAATCATGTAAATTGAGCTGAAGTTGTTTCTAATTCAAATCTGATATTTGTTACATGATATAGAAGTGCAAAGTTGCATATCATTGATGGCATTGACAAAAAAAAGTGCAAATAAGTGCAAGAAAATCATTATCCTTTTTAAATAACACATTTTAAAAGTGGATTTTGATTCTGAATTGTTCTATATCTAGCATTATATTTAGCTACTAACTAATTATAACTGCTCTGAGTTTTCGTCTGAGAAAGCAGAAAATGTAAGACAGAAAAGACAGGTACTGTAGAAACTCATGCAATTCAGATTCTCAAATGTGAGAGAAGAGGAAAGGCAAAGAGGTCTAGAGTTCCTCAGTCTTAATGAAAGAATCCTAAGGGGTATTTTTACTGCTGACTCCAAATAGCTGGTAAGTTGTACCGTAGAAGCAGCCAAACTGTTCTAAGATATGGAAAGACATAGGATGCAGGTACAGGATATAAGATGCAATGAGGAAAATTCTTATTTGATATTACAGAGAAAAAAAAAGATAATCAGATGTAGGGTTGCCCAAAAGTATGTGGAATCTCTGTCTTCAGAGATATTCAGAACTCAACCAGACCATGAGAAACCTCATCAAACTCCAAAGTTAGTATTGAGTTTCAAAGTTGGTCAAACAGGTTATGGGCCAAATGACCTCCAGTTGTCCCCTCTGGTTTCATTTCAGTAATATTCCAGCTATCATAGAAGCAGGATACCTTAAGGCACTTAAAATGTCATCAGGCTCCAATCTGCCGACCAAAGAATTAGCATAATAGACTTCACTAGCATTGTTAGTGCCTCAATTTAAGTGTCTGTATATGGAGTTTTATTCAACCTGGATCCCTAGCATACAATTTGTTTCACACACGGAATTACACAACATGGTTAAGGTTGGTCCTCTGGAGGTCATCTGATCCAACCACCCTGCTCAAGCTGGGTCACCTAGAGAAGGTTGCCCAGGACTATGTCCAAATGGATTTTGAAGATCTCAAAGGAGGGAGATTACATTACCTCTCTGCGCACACTGTTCCAGTGCACAGTAAAAGTGTTTCCTGTTCAGATGGAACAACTGTCCTGTGTTTCAGTCTGTGCCCTTTGCCAATGGTCCTGACACAGGGCACCACTGAAAACACCTGTCTTCATCTTCTTTGCACTTTAAATTCAGGTATTTCTAAACATTGGTAAGATCCCTTCTAAGCCTTTTCTCCTCCGGGCTGAACAGTCCCAACTTTCTCAGCCTCTCATCATAGGAGAGGCGCTCCAAATCCTTAATCATTTTGTTGCCTTCCATTGGACTCTTTCCAGTATATCTAGATCTCTCTCATGTACTCAGGGCTCCAGAACTGGATGCAGTACTCCAGGTGTGGCCTCACCAACACTGAGTAGAAGGCAAGGATCACCTCCATTGACGTGCTACTTTCGCTAATGCAGCCAAGAATACTGTTAACCTTCTTATTGGCAGGGGCACATGGCTGTCTCATGTTTAACTTGGTGTCCACCATGATTCCTAGATTGTTTTCTGCCACCAGGACTCCTATGTCCTTTTCTGCAGAGCTGCTTGTCAGCTGGGAGGCCCCAGTGTGTACTAGTGCCTGAGGTTCCTCTGGAGTTCCTGAGTTCCTCTCCAGGTGTAGGACTTGGCACTTCTCCTTGTTGAACTTCATGAGATTCCTATCAGCCCATTTCTACAGTCTGTCAAGGTCCCTGGATAGCTGTGTAGTCCTCCAGTGAATCAGGCGCTCATACCAGTTTTGGGTCATTTTGCGAACTTACTGAGGGTGTGCTCTACCCCATTGTCCATATCACTAATGAAGATGTTAAACAGGACTGGATCCGGTATTGACACCTGGAGTACTCCTCTTGTTACTGGCCTCCAACAAACTTTGCACCACTGACCACTACCCTCAGGGTTCATCCATTCAGCCAGTTTTTAATCTACCCCACCATCTGCTCATCCAGCCCATACTTCAACATCTTCTCTGTAACGATCTTAACAGGGGACAGCATCAAATGCCTCACAAAAGTCCAGGAAGACAATACCTACTGCTCCCTGCTCGTCCATCAGGCTCATGATTTCATTATAGAAACTAACCAGGTTGGTCAGGCATGACTTGGTGAATCCA
Source organism: Aythya ferina (assembly GCF_964211825.1). NCBI lineage: Eukaryota > Metazoa > Chordata > Aves > Anseriformes > Anatidae > Aythya > Aythya ferina. The sequence goes on from NC_140296.1 coordinate 40,887,752, forward strand.
TACTGAGTACTCCTAATGATCTTCTTCTTCATGTGCCTGGAAATGGTTTCTAGGTTTAGCTGTTCCATCACTTTCCCAGGGATTGAGGTGAGACTTACCAGCATGTTGTATGCTGGGTCCTGCTTCTTGACCTTTTTGAAGACTAGCATGACATTTGCTTTCCTTCAGTCTTCAAGCACTTTTCCCAGTTGCTGTGACTGAACGAAGGTTATCAAAAGTTACCTCACAGTCACATCTGCCAGCTCCCTCAGCATCCCATCAGAGCCTATGGACTTATGAATGTCCAGTTGCTTAAGTATTCCCTCACCTGATCCTCTTCAACCAAAGTTAGCATAAAGTGACTCTGTTTGAGCAACCATTTTAGCCACACCAAATTACTGTAGGACTGGTAAATGCAATACAGGACATACAGAAGACCTGTGTGTATTTGTGCCCTTTGGAAGAATCATGTAGGCCTGGCCAAGTACCAGACGTTTTACTAATTGGCACTGACCACTTATCTATAGGCAAAGGAGTTGTACTCATATAGTCTAATTTACCTGTCACTTCTACAATGATATGAAGTCACAATCAGGGTTATTTTGCTAGATTAATGACTATTTCATGTTCATGGAAATTTTGATACTTAAGCTTTTGCTTGTTTTTCAGTTCAAATTATTTGAGAAGTATGGTTTTCTAGTGTTACATCTAAAGCAAGAAATGATTTAAATATCTTCAAATTGCTAAAAAGGAGGGTAACTAATCTGATGAAGTAGGCCTTAATATTCTATTCCAAGCACTAACTGCACCAAAATGTTGTATGAGTCTAGTTCATAGTATGTAGACCACTTGTTAACCTTAAAGTTAGCAATGCTTTTAATGGCTACTTTTCATTATAATAATGTCTGTTTTTTTTCGGTATAGGAACTGTATATGGCATCGTGTTTGTTTATTGCAAGGGACACCAGTCCTAATCAAGACTTCTGTATCTGCCTTTAGGTAGATAAGACTGAGACTCAGTAAGATAAGACTAAATAAGACTTTTTTAAGTGTTCATGAAGAAATAATGTATATTTACATGCTATTTTTCAGAAGCAAAGATATCAGTGTCCCTTGCCTTTTAAGCCTGATCAATAACATTAAAAATATTTTTTTTTGTTTATTTGCTCTAATTGAAAAACATAAGGCAGAAAATCGAACCCTTTAAACCCAGTTTATTAAAAACAAAACTAAAAAAAAAGCTAGTTTATAAAAATATCCAAATAAGCCTCCTGCCTATCACAGTCAGATATTTCTCTTCTGTAAGGCAGTTGAAATCTGGACTAAAATGCTTCAGTGATTTTCTGTAGTTCTTTGTATGAGGTATCTCCACATAAAAAATCAGTATCAATGAAACCCTTCTCAGTGACAGTTTAGCTTTTGAAACATAGATATTTGATTCTATTTCATTATACAGCTGACAGCTCTGTTTCTATGGTATTTCTTGACATAGTATCAAATAGGCTACATGAGTCCAGTGGTTTTTAACTATGACTTCAGTTAGAAGGAACTGAAGTTTGACTTCAGTCAGAAAGTAGTTTCAGGATGCATCTTGTTTGTAGAGTTTATGAGCATATACATGGAAATATTATTTAAAAAAAAAAAAAAAAAAAAAAAAAAGTTACTACTTACATTTTCAACATTTAAACATCATACTTAAACATTTTCACCAAATGTAACAAGAAAAGTTTATTAAAAAAAAAAAAAAAAAAGTTTGAATAAGATTTAAATGAAAATGACTGTATGGGTATTTAAGTGAACAAAGACATTTTGTTCTGAAAATCATAGAACGGCTGAATCAATATATCTTGCAATACATCGTGTACAAATGAATGTGTACAGAGAAGATAATATGCATTATTTACCATGGCTTTGAAGACAGTGGTGTGTATACCATCTTATTACTTTTGGGTTGATTTTTATTTCTTTTACAGAAGTATTGATTTTTGTCATTCTTACATGAATACCCTTATTTTACCCATAATATTTATCAATGTCTTGTATGACCTAAAGACTGAAGGAGGCTGTCATAAATAAAGCTTAACTCAGATGTAAGATAAACTTTAATTATTCTTTGAAGAAATACTTGAAAAATGCATTTTGCATATTATTTTTATAATAATGATTTAATTTGTGTGATTCATAGAAGGGACATACGGTCATATTATAGTGATCCCTGAGGACACCAAGCAATCTCCATAGAGGCTGTGAACAATTATGGTGATGCCCCCTACAGATTTTCTCCACAGAGACAAAAAAACTGTTCAGTGTAGCAGTGAAAATGTTTTATATTGGCTGAGAAGGGAGTGTGCTGTACTCCAGGGAGGTATTGAGTCAGTCTAACAGCTTCTGTTTGCATGCCTTAGGCAAAAATTAGAGGTATTAGAATGGTGCCCTTACAAAAACAGAACCTTCTTCCCCGCAGGGATGGATCCCCACTGGTGCAGCATAAGATGACAACCATTTTATCTCATCTATCATGTTATTCTGCTTCTCAGGATTCCAGCTAAAGCCAGTTTGTTGATTTTTCAGCAGTCAAAAGAAGCAGTCTTGGATGTTCACATTTTCTGTTTATGTTGTTTGTTTATTTGTTGTTTTGCTTTGCTTTGTTTTCCAGTTCCTATTGTTTTCAGCATCAGGATAACTGAAATCCCATATGATTAGTGTTACAGCCATTTTACTGTCTCTGCTTACCTGCATAAACAATTCATAATCTGCTTCTTTGTTTTACCCTGGAGATATAACAGTTTATGTTTGAAATCCCTCTTCAAAATCTGCCTATTTTTTACTTCAGTCAAGTTTGCCTTTACAGTTTCCAAGAGAGTTTTAACACATAACAAGGCTTTTATTTTCCTCTTAATAGTTTAATTTAAATATGATCTCACCTACAGTATATTTATTTTCTGCCAATAAATAAATAAATGCATACATGCATACATACACACATTACAGAATTTTATATTTGCAAACACACCTAAACTGTTAAGTACAGTCTAAGACCCAGGAATATTTTTCTTTTCAATGATACCTTGTACCTAGGTATGTTTACCCAGTCATTAAAAATAAGTATGTGCATTTCTTAGCACTTCTGTGAAATGAATGAGACCCAATAAAAAAGGCAATCTAAACAAAACCTTACTATTTAATTCATTCATTATGAAAGATATGATTGCTAAATCAATGAGAATGGGCTTACCCTGTTATATTTTATTGTAATCTGAAGGATTCTAGGACACTATAACGTTAACTCTTTTTTTTTCTCTTTTCTATAACATAAGGAAAACAAAATGTGTCTGCATTCTGTAGGAAGATTATGAGGCACTTATTATTGGTGCATGATTTGGTCATTTTGAAGTCATTTAGTGTAAAGCGAAACTTTCTGACTGCTGAAGTGGGTTACTCTTTCCTTAGGTGATATGATATTTTGATGAAAGATTGGAAAAGGAAAGTTAGGAAAGTAGGAAAACTGAGGCCTCGGGTTTTTACTTATACAATGACTGGAGTGTGTAGGAGGCTTAGTAAGCATTAGTCCTATAAGAAATTTAAGGAGACGTTTGCATAAGTATATGCAAATACAGGAGTAGAGCACAGGTCAAGACAGTAACACTTTTTTCATGGACTTTGTAAGGGCTTTCTCTGGAGTTGTAACAGTCTCTAAGTTCCTATGCAGTAGATGTCCTAGGAGACTCGTGGAAACGAGGAAGTGGTAATGTTGCTCATTGACTCCTGTTCCCTAAATCTAGTGGTTTGAACTCCATAGTTTTACATAAGAACATTTTTCTGTTTTGAAATGTTCACCTACCTATCAGAGAACATCTTGTAATAAGAACTCTGACGATCATCATCAGTATTATATCACTAAAAATGTGCTTCCACTGATATCGCCAGATTGACTATTACTTCTGAATACCTGGGCTTTCGTTGTTCATTATAAAATGGTTGGCACAAAAAGCCTGAAAATGCTATTACAGTACCAGAAAAAAACTCGAACCAATGAAACAAACAAAAAATACACCACCAAACCTAAAGAAAATTACACCTGTGTATGTCTATAGGCTGATGGCAGTAGAAATGCTGGATATTCAGGACGTTAAAAATATTAAACTATTGATTTAGTTAGAAAAAAAAAAAAAGAATATAAACACAAATTCTAGGCAACAGCTTATTTAGCTCTCTATTTCAAAATATAGTTCTCTTTAATGTAAAAAAGAAATTCAGAAATTCACTTAATGTTCTCAAACTGCTACTTATAGCAAGTAAAAATGTTCTTGCAGCAGTCACGCTTTGTTCTTTCCACTAGAAATTACAGATAATTTTTTGTAAATGTTCTTTTATTCCTTCTAGTCATTGGTCAGCAGTGAAAAGACTCTTGTCTTATTTTTGCTGATGCCTCACTGAGCCTTAAATCCTTGTGTTCACAATGCAGCACTGAAATAGAAAACTTTATACAGACAGGACTTCTAAATTCATGGGAAATAATAAATATTTTCAGATTTTCCTAAGTCTATATTACATATAATGGATCAAACTCAATTTCATTTAATTCTGTTGTTGTCACCTAAGAATCTGACCCAAAACCGGTGAATATTTTTTGTAATACATTCAGTTTCTTGAGTGTGAATGAATCTATCAACAAGCATTTTTCTATAGGAAGTCTTTTTCAGTCCACAGAACTGCCTTATATTTTTAAGGGGTGAGCTGCTATCAATCAGTTTAGTAATAGGTATGTTCTTTGAATGTGAATGTCAGAACATGACACAATACTGAAGCACATAACGGGAAAATAGTCAATATACTTATGATGTTTATATTGAAAGTATGAAATATATATATAAAATACATATAATATATATATTAAAAGATAAAAAGATATATATATTTTTTTAAATATATAATTCTGGTAAGTAAGTCTCTAACATAAGTGCATACTTTTATCAAGATGTCTCAAAGCAGGCACCAAACAAGGTCAGTTCCATTATCCCTATTTTACAGATAGGAAAATAGAAATATATTTAGAAATATATATTAGAAATATAAAAAATATAAAGCTGACATTTTAAGTGCCATGGTCATGGTGCAGCTTGAGGCCAAAAGTCCTTTACTGAATAGTGACAAAACTCCCATTCATCCATTTACTGATATCATTCAAACAAACCTTGTAGGCAGAACACAGTCAGACTCCATCATAAAACAGTATCATAACTATTCTATACATGGAGAAAAATAGCTTTGTGCAGTGTTTCACTTCTATCAACGTAATCTTGCTTTCTACTCAAACTCTTTCTCTAGGAGATAATTCTTTGGATAACAGCAATATGCTATAAAGCAGCAATTCCAACTTCCATTTGATCCTGCAATTATCCAAAAGAAGGCAATATTTTCTTGGGTTAAGCCAACTATAGTATAATCTTTCACTCTCCCCCAGATTTCGAAACACTTTCAGTTCTCATTTCCTACTGTATGTCCTCCCTCCTAGCATTATGTTGGGATTTTATTTCTTCCTTTATTTATTTTTCTATTTTATTCCCAAACAAACTCACTAGGTCCACATTAGAAATTACGTGAAGATTGAAGGATCTCACAGATCTAACAGCAGAAACACACAGATATAGCCTTTGATAGACTTTTTTAAATGCCCAATACTTCTGGAATTAATAACTACAACTCATTATACATTCACTTTTCTCCTTTATACAATCATTTTATACAATCTATAGAATTAAATTTATACAATACTGTAAATAATAAATAATAAATCTATACAATACTTTTCTCCTATTTTCCACCAAATCTTTATCAAAAGAGTAACAGAAGATCCCTGACTTACACATCTAAATGAAGGATATTAATTGGTGCCAGATGTGCTAATATTTCATGCTAAGTATTCCCCAATCTACTTCATGCAGATTTTAACCTTCACTAACATTTGTATAATGAAGTTTGTGTAGTTCAAAAACTTAATGGATTGAAATGGGGAAGAACTAGAGAGATATGCAATTGTGGTGAGATCCCTCTCTTTATCTTCCATCCTCATGAATTCTTACTTAAGTTATTGAGCACAGCTGACAAGGTTTTTTTTTTTCCAAAAATAAAACAGAAAAAAAAAAGGATATAAGTGAACCAAATTTAAATCTTTTTATATTTTTGAGGGCTGACACTTTTATTATTACTGTTTTTTAAGATTCTTTTAAATTAATATTTTTGCTTTCCAAATTTCCATTCATAATATGACTCAATATTACTCAATATTACTCAAATGCTTCCAAATAGTCTTCTTCACACTTCACAGCTTTTCTGAAACAAAATTTGAAATATTGCTAAAGGATCTTTCTAGTTAAGCATCTCTAGAAGGGATGATTTCAACCTGTTTGCTTCCTACGCTTTAAATACTTCAGGACAGTAGATAGGGCATACATTAGAAGTACACAGTGAGAACAGCTACGGGACAAAATCTTGGAGCTGCCTGTAATTTTTTGGACAGATTTTGCACTATTATTTTTAGCTCTTTATTTGGAGCTAACAAAGAATTCAGCTTGGGTTTCTACTAAACTTTTGTGTTGATACAATTTTGAAATAAGCACCCTGTTGAAAGGTGGGAATCCACTATTTCAAAAACTGTACAATTAGATGGATCTGTGTAATGAGAGGGAATGAAGGTTTGGGTTGAATTATTATAGTGACTCTTGAGACAGTATGTGGAAAAATGATATGGTTTTGATATAGAATAGGAAATGATATACACGATTACAGGAAGATGCTACAATAAAAACATGACAAGGAGCAATTATGAATCACCATAATTATTAACCATATGTCATAATACATCTTTTCCCCTAGTTAAATTATGTGATTCTCTTACTTAAATTATGTTATTCCTCTTTTCTACGATGGAATCTTCCTTTCAGTGAGTGTTTTTTTCACCATGAAGATGCCAATCATTTTTGTCAGGAGTTTACTCATGGAATCACATTCTTTCATTTATGTGTTTGGACATCACTGGAAATGATTTTTGTTGGTGGTGGTTTTGCTTTCTTTTTTTTTTCAGTCTATTCATTCTGAGACACTCAGCAAACAAGAATTTACAATGCTGCATCATCCATGTAGTCGGTAGCAGCCACTGCTAATTATGCTGTTTGACGATCATACTTGTAACTAAAGTAAAATGAGAATTACAGAAGCAAAACCTTTCTTTTTGTTTGTCCTTTTATACACTTTACTAAACTGCAAAACATACATTAGCTATTTATATAATTGGGAATAATTCTAAGTCATATAAGCAAAACTTTCATGACAAAAATCTTTTTGTTCTCTTACAAAGTCTTTATTATCAGACTACTAATATTAATTTGATGAAAGATTCAGTCTTGAGTAAAACATCAAAAGGACAGTCCTTCAGAAACTGAACTTTCAATATATGGAGAGCAATAGATCAGTTTTTACTTACTCCAGCCAAACACTTAGTCCGTTTTTTTTAGCCCTTCGATTTTATAGGTAATTTCATAGAATCATAGGATCATAGTCCTGTGTTGAAAAGGACCTTAAAGATCACCTAGTTTCAACCCCCCTGCTCTGGGCAGAGTTGTCAACCACTAGAGCAGGCTGCCCAGAGCCCCATCCAGTCTGGCCTTGAATGTCTCCAGAGATGGGGCATCCACAACCTCTCTGAAAATTAGATCATTCTGGACAGGAATTATTCTCTCCTTTTTTTTTAGTGCATATTAGGCATTTAAACCAGTTATTCTGGGCTTTCTTTAGAGTTACTGAGCGGAAGGAATCATTTGGGTAAGTGATTCATCTAATCTACTTGAGGATCTAAGGAATATTGTTGAACTCCTTAGACTATAAAAATCAGTCCATTTTGAGACCAGATCAGACCAGGCTGCTCAGAGCTTTATCCAGTCAGATCCAGAAATCTTCAAAGACGGTACTGCACAGTCTCTTTGGGCAACTTGTTCCACTGCCTGGCTGTCCTCATGGGGAAAAAGATTCTCCTTATAACAAGCATGAACCTCTCATATTTAAGTAGATGACCTTCTTGCCATACACAGCTATCAAAAGTCTTGCTAGATAGTAGCAAGTGGCTACTTGTAGGCACCAGGTACTACTGTTAGGTAACTCCACAGCGGTCTCTTCTCCAGGTGAACAAGCCCCACTCTCACAGCTTCTCCTTACAGAGCAAGTGCTCCAATGCTGACCATCCTGGTCCCATTCTGCAGAATTTTCTCCAGTTTATCATTGTTTTATCAATGTCTTCCTTGTAGTGTGGAGCCCTGAACTAGTTACAATATCAGGTTGAATGAGTGCTGAGTAAGGAGGAATAATTCCTTTCATCTACGGCTTGTGCTCCTCTTAATACAGATCCAGTTATTGTTAGCCATCTGCTGCCAGGTCACACAGCTGGCTAATGTTCTTTTGCATTGGTCCCCAGTGCCTCTTCCACAGAGTTGCTCCCCAGACAGTCTTTCCCCAACCTGTACCTTCCCAGGGGCACTAATTTGCTTATGTTCTTGTTGAGTTTCATGAAGTTCATTGATCTGTTCCCACCTTCTGTCTGTCCTGAGTGGCTGCCCTGCCATCAAGCATCTCTTCCAGGTCACTGGACCAGGACCATATCAGGACCTCTGCTGTATTCTTGTAGTTACTGGCCTCCAGGAGGGATACAACCCATTGCTGTTACCCTTTCAGTATAATTTTTCAGACAAGTTTTTATACATCCGTTTGTCAATCCATCCAGACTGTAACATCCTAAATACCAAAACACTGTTTGAAACTGTTAAAAGCCTTTCTTTTCCAATGGCATCTATTCCTCCCTTCTCATCCACAAATCCAGTTGCTTTGTCATAAAAAGCAATCAGGTTGGTCAGATTTATTGTTGGTAAATCCATGCTAATTGTTCCAAATTATTTTCTCCTTCATTATCCCCAAAGGGTGTCTGAAGAGAATTTGCTCCACAAGTCTTTTCAGGCAACAAAGTGAGGCTACAAAGAGGGGAGTAAGAATAAGCAGGAAAGTGGAATTAACTGATACAGTTCATACAGAGGGAAACTTACCTCTGTGCGGAAGATAGATTTATATACCCTAGCTTTAGATGTCTCAGACTTGCATAACTAAGTTTGATCTAATAACCTTTATAATCAAGAAATAGAAACTCCAGATGATTATTTTTTCTATGATGCCTTAGAATGAGATTAACTGCCCTCCAGAGGTTTTTGTTCCATTTAGTATAAAATGACTTTATGTTTTCTGTGTTAGGCAGCTAGGGTGGGATTCAGCTCATAAATTAGCTGTCAGATGTAAGACTACATCTCTGAGTATGGTCAATGAAAACTTTAATATTCATTCTGCCTGTCTTCATATAGAGGTGTATTGACATTTAAGATGCCCTAGGGTATCTGAGATATCCATAACCACCTGTAATGCAGGACTTATAGGAGTTTTTTTTTTATTCGTATTCTTCTCAAGTGGCAATTGAAGACCAGGCAGCATACCCAAAGGTATCTCAAATAGCACTAAATACCAGAGTGTGGGCAACTGAATGAGCCACTAATCAACAGTGAAGAGGTCCAGGGGGCATTAATTTAAACTTAAAAGTAGAATTCTGTAAGTAGACAATGACATTTAAGTTTCTGAAATCTGAAGCTACATCCAATCCCTAACGTTGACCTATGTTAAAGCAGATGTATCCCAACCTTACAGTACCATAGGGCCATATATGTCCCACATCACCATTCAACAAATCTGACCATGACTTACCTCTGAAGATAATAGAAATCATAAAATGTTCAACTTGAGAAAAAGTTCTTCACCTTACTTCTTCCTTATGCAAAGGACCAAACTGGGACTCACTTGGACCCTGCTGCTATGGTGGTTTCATACCAGTAGGTAGCTAAGCACCACAGTGTTGTTCTCTCACTCCAGCTCCTTAAAAGGACAAGGGGAGAAAATACAATGGAAAAAAGCTCATGGGATGAGACAAGGACAGGGAAATAATCCACCAATTACTGTCATTGGCAAAACAGATTCAGCATAAGGGAAATTAATGTAATTTATTGCCTAATAATAACAGACTAGAGCAGTGAGAACTAAAAGCAAACTAAAAACACCTTCCCCTTCATCCACCCTCTTCTACTTCCTCCTCTAGAGTAGTGCATGGGAATGGGTGTTTGAGTCAGCCTATAATACTTCATTTCTGCTTTTCCTTCCTGGTCACTCTCTGCCCCTGCGCCACATGGGGTCCCTCCCATGGGATGCCATCCTTCCCGAAGTGATTCTGTGGGGGCTTCCCACAGGCAGCAGCTCTTCAACAACTGTTCCAAAATATGGGTCTGTACCATGGGGTCCATCATTCAGGAGCAAACTGCTCCAGCATGGATCTTCCACAGGCTGAAGCTTTCCCCGCAGACTCCCTGCTCCTGCATGGGCTCCTCTCCATGGGCTGCAGCTCCAGTCCGGGGCCTGCTCCACCGGGGGCTCTCCATGGGCCACAGCCTCCTCCAGGCCACATCCACCTGCTCCACCAGGGGCTGCAGCATGGCGATCTGCTCCATGTGGGACCCATGTGCTGCAGAGGGACAGCCTGCTCCAGTACGGACCCCTCGATGGGCTGAAGGAGAACTTCTGTTCCAAGTGTCCAGAGCACACCCTCCTCCTCCTTTTTCACTGAACTTCACTGACCTTGCTGAACCATCCTTGGTTTTATAATGTGACTGCATATTAAGATGACCTACACTTTCTTAGATACCTAGAATCCCAAGACACATCAATTCAATAAATAAAATGTTCCATGGCTTATTCTCCAGGTTGAAGGCAAGTCGCACTGGGTGTCTCAAACCTATACATTTAAACTCTCTTATCCACACTTAGACTTTTCTCCTATTACCTCTTGGTAGTAGTGCCAGTCCTGCATAGTCCCTTAAACTGATCTGAAGCCTCACAGTGCTGGAGATAATTAGTATAGATGACTTTAGGTCCTTTGTCAAATCTTTTCCCTGACACTTTGTAGTTTATTAGTATGAATATAATTTTTCATCACTCTGAAATTCCACTGGATGTAGTTCATTAGGGGCACTGATCTGCAGAAAAGACTGTAAGTAGAACAGAAGAATAATATCTAATATTCATATGAAATCTCTGTCTGGGAGGTTTGTTCTGATTGACAATGAAAATTAATTTATCTAGCATTTTACAGTCCTCCACACAAGAGAAAACCTGTTGTCTGGGCTACTCTCAGAGGTTTCAGGTACATTCACTTCCAGGAATTCTGTATGGATCAGTGTTCAACATTGTAATTTAAAGGCATACTTCAATATTAATTCTAGCAGAAAGACCACTATATACTTAGGGTCTACAGATGAGCAGGTTAAATTTTAGGTCAAATACTAGAACTGCTAAATACTTAAACTCTAAAGGGAATCCAATCTGTTTGAAGACATAGATTTAATGTCTTCATCTTATTTTAAGTATTTTTCTATAAATCATTTTGGTAACGATGGTGAGCTGAAAAGTGCTGAATCATTTCTGATATAGAAAATTATATATCTGTTGATGAATAGTTTGAGAATGCAGCATACTGTGGTAGAAGACAACTCAGTATACATATAGATTGTTAACTTACAGGATACCAAAGGGAGGTAACTACTCAGGTTGCAAATCTGAATATGATCACTGAAATTCCAGTGATCATATGGTGTGTACATTTTTTACTTGCACATAATTGATCCGTTTCTGAAGTCTCTCAGATTATGCTGTCATTTTTATGTCCTTTTAGGACTCATCCACATTGCAGTGAGCAATGTTGCACTTCGCAAATGTCAGATTATCTCTGGTGGCTGGCCGGGGAGGGGGGGTTAGATGCTCAGGGATAGGCTGGGCATTGGTCAGCAGGTGGTGAGCAATTGCATTGTGCATCACTTGTTTTGTACACATTATTAGTAGTAGTACTATTATCATTATTATTTTTATTTTCCTTTCCTTTCCATCCTAATAAACTGTTTTTATCTCAACCCACAATCTTCATTTTTTTCTGATTCTCCCCCCCACTCCAGAGATGGAGGAGGGAGGGTGAGCAAACAGCTGCTGGCCAGGTTAAACCACAACAGTCCTAGAGCAGAGCAGATCTCTACACTGCGGCCCATGGAGAGCCCCCCATGGAGCAGGCCCCGGGCCAGAGCTGCAGCCCGTGCAGCCCACTCAGGAGAGGAGCAGGGGGCCTGCAGGGAGCTGCCACCCATGGGGAACCCATGCTGGAGCAGTTCTTGACAAGCTGCTGCCTCTAGGAAGCCCCTGCAATGCTCAGTTCAGGAAGGACAGCATCCCGTGGGAGGGACCCCACGTGGAGTAGGGGCAAAGAGTGACCATGAAGAAGTGGCAGACACAAAGCATTAGGAACTGACTGCAGCCCCCATTCCCTGTTCCCCTATGCACCACGCGGGGGGAGGAGGTGTTAGAGGGTCGATGAGGGGGAAGGTGGTTTTAGTTTGCTTTCAGTTTCTAATTACTTTAGCTTTTTAGTAATCAGGCAAAATAAAAATAAAAAATTAAAAAAAAAAAAAAAAGTTCTTGCTGAATCTGTTTTGTTTGTGATGATAGCAGTTGATTGATCTCCCTGTCTTTATCTCAACCCTTGAACACTTTTGTATTTTTTTCCCCCTTTCCCTTTAAGGAGGAAATGAGTGAGCAGTTGTGCTGGTGCTCAGCTACATATATATATATAATTTGCTGATACACTGCTTTTCTCTCTCACCAGTGACATTAAGTTCCAAAGAAATCAGAAAGCAAAGTCTTAGGGTAAAGGATACAAAACATGACAGGAGTTTTTGTCTTGAAAGCATATACCCCAAAACTCTCATTCACTTCAAACAGAAACAGGGGTATTATAAACATGTATTTCAATTGGCATTTTAGAGATTTATATAATTTATGTAATGTAAAAGAGAGAGAATGCATTTTGTCTTGAAATATCATCTAATCAGATGAATCTGTGTGTAATGTGAGCTTCCATGCCTGAGAATAGCTGCATCTTGACATTATCTCAGGTTTTATTGAGACTTAAGAATTCTCTCTTTCTGCACAACTAAGTTTTGTGTAGGACTTTTTCAGATCAGAGTACCTGGAAAATATGAAGATTATATAACAATTACATTTTTGGAATAATATTCCGTGTTCTAAGGTGACATTTGAGAGCATATAGTGGTTCTCAAGGGTATATGACTTCCTAATCTGTATGGTAAAGAGAGTGATTCAGGGCTAACATCTATGTGATGTATATGGGGAGTTCATGTGAAGTGAACTTTCCTGAGAACTGTAACTGTGTTATGTCTTAAAGGTAATTTTTTGCTTTAGTTCAAAGAACAGATTTGGAGAAAAGAAGTTTACACTGCAGCTGATCAGAAGATGAGGGCTGTAGAATCAAGTTGTCTGATGGTATAGACACATCCAGACTGTTGTGCTGTGTTTTTTTTTTATAAATGTTCAAATAATGAGAAATCTTTGGAATTGCTATCAGTTTCCTTTAAACATTATGAAATCATGCATAATTTCAGTTAATTTAAGTAGACTATTATTTTTTTCCACTTTTTCCTGTACTATTCCAGTCTTTAGGGTTTACTATACAGTAATATTGTTTCAAACTATCCTGAGACTAATTGGTGGGTTTAATATTTTCTACTTGAAAAAATATATATTTTAGAGATTAATACTCAGGATGCCAGAAAACAACAATTTCATTCTAATTTCAGCATTGTATTATGAAAAACTGAACAGAAATTGCTATATTATACTATGACATTAAAATTTGTTTTTTAAAAATGTGAATTTTAGCAAACTTTTACATTCTAAACTTAGACATCATTTATTGTTTTAATTATGTCAGTAGTTCTTCTGACAATATAATATTAAAATTTTAAATAGCCATAGGGATTTTCTCCTCCATTTCCTTAAATAATCAGACATAAGGAATTTCAAAAAGTTAAGTTTCATCATTATCACCCTTATTTGGCAAAGTCATATCATTATCTTCCACGGCGGGAGGTGTAGACCAGGAAAACTTCTGAAGGTTTTGCCTAAAAGGATGACAAACATTCAGCATGCCTTGCAGTCACTTAGTTAATTAAAGTGCTAGCAATATTATCAAATGTATTTTGAAAAGAGAGGAAGTGGTACCTCAGAAACACAAAGTGAAAATGCAGTGTTAGCAGTGTTTTAACATAGTCTGGTTTCCTGTCTAGATGAAAAATCATACCTCAAACAAACCTTAGCAGTGAGTTTAGACAAACTACATTGAAAAGGGTAGTGTGAAATACATCTGAAATCTCAGAATCACAGAAACACAGAATTGTCTATGTTGGAAAAGACCTCAAGATCATGGAGTCCAACCTCTGACCTAACACTAACAAGTCCTCCACTAAACCATATCACTAAGCTCAACATCTAAACGTCTTTTAAAGACCTCCAGGGATGGTGACTCCACCACTTCTCTGGGCAGAGATGTAACATAAATGTATTTATAAAGAGCGATAAGGTCGCCCCTAAGCCTCCTTTTCTCCAGGCTGAACAAACCCAGCTCCCTCAGCCACTCCTCATAGGACTTGTTCTCCAGACCCCTCACCAGCTTCGTCGCTCTCCTCTAAACTATTTCGAGCACCTCAATGTCCTTCTTGTAGTGAGGGGCCCAAAACTGAACACAGTGCTCGAGGTGTGGCCTCACCAGAGCTGAGTACAGGGGGACAATCACTTCCCTAGCCCTGCTGGCCACACTGCTTCTTATACAAGCCAGGATGCTGTTAGCCTTCTTGAACACCTGAGCACACTGCTGGCTCATATTCAGCTGACTATCCACCAATACTCCCAGGTCCTTCTCCACCAGGCAGCTTTCCAGCCACTCATTTCCTAGCCTGTAGTTCTGCTTGGGGTTATTGCACCCCAGGTGGAGGACCCGGCACTTGGCCTTGTTGAACTTCATACAGCTGAAGTCAGCCCATTGGTCCAGCCTATCCAGATCCTCCTGCAGAGCCTTCCTACCCTCGAGCAGATTGACACACGCATCTAACTTGGTGTCATCTGCGAACTTACTGAGGATACACTCGATCCCCTCATCCAGATCATCGATAAAGATATTAAAGAGGACCGGCCCCAGTAACAAGCCCTGGGGAACACCACTAGTGAGCGGCCTCCAACTGGATTTGACTCCATTCACAACTCTTTGGGCCTGGCTATCCAGCAGTTTCTAACCCAGCGAAGCGTATGCCAGTCCAAGCCACGAGCAGCCAGTTTCTTGAGGAGAATGCTGTGGGAAACAGTGTCAAAAGCCTTGCTGAAGTCAAGGTAGACCACATCCACAGTCTTTCCCTCATCCACCAAGCGCGTCACTTTGTCATAGAAGCAGATCAGGTTCATCAAGCAGGACCTGCCTTTCATAAACCCATGCTGACTGGGCCTGGTCACCTGGTTGCCCTGTAAGTGCCGCGTGATGACACTAAAGATAATTCAATTAATCTTTATGGTGTAACCCCAAGATCTTTCTTGTTTTTTAAATGGTATATATATGATACATATATATATATGTATATGTATATACGTATACGTATATACATATACATATATATATATGTATCATATATATATCATTATATCATACATATAATGTGTGTATTATATATATTATATAAATATATATAATATAGCTTCAGGCATATATTTACTTCCAATGTGATAAACATTCTTTTTTCCCTAAGCACAAGTAAGAAATGAATAGTATGAAACGATTCACACTGATGGAAGAAAAAAACAAAAAACAAAAAACAAACAAACTTGAAAGTTAAAATGCTGTGGAGCTCTTAACCATGCTGTTTGACACCTGCAGCTCCTTGGGATTCTCATATCAACAGGGAGCCTCTCAGAAATGTAAGGAACTTCTTCAATGTTTTTGATTTAGGCATGATGAAAGACTCAGGTTGAACAGACAATGTCTCTGTATATCTAATAGACTTTTCAGACTATAGCTTCCTTAAAACTCGGTGACAGAAGATTTCCTCTGTCTTCCCAAGCTGAAATAAATACATCTGAAGGGCTGATTACCTATTCCCCTCAAAGATCGTCTCTGTCTTCACTACTTTAAAAAAGCTGAAATCTATAAACCATTGAGGCAAGTCTTGAATTAATTTCTTTAAATACTCTCTTGAAATGTTTTTGGTTGCTAATAATTTTCTCTGTGCAGTGTAATATAGCCGCTTCTGTACTGATAAATGCAAGGAACCCACAGAGCACACCCTACCCTCAAAGTTTGACAGAGCAGAATGGTTTCCAGACATATTTCTCAGGTTTAATCTCGAAGATCAGATCACCAGACTACAGAGCACTTGGTTCTGAGCCCCCTGGAAGCCCTCATGGCAAGTCTGGGACCCTAAGGCCTTTAAATCTCTTCAGCTAAAAATGTCTGCAAAAATGTATCAAATTTTCTCCGTCTCTCCTTTTTTTCCCTCCTGTCTTACCTTCCTACCTTCCTTCCTCTCCATCTGTTCTTCTGTATTTCTGTCCATCTGTTTTTCTTTGACTTTCTTGTCCTTCTTTCTTTCTTTCTTCATCTGCCTACATATGACACTTCCTCCCCTTTTCCCCTTTCTTCAATTCTTCTTTCTTTTCTTTCTGTATAACACTATTGCCTGAGAAGGAAAGCATGTGTTTAATGTCTTGCTGTCTGTTTCTTTTCTTAATGACTGTTTTTCCTTTATTTCTAGTAATTTGCAGCTAGTACTGTAGAGTGGAAACTTGAACTTGTTTTTAACTGCTTTTAGAGAATTATTTTTGTTGTGAAACATGCTCTCAAAGTCACCTTCTTGGGATTCGCTTTATTGAAAGTTAGTTAGCTCACTCCAATAAAAGACTCCAGAAGCAAACTAATGTGCACAGTATATGTAAGTTGACAAGAATCTGAAAGACAATCACCACAAAATTGTTTGGTGGTTAAGATGTATCTAAAGACATTTCCACTTAGTGCCCTTTCATAAACAATTTCAGCAGAGTATGATATTGTCAGCCAGAGCAAACTATTACTCTGAAAATTCAGTTTTCCACTACATGGTACCTGGAACATGGGAAAAGGAAAATGATTATGGAGTCAGGACACTACTAGGGAATGGCAACAATTCCCAGAAACTAGGAAACCCTATGTTTAATTTTTAATATTTTTTTTCTGTGCTCTAAGGTGATCTTAATGCATAAAACTGATTTTTTAAAGAAGTACATAAAACCCTTTTCTTCCTCCACAGCAGTATAACCTTTGCTGCTGAAGAAATGAAGCTACCATCTGAGCTAAGTATTTGAGATGTCAGCAGCTGTTAAGGGACTCAGAAGGAAGGGTAAACATAATTCCAATATTGCTGGTTAAGCTTCATGGTTTTCTGAATTATTTGATTGGTCTTTTAACATGTCCCTCACGTAATGAAGGGCTCAAGCAGCTCAGCAGGAAAGATAGTGTAATATATTCACCCTGGATCATTAAAACTTTGGAAAGAGTGTATTTTTTTTACCCACTCTTGGGAAGGGATTAGAAGCTGTATTATCAGCTCTGCAGATGCCTGACACTGAAGATAGTGTTATATTCATACCTTGAAGCTTTCTATCCCTAAGGATACTTTCTTTACAGAAACTATTGATTTCTGCCATCTGATGTACAGTCACTCTCACAAAGTATTCTAATTTTCTGTTTGCCTGCATGACTTTTATGGAAGTAACCATTGATTTTTTAATTTTATTTTTTAAATTTTACTTTAAAAACTCACCTTTATTCCTCTTTGTTTGTCACTAGGAAAAAGAATAATTAAGTATATAGAAAAGAACTACTTTGTCACTGAATCTATGAAGAAGCTGGGATGCATATATGCAGGACTGTTATAGGACTGTTAAACACAGATGTTTTTTCTCCAGAAAAAAACAAACAAACAAACAAACAAAACAAACAACAAAAAATAGCTAACTCCCTCCATTGTTATTGTTCAGCATGATATCATATAGTATCATGGAATATCCCTTTGGGCAGCTTGGATCAGCTGTCATCTCAGCTTCCTGTGCACCCTCAGACCTCTTTGCTAGCAGCAAGTAGGAAAGGCTGAAAAGTTCTTCACTTGGTATAAGCACTGCTCAGCAAAAAATAAAACATCAGTGTGTTATCAATATTATTCTCATCCAAAATTAAAATCTCACTGTCCTGGTTTCAGTTAGAACAGAGTTAATTTTCTTCCTAGTAGCTGGTAGAATGCTATGTTTTGGCTTAGGATGAGAAGAGTGCTGATAACACCCCGATGTTTTAATTGTTGCAGAGCAGTGCTTATACCAAGCCAAGGACATCTCAGCTTCTTGCTCTGTCCTGCCAACAGGCAGGCTGGGGGTGCAGTAAGAGCTGGGAGAGGACAGACCCATGACAGGTGACCCAAACTAGCCAAAGGGGTATTCCATACCATCTGATGTCATGCTAAACAATATATAGGGGTGGCTAGCCAGGGGAGGGGCGCCAGACTGCTCGGGGTTAGGCTGGGGATCGGTCAGCGGGTGGTGAGCAATTGCATTGTGCATCACTTGTTTGTACACATTATTAGTAGTAGTTCTATTATCATCATTGTATTATTATTATTATTATTATTATTTTCCTGTCTTATTAAACTGTCTTTATCTCAGCTCACGGGCTTCACTTTCCATTTCTCTCCCCCCTCTCAGAGAAGGAGGGAGGAGGGTGAGCGAACAGCTGTGTGGTGTTTAGCTGCTGGCCTGGTTAAACCATGACACCCACCATAAAAGCTACTAGGAGGAAAAATTAGTCTATCCTAACTGAAACCAGGATAAACCAGTAACTTCATTATTTCAGTTTATACCTTCAGATATGATAGTGTTCTAATACTTTTAGCTACATGTTAAGAGGAAGGATGAAAAGTCAACTTTTTAATGCTTCTGTTGTAAGCCTTATAGATTATTTAAGTAAGAAGATCAAGCATCTATTACAACTAGCTGTAAGAATTTTTAAAAGTAAAAAAATGTTATCTTTTGATTTTCTTTTGTTTTATTTTGTTAGGAATATTAAGATTTTTTAAGAACTTTTATTTATATCCTATAAATTTATCCTCATCCTCTCTGAAATACTATACTCAACCTGAAAAGGGGTGAAAGTGTCACCATAAAGACATTTTATTTGGAAAAGAATTAATTTTTAATTAGACTATTTAGACTATTGTACCTCACCAGATGACTGAAATTTATATTGCAGGGCAGGTTTTTTTTTTTTTTTTTTTTCAAATACATTGTTAAATTACAACACAGACAGTTCACATGAAGATATCATAAACATTATTATTCTCAGCTGAGTATTAAATCTTGACTGTCAGTCAGAGTTTTGATCTGATTTGCAGGGTCATGTTTTATTTGAGGATTCAACCCATTGCTTGCTTATCTATGAACTATGAATATGATCTAAAAAAACTGTATTAAAGAGATGTCACATTTTCAGATTTGTTTACAGAATCTGGGAGAGATTATTAACTTCTGTTATTTCAGATTTTAAACAAACTGCAAGCAAGATTCTTCTCTGGTCCCTCAAAATTATATTTTGTCATACTTATTTGACAGGTGCAATTTCATAATACATTTTAATTGTAACACAAACACCAAACAAAATAATTAGAAAATTCATGAAATTCCTAGGAAAAAACACGATGGAATTCAGTATTACTGACTTAATTTTGGACCTTTAGTCTGTTGAAAATTATTTAATCTGCCTATGTAGTCAGATAAAAGAGCTAGGTATCTTTTATGGCATTTAATGGGAGAATTAGACTTCGTGTTTACTTATTACCTATTTTCTTTGAGTCTTGAGTTTTAGAGACAGTTAGGGTCACCTTAAATGCTCCAGTTCAAACACTTGTGAGAAGTCATAGTGAAAACAGCTTACTAAAGTGCTGGTTTTCTCCTGGGAGAGGTAATTAAAATGGTAATGGCACACAGCATTTTCGTTTTGTTTCGTTTATTATAGTCATAATTCATCCAAATTAAAGTAGACAAAATATGTCCTATGTTTATATTTAATTAAATTCTACATAGATTGTAATGTACTAAAGATATGTCTGGATTTTTGACACATTGCTTGTCATTATATTTCAAAAGTCTTCAAAAAAAGGGTAATAAAAACCTACAAGATGTGAGTGGACTGAATGTGACTGAATTTATTTAAAAAAAAAAAAAAAAAAAAAAAAAGGGGAACTGTGTCAAATCACCTGGAAAAGATAGACCCCTGCAAGTTATATAAAGAAAGCTAAAACTATTCACAAAATGATAATAAAAAACTCTTCAGTAAAATACATGCTATAGGGAATTCTTCCAACCATGAAGACAACAGCAATTTAAGACATTTTTGAATATAAAAATCCTACCAACCAATTCCTTTGTCTATCTAAAGGTATTTAAAGTGCAGTCTGTATGCACTGTAACCTTCTTAAAGATTCTGAAGGTATGATGCATTCAGAGTTATGGGGGAAACACATATAGAAATGTATGTACAAATAGCTACCCTTAACAAAATGTTGATAAATTAGAAAAGCATCTTAATGATAAATGGAATAAAGGAGACAGCTCTGCTCCCCTTTCCTTTTGTGTTTTAAAAGACCATGTCTGCAGCTTCTGACAGTCATGTGTTTAAGCTTTGGTTCTGTGTTGTATATCATTCATTCTTCTGTCACGTACTCATGTAGTTAGTTAAAACTGTAAGTGGTTTTCCAGTGAACTCTGCATGAAAACAAAGTACCATCTTGAGTTTTAGGACTTCGTCATCCAAAGTACTTTGTGTTCAGAGCATTATCACACAAAAATGATGAAATATTTGCTTAGCTTTGGCTGAGAAAATATACTACTGTCTGGAAAAAGGAGATATGTTAAATAATGGAAGGGTCAAAATATGGCATACCTATTCAGAGTGAAGTCATTGCTATGAAAGATGACATATATGTTTCAGAAAGGAAGTACCAATCATTTTCCCATCTTTCTAGGACTTATTTATTTATTTTCTTTCAACATATCGTTCATCTAATGTTATCGAAACTGGTTTGATGAATTCTGTCTGATTGTGTTTTCAAAATATTTATTTTCCTTCTTCAAATTGAATTGCATTTAATTAAAAGGGAATATACAAATAGTGCATCCTCATTTATAAGAAGAAAGTTATATTAATTTGTTTTGCTTTCTGCTAAATTAGTCCACTGATGTTTTTGAAATTAAAGTAGTGGAACTCAAAACAGTTCATCTATTTTTGTCTCATTGAAGAAATAATTATGTATAGATGAGTTCTCTCATTTCCTCAGTTTGTCTCTTGTTGTTTTATTTTACTCAAACTTGGCTCACATCATGTCTCTGATTCCTATTGGCTTCTTTTGGCCTTGCATTCTCTTCACACTACATATAGTTAGCCTATTATTTTCTCAGTATTTTGCAGAGGATTTTCACTTACCAATTTCATCTTCTGTCCCTACTAATCTAATTACCAAATATGTTTGTACATAGAAGAATTCCTTCCCAGAATACATTCTTTATGAGGAAGTATCTTTGGCACCCTGAGTGGAAATACAAAGGTAGTTTTCTAGTAATACCATAATTTGTCTTCACCAGGGAGAAAAATGAAAACAGGTATGTACTTAACATATCTAACTTATACTTAATAGGTATGTGATCTTTTCCTTATGTTGCATTCTTCAAGTCTAATACACTAGTGCTTTTAGGGTCAGCATGGCAAGGAGGAATGCCTTGTAAGATCTTGGAGACTTATTGCTATATTAATTTTTTCCCTATTCACTCCATATTTGCATTTTTCCATGACTGGAAATTCTCTGATGCTCCTTCATAGGTGACCAGTATTTTGTTCAAGGTCTTATTGTACCCAATGGGCTTAAGATTCTGTTACTAGAACTCCCAGCAGGAGGCTCAATTGAAACAGTTAAAGGAAGCAGAGTATCAGGTCCTCTTCACAGTTTTTCAATACAACGGGAAGAAATGTTACATGTATAATAGCTTCAGCACAAGCTATTTGCATTACAGTACTCTTCAGTATCCTCATTTCTTGTTATTCATTTCTCTGGAAAAACAGAATTTTCTATTTTCCATTTCATTTCCTTCCCACCCTGCAATGAGGGTTAGAACAGGTCTTTTCCACAAAAGGTAGAGACAGCATTCACAGAAAGGGAACATAACATGTAATATGCAACCATGTAATTAATGCCCCATTCACAAGTTCAGTTTTGGTTGTAGGTCAGATGATCTTGCTATAGGCTGCTAATGGAAAAAAAAATCTGGCCTTTTATTCTGGACATACATAAGATACAGAAAATGAAGTAGATTAAGATACAGAAAATGATGTTTTAATATAACCTGAGTTATAATGTAGAAGGCTGAAGAGTTCTCAAGAACTTAACCTGAGCCACCATTCTTCAGAGAAAGATCGCCATGCAGTGTCACTCAGAGCTTTTTGTTTAGTCTTCCAGTAAGCTTCTGTTTTTCTTATTAGCTTATTTTGTTATTTTCTTATTCTTTGGGAGTTTCTTGCATAATCTTTAATAAAAATATTTTGTTACTGTTTAAAGGTTAGGTATCTAGTAAAAATCTGGAAATTCAAGGCATATTTAAGCAGTAACAGTGGAGCAGTTAGTAATTCTTTTTTCCCATTGTGAGACAGAACTATTTTTTTATTTTGGGGGGGGTGGGGGGGGGAGGGAGGATGTATATACATTTATATGAAAGGGGTCCCTTCTTTACACAAGTAATTTGTCATCTTGAATGTTGAAAAATTTCGAAGTTAATATCCCCTAAATACACTCTAGGTGTATTTGAATTTTCTATTGTCTTCTTAAGGTAGAGAATCAAGCATTCATGAAGTATAATGTACTTAATATATTATTATTTCTATCTGAATTGATGCTTAACTACCAAGACCTTTCCCATGTTTGGTTAAGACTTGCATTTGATTATAATTGCCATCTTATTGTGAGCAATCATTCCATCCACTCAAAAAAGCAATTAGAATATTTGTATTTGATTAGATATTTGATAAGTAGCACTGGCCTAGTTTAATTCTTTAAGACAAAATCTTATAAATCAGCCACAAACAGCATCTTTAAGTGAGCTGTATGCAAAATAGTCTTTCTGTACAAATGTCAAAGTTCAAGCACAATATGCTATAGTTATAAGCAATAATCTTGATGTTATTTTTCAGCATTTTTTAAAGTATCAATATTTTTTTAAAATGAATGTATATATACATTTTTTTTCTCCAATGAGTGGGAATAAATGAGATCAAGAAAAGACCAAAAAATGAAAAAAAAAAAAAAAAAAAAAAAAAAAAAGACCATTTTATTATTTGTCATGTGTTATTTAATTAAAAAAAAAAAACATAAATATGAAAGAAGTGAATAACTGTACTGGTTAAAAGGTATGTCCATGTATGAAACATATCATTATTATTCAGTAATAACTTGTATTTATTTTTTGTTGTAGTTTAGATTAATGCAAATTACACATTAACCACTACACAAAAATTGGATCTTTGTGAACGAATTTGGATATTATTGTGTCTTTGACAGAGTGTTTAATAATGCAAAGATTGCTGCAAAGTTACAGAAAAGTACCTCTCTCAACTTCCTCTTTCATTGCTTACAGAAATGCTGATTTTCAGAGACTTTTCAGAGATTCTCAGAGAAGCAAGTCCAGGTGTCCTTTGTGGCACTTAATGGAAGAATTAGCCCTCCTGTTTACTTCTCTCTATATATATTTATGTCATGTTTCACCCTCTTCTATGTTTCCCCCCTGAGTGGCACAGGGGAACCGGGAATGGGGGCTGTGGTCAGTCCCTAACACTTCGTTTCCACCGCTCCTTCATGGTCATCACTCTCTGCCCCTGCTTCAACATGGGGTCCCTCCCATGGGATGCCGTCCTTCCGAAAATGATCCTGCAGGGGCTTCCTACAGGCAGCAGCTCTTCAAGAACTGCTCCAGATATGGGTCTGTACCACAGCATCCATCCATCAGGATGCTCCAGAACAGGTCCCCCATGGGCAGCAGCTCCCCCCAGGCTTCCTGCTCCTGCGTGGGCTCCTCTCCATGGGCTGCAGCTCCAGCCAAGGGCCTGCTCCTTTGAGGGCTCTCCATGGCCACAGCCTCCTCCAGGCCACATCCACCTGCTCCACCGGGGGCTCCTCCATGGGCTGCAGCATGGAAATCTGCTCCATGTGGGACCCATGGGATGCCGGGGGACAGTCTGCTCCACCAGGGGCCTCTCCACAGGCCGCAGAGAAACTGCTGCTGCGGGCCTGGAGCACCTCCTGTCCTCCTTCTGCACTGACCTTGGGGTCTGTAGGGCGGACTCTCACTCCTCTCTCCCAGCTTCTGTTGCACAGCAGGTTTTTTCCCTTTCTTTCATCTGTTCTCTCAGAGGCACAACCAATGTCGCTCACCATCTCAGCTCTGACCAGTGGAAAAAGAACTAGGATTGGCTCTTATCTAACATGGGGTAGCTTCTGGACTCTTCTCATTAAAGCCACCCCTGAAGCTTCCTCCTACCATTCCTTGCCACATAAACCACACACATAATACACCAGCGAGGTCTACACAAATTTTGCAATGATTCCGAGTGTTCCTAATTCACTCTGAATAGCCACTGCATGACAGTAATACAAGCTTCAATCTCCATTGGCTTTTCCAGATGTAGATTATCCATTTCTGATAGTTCTAAGTCTGTAACTATAGGAGATTACTACTAACCTTTCTATGATTTCTGACTTCTGCAGCTTTGATTTTCCAATGTAAAATGGTATCTTCATCTTTTTTCTACTTACAAGCTATTGATTACTGTGCAACTTCCTACATGGTTTTCAGGGTATCCTTCAGCAACATTCCTTATATACATGTGCATACGTCTATAGTGAGGTTATGAGAAAGAGAGATGTTTGAAGATCTCCAGAGGGTGATTTAGTCTACCAAAATTAGTACTTCAGCTGTCAATAACTGAAATGTGCCCAGAACTGTATTCTTGCACTGACATCAACTTCTGATATCTATACTATTAAATCGTCTTCACCTCAGAAACAATTTGGCAATATATAAACTGAATCTGGAGGAATATCCTGACCCGTAATAGCTCCTGAGCTCAGTTCAGGAACTGTCAAGGGGAGTGTTTATTACTCCAGTCCAAAAATCGCATTTCTTTTTCTTTTTCTTCTTCTTTTTTTTCTTTTTCTTTTTCTTTTTCTTTTTCTTTTTCTTTTTCTTTTTCTTTTTCTTTTTCTTTTTCTTTTTCTTTTTCTTTTTCTTTTTCTTTTTCTTTTTCTTTTTCTTTTTCTTTTTTCTTCTTCTTTTTCTTTTTCTTTTTCTCTTTCTTCTTCTTTTTATTTTTCTCTTTCTCTTTCTTCTTCTTTTTCTTTTTCTTTTTCTCTTTCTTTTTCTTTTTCTTTTTCTTTTTCTTTTTCTTTTTCTTTTTCTTTTTCTTTTTCTTTTTCTTTTTCTTTTTCTTTTTCTTTTTCTTTTTCTTTTTCTTTTTCTTTTTCTTTTTCTTTTTCTTTTTTTTTCTTTTTCTCTTTCTCTTTCTCTTTCTTCTTCTTCTTCTTCTTCTTTTTCTTTTCCTTTTCCTTTTCCTTTTCCTTTTCCTTTTCCTTTTCCTTTTCCTTTTCCTTTTCCTTTTCCTTTTCCTTTTTCTTTTTCTTTTTCTTTTTCTTTTTCTTTTTCTTTTTCTTTTTCTTTTTCTTTTTCTTTTTCTTTTCCTTTTCCTTTTCCTTTTCCTTTTCCTTTTCCTTTTCCTTTTTCTTTTCCTTTTTCTTTTTCTTTTTCTTTTTCTTTTTCTTTTTCTTTTTCTTTTTCTTTTTCTTTTTCTTTTTCTTTTTCTTTTTCTTTTTCTTTTTCTTTTTCTTTTTCTTTTTCTTTTTCTTTTTCTTTTTCTTTTTCTTTTTCTAATTTATTTTTTCCTTCCCCTTTCATTTTCCCTTTTCCCTTAAAATCATAGAATGTCCTGAGCTGGAAAGGACACACAAGGATCGTGCCTCCACATGGCAGGACATCTTTCTAAGAGTGTCTTCTTGAATTTCATCAATCTTGGTGCTTCCCTAGGAAGCTTGTTCCATTGCCAGACCTCCCTCAAGTATAGTGACAATGTAGTCAAATATAGTGACCAAATTTTATTTCCGGAAATGTTCCCCATCTCTGATTAATGTATTAACAAAGCAGATTTGTGCCTAAAAGAAGAGGTTTATATGAGGTTTATGTTTGCTTTTTTGTTTGCTTGTTTGGAAGATGTTGATTACTATAGTCCAGTTAATATGCAAGGATAGGTCAAGGTTAGTCCAGTAAATACGCAACAATGTTCCTACTGGACAAAATGTCCAGCATACAGCTAAACAAAAACATCACATGATGGGTGATCAATTGGTTGATGGGTAGGGCTCAGAAGGTTGTGGTAAATGGGTCTGCATCAGGCTGGTGGACAGTCTAGTGGGGTTCTCTAAGGCTCCATTTTAGGGCCAGTCCTCTTCAATGTTTTTATAAATTATTCTGGATGTAGGAATAGAGGGTATTTTGAGCAAGTTTGCTGATGACACCAAACTTGGAGGAGTTGTGGACTCGAATGAGGGCGTAAAGGCCTTGCAGAGGGATCTGGACAGGTTGGAGAGCTGGGCGATCACCAACCACATGAAGTTCAATAAGAGCAAGTGCCGGGTCCTGCACCTGGGACGGGGAAACCCTGGCTGCATGTACAGACTGGGCAATGAGACGCTGGAGAGCAGCCTAGAAGAGAGGGATCTGGGGGTCGTGGTAGACAGCAAGTTGAATATGAGCCAGCAGTGTGCCCTGGCAGCCAGGAGGGCCAATCGTATCCTGGGGTGCATCAAGCACGGCATCGCTAGTAGGTCAAGGGAGGTGATTGTCCCGCTCTACTCTGCGCTGGTGCGGCCTCACCTCGAGTACTGTGTGCAGTTCTGGGCACCACAGTATAAAAAGGACATGAAACTGTTGGAAAGTGTCCAGAGGAGGGCTACGAAGATGGTGAAAGGCCTTGAGGGGAAGACGTACGAGGAACGGCTGAGGTCACTGGGCCTGTTCAGCCTGGAGAAGAGGAGGCTGAGGGGAGACCTCATCACAGTCTACAACTTCCTCGTAAGGGGTTGTCAAGAGGCAGGAGACCTTTTCTCCATTAACACTAGTGACAGGACCCGCGGGAACGGGGTTAAGCTGAGGCAGGGGAAATTTAGGCTGGACGTCAGGAGGGGGTTCTTCACAGAGAGGGTGGTTGCACACTGGAACAGGCTCCCCAGGGAAGTGGTCACTGCACCGAGCCTGTCTGAATTTAAGAAGAGATTGGACTGTGAACTTAGGCACATGGTCTGAACTTTTGGGTAGACCTGTGTGGTGTCAAGAGTTGGACTTGATGATCCTTAAGGGTCCCTTCCAACTCAGGATATTCTATGATTCTATGATTCTATGTAGGGCTAGAAGGTGTTTTGAGCAAATTTGCTGATGACACTTAACTTGGAGGAGGAAGAGGTTCTTCACCGAGAGGGTTGTGCACTGGAATAGACTCCCCAGGGACGTAGTCACTGCACCAAGCTTGTTGTAGTTTAAGAACTGTTTGAACTGTGCTCTTAGTCATATGGTCTGAATTTTTGGGTAGACCAGTGTGGAGGCAGGAGTTGGACTTGATGATCCTTATGGGTCCTTTCCAACACGGAATATTCTATGATTCTATGACTATAGTCCAGTTAATATGCAAGGACAATATGTGGGGCAATATGCAAAGGTTTGTTCAATGTCACACACATGGAAGAAAGTATGGAAGAAAGTGTATTTTTCTTCAATTAAAAAAAATCATCATCTATTTTGGATTAGTCATTTAAGAGCACAATCCATACATAAATTTTATTAGTTGTCTGTATACTTTATCTTCCCCACGGTACTAGTAAAATATCATAATTTGATATTATCCCAGAGACCCGAGACTTTAAAAAGTCTTCCTGAAAGCACCAGCTTGAAAGAGAAGGTCAATAATTCCTCAGTGTTTGAGCACTTATGTTGTTCTTAAAGTTGCACCAAGGAGAGCAGCAAATGTCATCTTGTGATAGCTCATATCTTAAATGGCAGCAGAAACAGGTAACTGAGGGAGTTATTCACAGTCTGCTCTCGATTACTTCAAACATGCAACTGAGGTGTGACTGAAATTTTGAAATTAGCTCTTAATTCCCTATGTAGTTAATATAATAAAAAATAATTACCAACAAAAGGTAACTTTAGAATACTACAATTAGATGATTAAAATTAAATGGTATGAATGTTCCAATCTGTAATACAAATCATGTGAAACTCTGTGTGATAGGAAAGATTTACTCCTGTAGTGGGTTTACATGGCAAGGTTTTGGTAGCAGGGTGGCCATAAGGGTAGCTTCTATGAGAAGAATCCAGAAACTGACCCATGTTAGATAAGGGCCCTGCTGCTGACCAGAGCTGAGATAATAAACGATGTTATTTGCACCTCTGTGAGAACAGATTTAAGAAAGGAGAAAAAAAAAAAAAAAAAAAACAAAAACTGCTGTGC
Source organism: Aythya ferina (assembly GCF_964211825.1). Lineage (NCBI taxonomy): Eukaryota > Metazoa > Chordata > Aves > Anseriformes > Anatidae > Aythya > Aythya ferina. The sequence continues at coordinate 40,916,364 of NC_140296.1, forward strand.
AACAGCAATTGGGAGAGAGAAAGGAGTGTTGTACACCATGGAGTACCACAGTGGAGCAGGGTAACGCACTGCAGCCCTTGGAGGAGACCATGGTGGAGCAGGTGGACCTGTACTGATGGAGGATGCGGCCTGTGGAGGACCTCCACAGGAACAGATTCTAGGCCAGACCTGTAGCCTGTGGAGAGGAGCCCATGCAGAAGCAGGTGACTTGCAAGGAGCTGCTGCCTGTGGGGGACCCAGGTTGGATCAGTGTGCTCCTGATGGATGGACCTCGTGGTACAGACCCATATCTGGAGCTGTTCTTGAAGAGCTGCTGCCTGTGGGAAGCCCACACAGGATCATTTTGGGAAGGACGACATCCTGTGGGAGGGAGCCCACGTTGAAGCAGGGGCAGAGGGTGACCGAGAAGGAGCAGCAGAGACGAAGTGCTACAAACTGAACACAACTCCCATTCCCCCATCCCTGTGCACTGCTTGAGGGGAGGAGGTGGAAGAGGGAGGATGGTCTGAAGTCATTTTTGGTTTCTTTCCTTTGTTTCTCACTTCTCTCTTGGAATAGGTTTGTAAGACAAGAAATCACAACACCTCCCCTCTTATTTTGGTGGCTCAGAGGCTTATGAAGAAGTTAATTTTATACTGTCAAATACTACAGTAAGATATGTACATATCCCTTCCCAGCACTGAAAAGTACTCTAGAAAGACCTATTATCCAACACGTTGTCACACATTGAATGCTTTGAATATATACTTCAGAATTAGTCTTGTAACAGAACGAAAACCTCTTGGAGTTCCCTAAAATATCTTTTTAAGATTTCTTTCACACCATAAAATCTTTTGATCAGGGTAAGAGAGTCCTAGAAGGGACGAAAGACTTCTGATTGAACTGAGACATGAAGTGAAGAAGTGAAGGGAATAGCTGCAAGCTGAAGTAATGACCTAAACCAACGCCTATTGAAATGGCTAACAGTTTTAGAAGCTGAGTTGATTTTGAGACAAAAGTAAATCTAAGAGTTGTCAAAATGACATTCAGATATTTAAATGGATGAGAGATATTCTTACAGAGTTTATGCTTTCAGTATTGTAAATTACTTTTATGTAATTGTGTCTACACATAAAATCCCCCAATAGATTGTAATATTTATGTTATTTCTTTCATGGCACTTTAACATCTTTTGTTTGTTTTTATGTTTGTGTCCTGGTTTTAGCTGGGATAGTGTTAATTTTCTTCACACTGTGCTATGCTTTGGATTTGTGATGAAAATAGTGGGGATAGCATACCAACATTTTTAGTTGTTGCAGAGCAGTGCTTACACTGAGTCAAGGACTTTTTAGCTTCTTGTGCTGCCCTGCCGGAGTGTAGGCTGGTGATGCACAAGGGGCTGGCAGGGTACAGAACCAGGACAGCTGAACCAAACTGGCCAAAGGGATATTCCATATAAATATTGAATATATTCCATATAAATATTGAATATTCCATATAAATATTGAATGAAATTCAATATTTCATTCCACATAAAGACTGGGGGATAAAAAATGAGGGAAAGAAGGAGAAGTAGTGATGCCATCAATGCCATGATCGGGGTCATGGCATATGCCTTCCCAAGAAACCATCACCTATGCTTTCCTGGAAAGCACAGGTCACCTGCTTCTGCTTTCCTGGAAGTGGCTAAGGATCAGCCTGCCAATGGGAAGCAGTTAATAATTTCCTTGCTTTTCTTTGCCAGTGTGTGCAGCTTCTACTTTACCTACTGAACTGTTTGTATCTCAACCTATGAGTTTTCTTTCTTTTACCCTTTTGATTCTCTTCCCCATCTTTCTGGGGTGAAGCAAGGGTACTCAGAAGTATGAGGCTGAACTACCTACTGGAGTTAAAACACAACAGTTCGTTTGTTTTCCAAACATGTCTCATTACAGCTGTTACCATTCATTCATTTATTTATTTATTTTATGCTGAGAAATAACAAAAAGGGGGGGGGGGGAGAAAGAGAGAATGGTTTTATGGTAAAAAAGCATATCCAAAAACATACATGTTGGGTAATTATATGTGGGAATTACATGTGGAGATAAATTGAAGCAACATTTCATCTGTGGTCAAAATTTGGCGCAGGTTTATTTCTGCATGTAGAAATATAAAAATATAAAATTTCTTGACATGTTTTTCAGATATAAATAAAGATCTTTATGAAGCTTAACTACTGTTATTCTCTTTACTAAAAATGTTTTTTCTATACCTATTGAAACTACAGTTAAAATGAGAACATACAAACCACAGTTTGATTGTATTCTAAAATAAATATTTCCCTCCAAAAAAAAAAAAAAAAAAAAAAAAAGAGAAATATTAAACTATTGTTTCTCAGAATATTATTTCAAAACACGCCTATACATGGTCTAATGATCTTATGGAAGACAGTTTCCAAAATGTTAAGTGACTGTTAAACAAAGATGAATAATTAAGCTTTAATATATTTTCATTGGTATTACTGTAGTAACTGGTCTTAAGGGAGAAATGGGGGCAAAAAAAAAAAGGGGGTGTGTGTGAATGGAGCATCCTAAACTGTCTAGAAGGAGTCAGACCAAACATGATCATGTAACAGGGGAAGGTGACCCATCCACAGGATTAAACAATAACCAGGGAATTACAAAGAGACTTTTCAAAGAAAGAAGGAGGCATCTTGAAAAGGAATGTGGAAAAGGGGACAGAGCACTTGGGAAGAATATAGGGACATTGTCAGAGGCTGCAGGGATGTGACAAGGAAGGTCAAGGTCCCTTTGGCAAGGTGTGTCAAGGACAACAAGAAGGGTTTTTTTCAAACATATCAATTGCAGAAGGAAGACTAAGGAAAATGTGAGTCACTGCTTAATGAAGTGGGTGCACTTGTGACAAAGGATACAAAGAAGGCAGAACTACTGAATGCCTTCTTTTCTTCAGTCTTTACTGCCAAGAGCAGCCCTCAGGAATCTCTGAACCTAGAAACAAGAGAGGAAGTCTGGGTAAAGGAGGACTTTCCATTAGTCAAAGAGGATAAGATCAGAGGTCTCTTAGCCAAACTTGACACCCACAAATCCATGGGCCCAGATGGGATGCCTGAACAAGTGCTGAGGGAGCTGGCAGATGTTATTGCT